>NW_028227257.1:83147410-83382410 GCF_978045245.1 Mus caroli | reverse complement strand
TTATGTAGTTTTGTGAGAAGAACACAATATTGCCCGGGAAGAAGTCCCCATCCACACTCTCTGCTTCTGGGCTTCTAGTTCTACACACAAGGAGTGTTCTTGTTATAACTGGTATAGGCAAATTGTATAGCCCAAGGCAAATCCCTTAGTCTCATATATGTTAGTTCAAGAGAGAAATCTAGCTAATTGCATTTGGTTGTCTAAGGAATAACCAATCAGTTTATGTCAGTAAGTTGTGGCCATGGTTACCCTCTGCCTCCTTACTCTACTCTTCTCTCTCTTTAGCTTTCTCTCGCTCTCTTTCTCTCTCTCTGTCTCTCTCTCTGTCACTCTGTCTCTCACTGTCTCTCTCTGTCTCTCTCTTCCTTTTCCATTTTTCTTTTTAAAACTGTTCACTGTTGAAACTAATTTTGTTGAAGTAGGTGTTGGACCCAGTTGAGTTAGAGTTAAGATTAAATAACAAAAGTTAACTATATGTGAAAAATCTTGAGTGCCATAATAGTAATTTATAGCCAATGAAGCTGTTTACAATGAATATAAATATAAAAGCTGATTTTTTTTCCTGGGGAATAGTCTGTGATGGATACAACTTACCACTTAGAGTAACATAATATAGTCATTGATAGTATTGTATTGACCCTTTCCCAAATGTTGGGCATTTGGCTAATGTTACCACCGCTGAATCCTGAGAATCTCTCACGTTCCAGGTTTCTGGTACTTTCTAGAGCCCCCCCCACACACACCTCCCATCGTTTCTGGTACTTTCTAGAGCCCCCCCCACACACACACACCCCTCCCATCCCCTGAAGCTCCATATTACTGTTCATACTCCTGGCTCTCTGGGCTTCTTTCCAGCTCTCCCTCCTCCTCCTTCCATCTCTTCCTAACCCTCTCCTGCACAAGTTCCTCCATCCCTCTGCCTCTGCAATAATTTGTTCCCCCTTCAGTGATATTGAAACATACTCATATTGGCATCTCTGCTTATTTAACTTCTTACACTCTGTGGGTTGTACCCTATGTATTCTGTAAATTTTGGCTAATATCCACTTATCAGTGAGTACATACCATTCATATTCTTTTGGCTCTGGATTACATCACTCAGTAGGATATATTCTAGTTTTATCCATTTGCCTCCAAAATTCATGATGTCCTTATTTTAGTAGCTGAGTAGTATTACATTGTGTAAATGAACCACAACTTCTGTATTCATTTTTTGGTTGACAGACATCTGGGTTGTTTCTAGCTTCTGGCTATTACAAATAAGGCTCCTATGAACGTAGTAGAGCATCTGTCCTTGTGGTATGGTGGTACATTTTTGGGTATATGCACAGGACTGCTATAGCTGGGTCTTCAGATAGAAATATTTCCGATAGTCTTTGATTTCTTTCTTCAGAGACTTGAAGTTCTTATCATACAGATCTTTGCTTGCTTGGGTAGAGTCACACCAAGGTATTTTATATTATTTGTGACTATTGTGAAGAAGGCAGAATTGATCTGAAATTTTATTTCTTTATTTGGTCTTTGTGTGTTAGGTTTCAAAGTTACTGTTTCTTCATTGAATGAATTAAGTATTGTTCCTTCTGTTTCTATTTTATGGAGTATTTTAAGGAATATAATTATTAATTAGCTCTTCTTTGAAAGTTTGGTAGAATTCTGCACTAAAATCATCTGATGCTGGACTTTTTATTTTTGAGGTTTTTAATAACTGTTTCTTTTTCCTAAGGGGTTATTCTTTAGATAGTTCACCTAATCTTGATTTAACATTGATACATGGGAACTGTCTAGATCAATTCAATCAATTTCAACTAATTTTTCCAGTTGTGTTGACTAAGGTTTGATGATTTTTTTTTAAATGTCCTCAGTTTCTTATATTTTTTCTTCCCTTTCCTTTCTGATTTTGTTAATTTGGATACTGTCTCTCTGCTTTTTAGTTGGTTCCACTAAGGGCTTATTTATCTTGTTGATTTTCACAAAGAACCAGCTTATGATTTTTTTGTTTTTGTTTTTGTTTTGTTTTGTTTTGTTTTTTTGATTCGCTGTATAGTTATATCTGTTTATAATTGGTTGATTTCAGTCCTGAGTTGGAATATTTACTAGAGTCTAATCCTCTTTGGGGTGTTTATTTCTTTTTTGTTCTAGATCGTTCAGGTATGCTTTTAATTTGCTAGTATGGAATCTCTGCAATTTCTTTAGGAAGGATCTGAATTTTCCTCTTATTACTGCTTTCATTGTGTCCCATAAGTTTGGGTATACTGTGCGTTAATTTTTATTCCAAGAAAAAAGAAAAAAAAAAGAACAATATTTTCATTAAATTCTAGAAAGCCTTTAATACTTTTCTTTATTTCTTTCCTGACTGAGTTACCATTGAGCAGAGAGCTGTTCTGTTTCCATGAGTATGTGGGCTTTCGGTTGTTTTTGTAGTTATTGAAGGCCAACCTTAGTCTGTGGTGATCTGATAGGATGCATGGCATTATTTCAATCTTCTTGTATATGTTGAGGCTTGTTTTGTATCTATTTATATGTGGTCAGTTTTGCAGAAGGTTCCATGTGGTGCTGAAAGAAAGTTATATTGTCTTGTTTTGGAGTGAAATGTTCTGTAGATAGCTATTAAATTTATTTGGTTCATAATTTCTGTTAGTTTCACTGTGTCTCCATTTAGTTTCCATTTCTATGACCTAACCATTGGTGCGAATTGGTTGTTGCAATCTCCCATTAGTATTGTGTGAGGTTCAATGTAAGTTTTGAGCTTTACTAAAGTTTCTTTTACTGATGTGGGTGCCTTTGCATTTGGGGAATATTCAGAATTGAGACTTCCTCCTGGTAGATTTTTCTTGTGATGAATATGAAGTGTCATTTCCCCATTGCCTTTGATAACTATTGGTTGAACTTTTATTTTATTCCAGCTACTCTAGCATGTTTCTTGGAACCTTTAATCTGTAGTAGTGTCTCTATTTGTCACTGAGATATATTTCATGTATGCAACACAATGCTGAATCCTATTTATTTATCAAGTCTTCTGGCCTATATTTTTATTGGGAATTGAGTCCATTAATGTTCAGAGATAATAAAGACTGATGATTGTTTATTCCTGTTATTTTTGTTGCTGAAGGTGGCATTTTGTGTGTGTGTGTGTTTCTCTTCTTTTGGGTTTGTTGTAAAATGTTTAATTTCTTGTATTTTCTTGGGTGTAGTTACCTTTCTTGTTTTGGAGTTTCCTTCCACTATCCTCTGTAGGGATGGATTAGTAGAAAGATATTGTTAAAATTTGGTTTTATCATAGAATATCTTGGTTTCTCTATCTATGGTGAATGAGCATATTGCTGGTTATATTAGCCTGGGCTGGTCTTTGTGTTCTCTGAGGATCTGGATGACATCTGTCTCACATCTTCTAGCTTTCACAATCTCTGTTGAGAAGTCTTGTGTAATTCATATGGGTTTGCCTTTATTATGTCTTTTGCCTTTACAGCTTTTAATATTCTTTCTTCATTCATTCTGTCCATTTAGTGTTTTGATTATTATGTTATTATGAGATAATTTTATTTTCTGGTTCAATCTGTCTGGTGTTCTGTAGGCTTCTTTTTTTTTTTTTTCCCTTGTATATGGATTTTATTTTTTTTATTTTTTTTTATATTTTTATTACATATTTTCCTCAATTACATTTCCAATACTATCCCAAAAGTCCCCCATAGCGCCCCCCACTTCCCTACCCACCCATTCCCATTCTTTTGGCCCTGGCATTCCCCTATATTGGGGCATATAAAGTTTGCAAGTCCAATGGGCCTCTCTTTCCATTGATGGCCGACTAGGTCATCTTTCGATACATATGCAGCTAGAGACAAGAGCTCCAGGGTTCTGGTTAGTACATCATGTTGTTCCAACAATAGGGTTGCAGATCCCTTTAGCTTCTTGGGTACTTTCTCTAGCTTCTCCATTGGGAGCCCTGTGATACATCCAATAGCTGACTGTGAACATCCACTCCTGTGTTTGCTAGGCCCCGGCATCTTCTCACAAGAGACGAGACAGCTATATTTGGGTCCTTTCAGCAAAATCTTGCTAGTGTATGCAATGGTGTCAGCGTTTAGAAGCTGATTATGGGACGGATCCCTGGATACAGCAGTCTCTAAATGGTCCATCCTTTCATCACAGCTACGAACTTTGTCTCTGTAACTCCTTCCCTGGGTGTTTTGTTCCCAATTCTAAGAAGGTGCACAGTGTCCACACTTTGGTCTTCATTCTTCTTGAGTTTCATGCGTTTATCAAATTGTATCTTATATCTTGGGTATCCTAAGTTTTGGGCTAATATCCACTTATCAATGAATACATATTGTGTGAGTTCTTTTGTGATTGTGTTACTTCACTCAAGATGATGCCCTCCAGGTCCATCCATTTGGCTAGGAATTTCATAAATTCATTCTTTTTAATAGCTGAGTAGTACTCCATTGTGTAAATGTACCATAATTTCTGTATCCATTCCTCTGTTGAGGGACATCTGGGTTCTTTCCAGCTTCTGGCTATTATAAATAGGGCTGCTATGAACATAGTAGAGCATGTGTCCTTTTTACCGGTTGGGACATCTTCTGGATATATGCCCAGGAGAGGTATTGCTGGATCCTCCGGTAGTACTATGTACAATTTTCTGAGGAACCGCCAGACTGATTTCCAGAGTGGTTGTACAAGCTTGCAATCCCACCAACAATGGAGGAGTGTTCCTCTTTCTCCACATCCTCGCCAGCATCTGCTGTCACCTGAATTTTTGATCTTAGCCATTCTGACTGGTGTGAGGTGGAATCTCAGGGTTGTTTTGATTTGCATTTCCCTGATGATTAAGGATGTTGAACATTTTTTCAGGTGCTTCTCTGCCATTCGGTATTCCTCAGGTGAGAATTCTTTGTTCAGTTCTGAGCCCCATTTTTTAATGGGGTTATTTGACTTTCTGGAGTCCACCTTCTTGAGTTCTTTATATATATTGGATATTAGTCCCTTATCTGATTTAGGATAGGTGAAGATCCTTTCCCAATCTGTTGGTGGTTTTTTTGTCTTATTGATGGTGTCTTTAGCCTTGCAGAAGCTTTGTAGTTTCATGAAGTCCCACTTGTCAATTCTCGATCTTACAGCACAAGCCATTACTGTTCTATTCAGGAATTTTTCCCCTGTGCCCATATCTTCAAGGCTTTTCCCCACTTTCTCCTCTATAAGTTTCAGTGTCTCTGGTTTTATGTGAAGTTCCTTGATCCACTTAGACTTGACCTTAGTACAAGGAGATAGGAATGGATCGATTCGCATTCTTCTACATGTTAACAACCAGTTGTGCCAGCACCATTTGTTGAAAATGCTGTCTTTCTTCCACTGGATGTTTTTAGCTCCCTTGTCGAAGATCAAGTGACCATAGGTGTGTGGGTTCATTTCTGGGTCTTCAATTCTATTCCATTGGTCTATTTGTCTGTCACTATACCAGTACCATGCAGGTTTTATCACAATTGCTCTGTAGTAGAGCTTTAGGTCCGGCATGGTGATTCCACCAGAGGTTCTTTTATCCTTGAGAAGAGTTTTTGCTATCCTAGGTTTTTTGTTATTCCAGATGAATTTGCAGATTGCACTTTCTAATTCGTTGAAGAATTGATTTGGAATTTTGATGGGGATTGCATTGAATCTGTAGATTGCTTTTGGCAAGATAGCCATTTTTACAATGTTGATCCTGCCAATCCATGAGCATGGGAGATCTTTCCATCTTCTGAGATCTTCTATAATTTCTTTCTTCAGAGACTTGAAGTTTTTATTATACAGATCTTTCACTTCCTTAGTTAGAGTCACGCCAAGATATTTTATATTATTTGTGACTATTGAGAAGGGTGTTGTTTCCCTAATTTCTTTCTCAGCCTGTTTATTCTTTGTGTAGAGAAAGGCCATTGATTTGTTTGAGTTAATTTTATATCCAGCTACTTCACTGAAGCTGTTTATCAGGCTTAGGAGTTCTCTGGTGGAATTTTTAGGGTCACTTATATATACTATCATATCATCTGCAAAAAGTGATATTTTGACTTCATGTTTACCAATTTGTATCCCTTTGATCTCCTTTTGTTGTCGAATTGCTCTGGCTAGGACTTCAAGTACAATGTTGAATAGGTATGGAGAAAGTGGACAGCCTTGTCTAGTCCCTGATTTTAGAGGGATTGCTTCAAGCTTCTCACCATTTACTTTGATGTTGGCTACTGGTTTGCTGTAGATTGCTTTTATCATGTTTAGGTATGGGCCTTGAATTCCTGATCTTTCCAAGACTTTTATCATGAATGGGTGTTGGATCTTGTCAAATGCTTTTTCCGCATCTAACGAGATGACCAAGTGGTTTTTGTCTTTGAGTTTGTTTATATACTGGATTACGTTGATGGATTTCCGTATATTGAACCATCCCTGCATCCCTGGGATGAAACCTACTTGGTCAGGATGGATGATTGTTTTGATGTGTTCTTGGATTCGGTTAGCAAGAACTTTATTGAGGATTTTTGCATCAATATTCATAAGGGATATTGGTCTGAAGTTTTCTATCTTTGTTGGGTCTTTTTGTGGTTTAGGTATCAGAGTAATTGTGGCTTCATAGAATGAGTTGGGTAGAGTACCTTCTGTTTCTATTTTGTGGAATAGTTTGTGAAGAACTGGGATTAGATCTTCTTTGAAGGTCTGATAGAACTCTGCACTAAACCCATCTGGTCCTGGGCTTTTTTTAGTTGGGAGACTATTAATGACTGCTTCTATTTCTTTGGGGGATATAGGGCTGTTTAGATCATTAACCTGATCTTGATTCAACTTTGGTACCTGGTATCTGTCTAGGAACTTCTCCATTTCATCCAGGTTCTCCAGTTTTGTTGAGTATAGCCTTTGGTAGAAGGATCTGATGGTGTTTTGGATGTCTTCAGGATCTGTTGTTATGTCTCCTTTTTCATTTCTGATTTTGTTAATTAGGATGCTTTCCCTGTGCCCTCTAGTGAGTCTGGCTAAGGGTTTATCTATCTTGTTGATTTTCTCAAACAACCAGCTCCTTGATTGGTTGATTCTTTGAATAGTTTTTCTTGTTTCCACTTGGTTGATTTCACCCCTGAGTTTGATTATTTCCTGCCGTCTACTCCTCTTGGGTGAATTTGCTTCCTTTTGTTCTAGTGCTTTTAGGTGTGTTGTCAAGCTGCTAATGTGTGCTCTCTCTAGTTTCCTTTTGGAGGCACTCAGAGCTATGAGTTTTCCTCTTAGAAATGCTTTCATTGCGTCCCATAAGTTTGGGTATGTTGTGGCTTCATTTTCATTGAACTCTAAAAAGTCCTTAATTTCTTTCTTTATTCCTTCCTTGACCAAGGTATCATTGAGAAGAGTGTTGTTCAGTTTCCACGTGAAGGTTGGCTTTCTATTATTTATTTTGTTATTGAAGATCAGCCTTAGGCCATGGTGATCTGATAGGATGCATGGGACAATTTCAAAATTTTTGTATCTGTTGAGGCCTGCTTTGTGACTAATTATGTGGTCAATTTTGGAGAAGGTACCATGAGGTGCTGAGAAGAAGGTATATCCTTTTGTTTTAGGATAGAATGTTCTGTAGATATCTGCCAGATCCATTTGATTCATAATTTCTCTTAGTTTCACTGTGTCCCTGTTTAGTTTCTGTTTCCATGATCTGTCCATTGGTGAAAGTGGTGTGTTGAAGTCTCCCACTATTATTGTATGAGGTGCAATGTGTGCTTTGAGCTTTACTAAAGTTTCTTTAATGAATGTGGCTGCCTTTGTATTTGGAGCATAGATATTCAGGATTAATAGTTCCTCTTGGAGGATTTTACCTTTGATGAGTATGAAGTGTCCCTCCCTGTCTTTTTTAATGACTTTGGGTTGGAAGTCAATCTTATCAGATATTAGAATGGCTACTCCAGCTTGTTTCTTCATACCATTTGCTTGGAAAATTGTTTTCCAGCCTTTCATTCTGAGGTAGTGTCTATCCTTTTCTCTGAGATGAGTTTCCTGTAAGCAGCAAAATGTTGGGTCTTGTTTGTGTAGCCAGTTTGTTAGTCTATGTCTTTTTATCGGGGAGTTGAGTCCATTGATATTAAGAGATATTAAGGAAAAGTAATTGTTGTTTCCTGTTATTATTGTTGTTAAAGTTGGCATTTTGTTCTTGTGGCTGTCTTCATTTAGGTTTGTTGAGGGATTACCTTCTTGTTGTTTCTAGGGCGTGGTTCCTGTCTTTGTATTGGTTTTTTTCTGTTATTATCCTTTGAAGGGCTGGATTCGTGGAGAGATAATGTGTGAATTTGGTTTTGTTGTGGAATACTTTGGTTTCTCCATCTATGTTAATTGAGAGTTTGGCTGGGTATAGTAGCCTGGGCTGGAATTTGTGTTCTTTTAGTGTCTGTATAACATCCGTCCAGGATCGTCTGGCTTTCATAGTCTCTGGTGAAAAATCTGGTGTAATTCTGATAGGCTTGCCTTTATATGTTACTTGGCCTTTTTCTCTTACTGCTTTTAGTATTCTATCTTTATTTAGAGCATTTGTTGCTCTGATTATTATGTGTCGGGAGGTATTTCTTTTCTGGTCCAGTCTATTTGGAGTTCTGTAGGCTTCTTGTATGTTCATGGGCATCTCTTTCTTTAGATTTGGGAAGTTTTCTTCTATAATTTTGTTGAAGATGTTTGCTGGTCCTTTGAGTTGAAAATCTTCATTCTCATCCACTCCTATTATCCGTAGGTTTGGTCTTCTCATTGTGTCCTGTATTTCTTGGATGTTTTGAGTTAGGATCTTTTTGCATTTTACATTTTCCTTGATTGTTGTGCCAATGTTCTCTATGGAATCTTCTGCACCTGAGATTCTCTCTTCCATCTCTTGTATTCTGTTGCTGATGCTCGTATCTATGGTTCCAGATTTCTTTCCTAGGGTTTCTATCTCCAGTGTTGCCTCATTTTGGGTTTTCTTTATTGTGTCTACTTCCCTTTTTAGGTCTAGTATGGTTTTGTTCATTTCCATCATCTGTTTGGAAGTGTTTTCCTGTTTTTCTGTAAGGACTTCTACCTGTTTGATTATGTTATCGTGTTTTTCTTTAAGGATTTGTAACTCTTTAGCAGTGTTCTCCTGCAATTCTTTAAGGGATTTTTGTGCTTTCTCTTTATTGTCTTCTGCCTGTTTAGCAGTGTTCTCCTGCATTTCTTTAAGTGTGTTATTAAAGTCCTTCTTGAAGTTCTCTATCATCATCAGGAGATATGCTTTTAAATCCGTGTCTAGCTTTTCCGGTGTGTTGGGGTGCCCTGGACTGGGCGAAGTGGGGGTGATGGGTTCTGATGATGGTGAGTGGTCTTGGTTTCTGTTAGTAAGATTATTAAGTTTACCTTTCGCCATCTGGTAATCTCTGGGGTTAGTTGTTATCGTTGTCACTGTTTAAAGATTGGAGCAGAAGCTGTGTTCCACTCACCAGCAGTCTCTAAATCCTGCGGCAGGGGTCGTGGGTAGCTGATGGTACCCCGGTGCTGGTCCAGCCGGAAGAGGCCTGTGGTCCTACACAGGCCATTTTTCTGCTTCCCTAACTAATGCAGTCTCTGGTCCCGCGTGCAATTGGATTGGAGCAGAAGCTGTGTTCCACTCTCCAGAAGTCTTAAGATCCTGTGGTGGGTGTTGTGGGTAGCTGGTGAGTGTCAGCCGACCCTGTGCCCCAGCTACCCCGGTGCTTTTCTGACCGGAAGAGGGTTGTGGCCCTATGTAGGCCGGATTTCTCTCTCCCCAACCAGAGCAGTCTCAGGTCCCGCGTGATTGGACTGGAACAGAAGCTGTGTTCCACTCACCAGCAGTCCCAAAATCCTGCGGCGGGGGTCGTGGGTAGCTGGCGGGTGTCAGGCAACCCTGCGCTCCCGCTACCCCGGTGCTGATTCAGCCGGATGAGGCCTGTGGTCCTACTCAGGCCGGTTTCTGCTTCCCTAACTAATGCAGTCTCAGGTCCCGCGCAATTGGATTGGAGCAGAAGCTGTGCTCCACTCACCAGAAGTCTTAAGATCCTGTGGCGGGTGTTGTGGGTAGCTGGCGAGTGTCAGCAGACCCTGCGCCCCAGCTGCCCCGGTGCTTTTCTGACTGGAAGAGGGTTGTGGCCCTATGTAGGCCGGATTTCTCTCTCCCCAACCAGAGCAGTCTCAGGTCCCGCGTGATTGGACTGGAACAGAAGCTGTGTTCCACTCACCAGCAGTCCCAAAATCCTGAGGCGGGGGTCATGGGTAGCTGGCGGGTGTCAGGCAACCCTGCGCTCCCGCTACCCTGGCGCTGATCTGGCCGGATGAGGCCTGTGGCCCTACTCAGGCCGGTTTCTGCTTCCCTAACTAATGCAGTCTCAGGTCCTGCGCAATTGGATTGGAGCAGAAGCTGTGTTCCACTCACCAGCAGTCCCAAAATCCTGCGGCGGGGGTCGTGGGTAGCTGGCGGGTGTCAGGCAACCCTGCGCTCCCGCTACCCTGGAGCTGATCCAGCCGGATGAGGCCTGTGGTCCTACTCAGGCCGGTTTCTGCTTCCCTAACTAATGCAGTCTCAGGTCCCGCGCAATTGGATTGGAGCAGAAGCTGTGCTCCACTCACCAGAAGTCTTAAGATCCTGTGGCGGGGGTCGTGGGTAGCTGGCGGGTGTCAGGCAACCCTGCGCTCCTGCTATCCCGGTGCTGATCCGGCTGGATGTGCCTGTAGGCTTCTTATACATTTATGTTGATCTCTTTCTTTATGATAGGGAAGTTTTCTCCTATGATCTTGTTGAAGATGCTTCCCGGCCCTGTTAACTGGGAATCCTCACCTTTTCTATTTCTATTATTCTTAGATTTGACCTTTTCATTGTGTCCTGAATTTCCCAGATATTTTGGGTTAGGAGCTTATTGCACTTTGTATTTTCTTTGACTGATGAGTCAATATCTTCTATGGTATGTTCTATGCTTGAGATTCTCTCTTCTATCTCTTGTACTCTGTTGGTGATGCTTGCATTTATAGCTACTGATCTCTTTCCTAAGTTGTCCATCTCCAGGGTTTTTCATTTGTGTTTTCTTTATTGTTTCTATCTCCATTTTTAGGTCTTAGACAATTCTGTTCAATTCCTTCACCTGCTTGATTGTACTTTCCTGTATTTCTTTAAGAAATTTCTTTTATTGGTTTCCTCTTTAAGGACTTCTACACTTTTCCCTGTGTTTTCTTGTATTTCTTTAAGGGAGTTATTATTATCCGCCTTAAAGGCTTCTATCATCTTCATGAGATGAGTTGTTAGGTCAGAATCTTGCTTTTAAACTGTGTTAGGGTATCTAGTCCTTGCTGTGGTGTGAGACATGGGTTCAAATTGTGCCAAATTGCATTAGTTTCTGTTGCTTACCTCTCACCATCTGGTTATCTCTGTGTCAACTGGCCTATGTGATTACATGCCTTGGAGGCATGTAGAGCTCTGTGACATAGGTTAGATCCAGAATCCTAGGAATCAGGCAGTGCTCTCTCTGATTAGGAGTAGGGTGGTTCTATGTGTCTTGTTAGAGCAGGCATCCTGTGTCCCTGATTAGGTTGAAACAACTGGGTTCCTGATTTGGGCAAACCTCCTGGGAGGACAAACAAGCTTTGGGATCTAAGGGCAGGATCTGTTCCATTTGCAAATGGGGGTAAAAACCAGAAAGAATGTTCCCTTGGCTAAGGCAGATATCCAGTGTCCTTAGTTACAGTAAACCTCCTGTGTCCATCATTACTAGAGACCTCCTGGGAGACAGGCAGGGTGTAGGATGTGTGTGGCTATGTGGCCCAGGTTAAGAAGCAGAACAGAAGAAAGATAATGCTCAGTGTGTGTGTGTGGGGAGGGGGAACTCTTTGGATGTCCCAAATGGCATGGTTATTTGAGCAGGAGTCACACCTGTGTAGACTTCCTGGGAGACAGGTAGACTGGGGTGTGTGTGAGATTATCGTGTCCTGCTGATTTCGTCTGAGTGGAGAAACAATATAAAATTGATATTGTATGGATAACCAAAAATAAAATAAAATATAAAATAATAAAATAAAAATAAATTCCCTAAATTAAGTGTCAAAATGGATAAGCCATTTTAGAACAAAAGGGGCTTATTGTTTGTTTGTTTGCCTGCTTGTTGGTTTTTTTTTTTTTACTTTGTCAATGAGCAACCATGTTAAATATTCTAAAACTCAGTAATTTTTACATATTTGTGATCTTGAAAAAGTTATTCAATTCAGTAAATCTGTTTTCTCACCTGTAAAATTGGAAAACTATTATAATTAAACTCATTGTGGTGTTGAAAAGATTAAATGCAGTATATAAAATATTTTATATGATTTTAGTCCACAAGATACCCCCACAAAATCTAGCTGCCATTGTTCCATTATTACTGCAGCTTTAATTTTTACCTACTGTGCTAATAATCTTTGCATCACTGGATAAATAATCATATGAGTAGTGAGCACTCATTTTTAAGGTGGTATTTAAGCTATGTTTTATAGCCAAAGTCACAAGGAACTTAAATTATTCCTTTAGAAAAACTACAGTAGTCACAAAAATGTTTTATCTTATGGTTTCATAAAGTGGAAATATTGGAACTAATTTGTATGCTTTTAAAATATTCAGTATTTATAGTCCACATAATCCATTTGGCACTCTAGGTTTGAAGCAAAAGTTATAATAAAACAAGACAGTACAAATGGTTAATAATGAGGCAGGATAGTTGGTTCAGAAAGTAAGGGTGCTTGCTTATAATTCTTAGGACATGGGTGCTAGCCCTAGAATCCACTACTGGAAGAAGATAAATGAGTCCTGCAAATTTTCCCTTGACCTGTAAATATGTGGCGTGAATACAGCCACATGTGCATGCACACTGCAGCACATACACACACACACACACACACACACACACACACACACAGAGCATATATGGAATAAGAAGAGACACACATAGAGCAGCACACCTTCAGCTTGTTAGGATATCCGAGCCCATGGAAATGAGATGTGTTTTTGAACACACAAATGAAATCTTTCTTTAATGGCAAACACTTTTGATGTGTTTAGTTCCATCTTAAAATCTGGGATAATTTTTACTACATTAAAACATTACTATGCAATTAGAGAAAACTCTAAAATCACAGCCTGTGAATACAAGTCCACAAAACATAAACAACATTGACTTTTGTGAGTTCCTCCAGTAACAATTTGTTTCACATTTTATTATTTCTTAATGTGCAAGATGCTCAGCAGTAAAAATTTTTAAAAACTATGTAGTAAAATAGTACAAACTTAAGTCAATATGATTAATTTACTTTGTCACACATATAAAATGGGGATACTGACTTATTTTTATTATAGCAGGAAAATACAGTCCTGCTTGTCAATCTTAAATGTTACCTGTAGTTGTAACTTCTGAATCATGAGCCACAAAGAAGAAAACAAAGAGAAAGTGTTGCATGAATCAGGTATACACTCATATGCTTTAATTGCAGCACATTCAAAGAGACACAGAGGTGATATTTTTCTCATGGGTATAATGAGAATCAACTGTGAAATGTGGTTGCCAAGAAATCTAATTGGACTTAGACTAAATTAACAATAAAATCATCTATAAAGCCAAAGAGATGACATTTATTCTTGATCTAAACTGGAAAGGCAACACCTATATTGCTGAATTTAGCTCATAATTGAGAACTGTAGGTTCCCACTTTCAAGATTTTGTTACCATTTTTTGTGAACAACCACCATACTAACACAGTTACTTACTTCTGTTCTCTGATCATCCATTATGCCAAACATAAAAAACAAACAAAAATCAAGAACAAAACAAAATAAAACAAACAAACAAACAAACAAACCAAAACCACCATTTTCAGATATGCAACTCTCAAATCTTCTGAGTTTTTCATGTTGTCATTTTGTAGCAGTGACTGATGCTTATTTTTGCATCTTTTTTTTTTTTCAGTGCATCCTTACTTTTTTCTCTCTTTTGGTACCTCAGCATCTGAGATGTCTTCTCCAACAATTTATTCTTGCCATAACAGTGTTCTGAAGTTCTGAGTTCTGAGCCTTTTCTAATGCCTTGAATCTATTTCATGTTGATATGTGTGCATGGTGTCAGAGATCAGTCCTGTTAATTCTTCTCCATGTAGGTCTCTAATTATCCCAACGCCATTTCCAGAAGAGAATCTTCATTATTCTCATATGCTATGTTGTTGGCATCATTGTCAAATCACAGTTGATACATTTATTTCTAGACTTATTTTTCTGGTACCTATACAATCTATTTTTTTTTAATTTTTAAGGTTTATTTATTTTATGTACATGAGTACATTATGGTTCTCCTTGGACACACCAGAGGAGGACATTAAATTCTATTACAGATGGTTGTGAACCACCATGTGGTTGCTGGGAATTGAACTCAGGATCTCTAGAAGAACAGTCAGTGCTCTTAACCGCTGAATCATCTCTCTATCCCCTATTTTTATTTTTTATAATTTCTCTAAATATTTTATAATTCACAAAGTTACTGTGATTTCAATGTCTTCTGTTTTTATATCATAAAGTGGCATTATACATTTTGTTTCTAATTATTTAAACATAAATGAGAAATTCTTTTGTATTTAAATCAAGCTGCTCAAGTAACTACTTTCTAACCTTTGTTTTCTGCTTTATCCTAAATTTATGAACATTAGTTAGTAGTAAAATTACTTTAGAATTACCTTTTAAAAACATGGCATGTACAGTTTTATTTAGAGGTGAGTCCTGCTTTTTAAGTTTTAAGTGAGAAAATAAGTTATACAGTTTATAGCTTAGCCAAAATATCTGAGGTGAAACTAGATAAGACATGAACAGGCTGTCACTTAAATATCAATCTTCTAGATTCTAGGCGTATGTAAATAAAGAGTATTCTGAACCTGATTTTTTTTAAACAAAACACTAGGTATCAGCTAAAAGAATAATAACAAATTGCTTTAATATTCTAAGTATTTTTTGTTTTGTTTTGTATTGTAATATTTTAACTCTGTTTTGCCTAAATAGTGGAAGCAAACTCAGCAGAAAGTCTCTGATAACAGTGCCATATTTCGGTCATGGAACTAGATTATTCTACTGAATATCACAAGTCCACTGAGGACCTTAGCAGAAAGATGGGATCTGATTGACTATTTCATCCTGCCATGGTGATACAATTGTAGCTGAGCTTAAAAAAATGATGTTATTGAAAATTGGTTGGCATAAAACTTCTCTGTGGCTATAACATGTATTATTAATGAGTCATCTGCTATTTATATGAGCACATGGTCAGTTGCTATCAATATTTAGGCCATAATTTTCATAAGTACTTCTCCCAAGTTTGTCTTCCCTTTCTCATGGCCCTTTAACCTCTTCAGCTGACTTATAGCTACAGAATGTAAGCTGCAATTATTTAAGTTTATGTTTCTTTCCTTAATTAATTGTATCAATCACTAATGGATCCTTTATACAGGCTGAATTTGAATTTGTGTGTTTCATTGGTTAAAATTACCCAACCATATTTCAAGGTTAAAAGCCAAGGTATGTCAAACTATTAATTCTGCATTGCTGTTGTTTGAATGATGTAGGTAGTTGAAGCTACATCAGGAGATTAAATTAATTTCTGCTGTTTCATAGCCCAGATTTCTCTATGTTTAATGCATTTGTGACATTTGTCCTCATTCCAGGATGAGGAAAACTCATCAGAATGAGTGACTGACTGGTCCTCATTAAACTGATGACTTCCAGGGAGACTTCTTTTATACGCATGCATTGAAATATTATTATCCTGAAGAATGACTATAGCAATGAGAAATCCATAACCAAATACACAAACCTCCATCAATCAAAACAACCTAACTATTTCAAGGACGAAAGGATACACCTGGAAAATTATCTTTGTTCTCTGACAGAGTAATATGTCTACGCTACTAAGGTCCTTATGCCCTGAGCAGGATTCTCCAATAGATGCTTTAGTTTCTGAAATGCACATGGCCTGTGCATTGACTACTTAGGTGTGTATGCTAGAAGACAGTTTTAAAATTTTCTGAATTCAATAATCAACTCCTGTGTATATGTGGTTTATATTAAACCAAAAGTTTTCCTTAAAATATCTCCACAGTATAAAATTTTAATTGCAAAACAATCATAGTCCTTAAAGCATTTACAGAAACTTAGGTGGGAAGTAGGACATAATAGACTTTGTGAAGAAATGCCAAGGGAATAGATATAACATACATCCATGACATATGTTACTAATGTTTTTTCTAGAGGCAGGATGATGGCATATGATTTAATAATCTCTCTGGGCTATAACTGCAGACTGGACTTATAGTAATTGACATTTCCTTGCTAATAGCCTAGACACATGATTGTCATAACTAGTATATTTTTATTTTATCTCAGTTAATTTTTCTACAGTCAAAATTTTAAATGAACTTTTGTGTTTAGTAAATATTTTAGATAAATGTACATTTTTGTTTCATGTTTTGTGACAATAAAATTGAGATTCCCTTTAAAGATCATAAGCAATACATTGGAACCAGCAGAAAGAAAGAAATGTTAGTCATGTATTTATTTATTGAATTCTTATATGAAAATCTTATATGAAGATATCTTTTGGGAAACCAATATGGAATTTGTGATGGTTTGCTGATTCATAGAATTTATCATAAACCTTAAGAGATAAACTATTGCAAAAATAACATGATTTATGCTTCAATTGAATGAGTGAGATTGAAGACTTGAATAATGGGATCATTATCCATGGTGTGACTGACAGCAGAAAAAGCGTTACAGGAGCAGTGTTATCTCAGATTACTCAGAAGATAGAGTAACTGCTAGTCTGACAATGATGACAAAGGGTCAGGGCGAATGGGAACCAGAAGCAGAGCTCACGTGGACATTCTAAGTAGCAAAAACAGTTTTCTGACAACTTTTGTTTGGACACCAAAGAAGGTGTGGTGTTTTCATAATCAGAGTATCAAGTGTATTATGGTCCATTGGAAAACAATCAATACTAATTAGTATTGGCCAGTATAATGTAAAAAGTACCCTTATCTATAGTAGTGCAAAAAGAATGGATATTTGAGCAGAGTGTGTTGGCTTTAGGAGTACAGTTACATCATTGAGAATCTGTGTGTGTAGGATCTACACAGTCCAAGTTAGCTTGGGTTGCATGATACGGCTACCCCTCCTCGACAGCAGCACACTTACGTGCAAATAAAAGCAGAGCTTCTTTATCACATGTAACACACATAGTGATGAAGATAATTCTGTAAGAAGACAGTACTGTTCTATCTTTCATCTTTATGGGTCACGCTTTCCCAATGTTTACATAGTTAGCTCATCCAAGTTAAGTCACCTCCACTAAAATGGAGGATCTAGACAACAGGATTTTATTTGAGAACCTAACAAGAAATTGTGGGCATTTTAAATCACTTAGTCATATGACCACTTTGAATAATATCTCAGATGGATGCCTTTACAAGAGGTGCAAGGGATTATGCACAAAAAGAACAGAAAAGAAAAAAGTTTGTCTCACTGTGATGTATGAGTTTTATTAGGATAGTAAAATGACATGGAACATTTTAAAATAAAGTAACAAAATTATAGACTATAATTGTTGATCACACCTTTGGTTTTTATTTTGGTTTTGTGACTGGCTGAGTTCAATCAGGGCAACCTTTATGGACTTTTGTGGAAATGACCATTGGAGTTCGAATAACTCAACAATGGGTTATCATTACTGAATAATTACTGAAGAGAATGATTTTCTCTCTCTCATCAATCCTTAATGCCAATAGCTTCTCTGAACATGTCCATGACAGAGTAACCTCTTCCAACCAAAACCTGGAAGATGGTTTCCTCCATCTTTTGAAGGCTTTGTTTGGGCAAGTGCATCTGCTATGTTTTTACAAGTACTAGGGTCATGCCATATCCGTAAGGTAGTATTTCAAAGGACATACTCCCATACAGGCCACCTTTACATCCACTCCAATGTTCAGGAGCACAGCATAAGAAGTGGGAAGAATGTTTAGAAACAATTCCTTTGATTCTCCTACAACTCTCCTTTTATGAACAGAAACTGAGCTCTGACTCGAGGGTGCATCTTAACACCAACCATTAATATTCCCAGTAGATTCAAAGAGATGTTCTCTAGTTTCACTTGGACAATTACCAACAAAATGAATTAAGTTTTAAAGTAATAAAAAATTTAAAATCCAAATTAAAATTTCAAAATTCCCACATGCTCTCCATGCTATAAAACATTATTGTGAAATTATCTACAAGTATTTCCCCAGCTATCAGGATATTGTATGGTACCACCATTTGCTTCCATTAGCAAATGGAGGAGAAAAATATTCAATGAAACAGTTCTTTTACTGAAGTCCCAAAGTGTAATTTGCTTTTACTTTTGGATATATATTTTAATCTTCTTTCTGTTCAGTGTTCTCTTCTCAAATATTTGGCTAAAGTTTTAAAAAAGTATTGAAACCAACTAAAGTTTAAATGTCTCCATTTTATTCTGCTTCATTCTCCAACCTATTTTTTCCACATTCCATAAGCTCATCTCCTTCTTGTCTGTAGGTCATGACACAGTTACTTAATTTTCCATATACAGGCTGACAAAATAACAAAAACATACTCCCCAAGAAAAATATATGCTCAACAAAAACTGAAAATTATGTTTGTTGTATGTATTAAATTATCATACTGTGAACAAGCACACAGTGCCCCCATATGAAAAATATCACAAACCATTTTCATTTCATTATTTTTCACCCTTGCTACCAGATATTTTTCAGACAGTTTGCTATAGAAGGCAAAGCACATGTGTAACTTTCCTCAGTTAGAAGAAATGTACTGTCCATCTTGCTTTAGATTTGATGAGTTAGCAATTTGTGAGAGTTTCATTTCAATTTCATTACTTGGCAAGCAGAATGAATTGACAGAGAAAGCAATCAACATGTGATGCACACACGGGAAGCTCTAATCCAGAATGGTGGTTGCTTCTGTCAACACAACCAATTACCAAAGGTACTCACTCGGAAGGTGAGTGATAGCCTAGTAAGTCACATGGTGCTGTGAAGCACATCCTGCATAGCTGTAATGAATTCACAGTTGACATGGAGTGACAGTCTGCCTGTCAGTGTCAAACTCCAGGTTCATTCCTGTCTCCATTGTGTTCTCAATGAAAACACAAATGTTTGTGGTAAAGCAAGAGCTTATTGTTGAAGATAGTAGTGTGTGTGTGTGTGTGTGTGTGTGTGTAAGAAAGTTAGAGACAGAGAGATAAAGACCTGGAAAACTCCAGAGATTAAAAAAATAAAATGACTGGTTTTATAATGATATGAGCCTACAAAAAAAAAACACAGCAGGAAAACTTTTCTTTTTTCTTTATTTTTTTCTCAAAACAACTTTAATCTAATCTTTCCCACTGTATGGATTGCATACTGTGCTGGAGAATGAATGTTAAAAAGACAAGTCTGACTCTGACTCCTAGGAGATCATTGATCTATACTTTGAAAATAACAAACACTCAGTCACTTTTTAAAAACAACTATTCATTCCTACAAATAGATGCTCTTTGATAAGTAATG
This sequence comes from Mus caroli, assembly GCF_978045245.1. NCBI lineage: Eukaryota > Metazoa > Chordata > Mammalia > Rodentia > Muridae > Mus > Mus caroli. The sequence goes on along the minus strand of NW_028227257.1, from coordinate 83,362,826 downwards.
CAATATAAAATTAACCAGATATACATTATCATGGAATACATAGTTTGGTAAAACAGGAAGCAAACTGAGAAATATGAACTGTTGTTGTATGAGACAGAGAGAGTGGAGGACCTTATAGCTGTGTTCCAGGTATTGAGAGAGTGAAAATATTAGGAAGGAATGACTGGCAAACCAAGTATCAACCTCTAAGTCCTTGTTAGCTAGAGAAACTGGATATCAATGCTGCCTCCTCAAGTAAGAAGATGATAGAAAAGAGCTTCATACATTTTAGACATTTAGAATTTCTTTAGGACTGCATGTATTATGCAGTTGGGTTTGGGAAGACTATAGAAAATTGTGGTGCTAAAGATGTAAACATAGATAAGTCACTTTTGGTGCAGCTATGAAGTTTTTCCTAGTCAGTACTGACAGAATAATGGCATGACCTATCTAGATAAGACACAGCAAATTGTAGAAGATTTTGTGAGGATGACATAGAAGGACATGCAGATTCTGAGTATATTATGATCTTAAAATAATTAAGAAGAACATAAAGGTAGAGGTAAATAGCTAAAGTACTTGATGACATATTTATAGAAAATGCAACTTAAATTTTATTCTGCATCTTTTAGAAAGGGCTACCCTCTGGATTGGACATTGAGTGATAATGTAGCTAGCATAAGACCTAGCTTCAAGCTTGCGATGGGGAAATCTGCTCATGCTCTGCATAGTTAATGTGGGTTTACCAGGTAGTAATATTCTGCTTGACATAATTTCCCGTTTCTGTAACAGGATAAGGGTCTTGATTTGCTTAATTTTCTCAGACTTACAGGTATCAGGGGGAAAACTGAACAACTGAAACAGGAGCAATATGAACCAGCAGTTGAATAAGGCAGTTTTTACTGAGGGTAAAGATTCACATATTCACACAAAATAAAATGACCCTCTGCAAAGCAGAAAGGGGATTCAGAGAGCCAAAAACACCAGGCACTTCTGGTGAGCTTTTTTTTTTTCCTCCCATAATTTAGGGTTAGTCAGTTTGATGAAAGCTGGGATGCTTGATTGGCCTACACTGTTGTATGTCATATCCTGAGCAAGCACTGAACTTGTTTAATTTGACAATCAGCAGTGATTGGGCTACTGGTTGGAAACAAAGCTAACAAAATCTTTATTTTATGCTGCCATACCCTTTACTCCAGTCAAGAGGGTAAGGAAGAAGCCAAACATGTTGGATATTGACCACCTTTATTACATAACCACTGCCCATGACCCTGTCTGCCTAAAAGAGAATGTGTAATTCCTAGTCTCTCAAAAAATATGAAATTATTTCAGTGACAACAATAGCTCACTTCATTTTTATATCATGATCAGAGGGTGGCCTGAGACAATGAAAGTTGGGACATAGATTTGATATGCAAAAAGAATCAAATTTGAAATCAGTGGTTTGCATAGTCATAAAATGTTCATCTATATCAAAATTGAAGAAAGCAGGATGCATAAGCCATTTGAAATGAAAAACCAATAATTGTCAGATTGCCAGCTAACACATTTCCCATCTTAGTTGCATAATTTAAGGTTATATATTTGACCACCAGTGATCTACTAAGAATCCACATCAAAGAAACAACATTATCCACAGTATGTTTTTATTATGTCCTTGGTATGTGCCACACTGAATTCTGTGATAATTTAACCAAACAAGCCAAAAAACACATGGAGCTTTCCTACAGGGAGCTGAAATTGATAATTTAGCTGAGAAATAATATTTTTGCCAGTTAATGTTATTTACCAAAAATGTAACAAAATATTGATTTGCAGGATATTTGTCTGAATAATCTTTTTGTAGAATGTTTGTGTATTTTTGTGTAATTAAAATTTTAGCATAATCTTCTTATCAGCAAACCATCACTACATCTCCTTTTTACAATAGAGGCATCGTTCTGAGTGGACGTGTCTACAAACATGTTATTGTCAATCCATGCTCCATAATTTTATCATTCTTACTAAAAGTCTTTTTTTTTTAATTCATACGATATTTACTATGCTGGCTAGGTTTATGCTAATGTGACACAAGCTAGAGCTATCAAAAAGAAGGGAGTTTCAATTAAGAAAATGCCTGCTTAATATTGGACTATACATGAGCCAGTAGACATTTTTTTTCCTTTTCTTCTCTCCTCCTCCTCTTCTTATTCCTTCGCCTCCTCCTCCTCCTCCTGCTCCTCCTCCTCCTCCTCGTCCTCCTCCCCTTTTCTTTGTTAGTGATAGATGGGGGAGGTCTTATCCCTTTGTGGGTAGTTCCATCCTCTGGATGGTGTCCTGGATTCTATAAGAAAGGGGGCTGAGCAAGCCAGGAGAAACAAGACAGTCAGGAGCACTCCTTCGTGGCCTCTGCATTTGCTCCTGCTTCTGGGTTTCTACACTGTTTAAATTCCTGTTCTGACTTCTTTCTGTGGGCAACTATGATTTGAAAGTGTAGTCCAAATAAACTCTTTCCTCCTCAACCTCCTTTTGATCATGGTGTTTTATCACAGCACTAGTAATCCTAAATAGGTCATATAACTTTTCATATTATAAGTATTTTAATAACAAGTATCCTTATAGCAAAATCTATGCACATATATTATTTGTTACAGGTGTTTAGTTTCCAAAAGTGTTTTAAATATGTCTTGATACATAATGAAAATTACTTTCTAGATTTTTGTGTTTTAACTGTTTAGAAGTGTTTTATTCATTGAGCTGTTATATGTATCTGTGCACATGCCACTAGAATGTGGAAATCAGATGATAACAAGCAGGAAGTAGCTCTAGCCTCCCATCCAGCAGTTATTAGGGATTGAATAGGTCCACAGATTTGGTGGGAGAACACATAACTGCCGGAACCATCTAACCAGCCCTACATTTTAATTGTACATATAATTCTAAAATTGTGTGTGACATGTCTGACATTTCTAGTTGCTGCACCTTTTACTGTCTGGCTCATGTTTATTGCCAGGAGGCTTCTGTCAGACATCAGCTGAACACTGACACAGCCAGGAAAAACTGCCTTCATTCAAATGGGTTCAATATTGCTCCCAATTTTTTGTCTCTATGAATAGTTTCTACGTTCAGGGCATGTTGTATAGCTCCAACTGTACTCTTGCCTTAACTTACAACTTTTCAACTTCTACCTTCAATGCACATGTAAAAAACAAATGCATTATAACAGTTGTTGATTAGCCACTATAAAGAGAGCAGGACCGTGCACAAAGCTTCCATTATTTGAGTATATAAATTTCACTCTCTAAGTTTTTTAATATAAAAAAAAAAACATTTAAAAGCAGCAGAATACTTCCACTTTCTTTCCTTTACTTAACTTCCAAATTGAAGTCTAGGATGACTGCCAATGATCTTATATCATCCCATATGTTTTGCTTAATTATACTATTTCCTGATTTCAATTTTTGAAGTTAAATTTTTCTCCACCTCATCATCAAAACATTATGAACACTCTTTGTCACACTGAGATTAGAAGATAAAACATCTTTTAAAGTTGTATTTGAAATCTTTCTAGAGTTTTGGAAAGATAACGATTTAACACTCTGATCATTTAAATCTATGCTGCAAATCACCAAATATCAGAATCTCATAGTACATAGAACTGAGTTAATTTAATAGGCAAACACCCAAAGTGCTCCAGCAAGGTTTAGATGTCTTTTCAATTTCAAGTATATTTTCAATTTATAGTATGTTAAAACCCCAAGATATTTTCTCTAATACATTGATCTTGCTTCTATGCACGGTTCATGTATCAGTATAAGAATAACATCTACATCATATTAATACCTGTATTATACAGAACATTAAGATGCATCATAAGTCATCCAGCATGCCCTCTAGGGAACCTTATAATTCTTTTTTATTTTTATATCTTTGACAAATTGTTAATGAGCTTGAGGTCACTGGAGTGTATTTGTTTACGTATCTTTAAAAATACATTCTAGATTGTAAATGAAATATTTGCTAACAAAAATCATGTCATAGCTTTCCTTTTTAGTTTAACTCTACCTTCTTTTATTTTTAAAATTTAAAGATAAAATAAACAGCATTAATATTTTCAAGTTGTGACTATACTTATAGATAAAAAACCACCATTAATATTTTCAAATTGTGATTTACATAATGCTATTTGAATTTATTAATAGGTTCTTTCTTTAAATATTCTACACATTCTCTACTGGTTTGGTATATAACCTACTTCCCTGTATATACATTAAATTCCTTTCCATCATTTATCTTCTCAAGTAACTCTTTCTATTTGCATAACTCTATGAATACCAAGAAAGGAGAGTAAGGATAGTCACAATGGAACTGAAACCTCTTAGCAATAAAGTGTGAAAGAATGTAAGAAAAAAATGGGATTAAAGAAACTACTCAGCAATTTCAAGATTAAAGATTCTTGGAAGTGAGTGTTTTAATCAACTTGGGGAAAATAGAAGCAACACACACACTCACACACACACACATACACACACATAATATTATCCTATTATATAATCACCTCCTGAATGGATCTAGATGTTGAGAATAGGACAGCCTTTAAGCACTGTGTGAATAAAAAGGATTTCTAACATAAATTGACATGAGGCAGAAGAAATCTCAGTGCAAGTTCAAGGAATTCACACTTTAATCAACATTTCAGAAATTATTAACCATTTGAAAAAAACACAAATAAAACTCTAGAATACCAAACTTCAAAAAGTATTAGTAATATCATAAACAATAAAACCATCCATGTTCTGTTGAAGCCCCACAAATGATCTTTGATATCCAATAGTTGATGATTCTTTTTCTTCTTTCTCTTTTCCTCTTTCTCCTCGTCCTTCTTCTTCCTCCTTCTGCTATTTAATGTTAATTCTTCCCCTCCACCACTTTGTGAGGCAGAATATTTTGTAGTACAAATTGTTTTTTTGATCATCTTGCCTCTGATTCCTAAGATTCAATAAATATTTTGAAAATTATATAATTAATATATAGTCATAATTTATTGGATTTTATATTTAACTTCAGATGTTCGGCTTTTCCTAATTATAAAGGTATATGTGTGTGAAAGAAAGCATCTTGTATAGGATGTGGCAACAAGAATACACTGTGAAGATACTCAGAAAAGCCAAGTGACTAAGCTAATCTATGCAGCATGGGACTTCATAGAGTTCTAGACGATAACGTCACAGTTTCTAGCACTAATTATAAACAAGAACTGTCAAATATTTATTTACAAATATTATGCACAGGGAGCACAATGTGAACTGCAAGGTATTTGAATTACCTATGAACAAATGCCTCAGCTACACACATTCCACAACTTACTATGCATCATTGATAAAAAAAAGCATGTTGTGTTGGGACTTTTTGTATACATCTGTGACTTATTTGTTTATTTCACTACACTATATACATGCAATAATTAGAAGTAAATATAGACAGAGATCAGTCTGCTTAGCATAACCGTTGAATGATGGGTAAATGCTCAAAGCTTTTATTGAGACCATCCAGGTTGATGGGAGATATACTGAAAAAAAAAATTAGCAAGGAATTACAGGTCACCAAATCACAGCTTCCTGTGCATAAGCTGGTTTGACTTGTCCATTAAGGGCAAAGAACATTTGAGAAGGGAAACCATGTTCTGTGTTTAATGTCACTTCTTCCCTCCACTTCTCTCACATGTTCTTCTGCATCTCCCTTCTGCTTCTTGCTTTCCATTATTGTATGTAACTCAGTCACAAATTCAAGGGGATTCTCTATGAACTATAGCGCATCTTTGGGAACATTGGATTTAGGATAGGTAAAGGAAGAGGTCTCTGGGTCACTATAGGAGTTCATCCAATTGGTTATTTTATCTGAAAATATTAGAGAAAGACATTGTAGGCTTCTGGAGTCTGCTGTGGAAGGACTGCTTAAAAAAGCCTCTGTCACAGAGAAAAATGAACCACTGACTCTCAAAAGGAGGATTTATCTCTTAATTCCCCAGGTCTTCAACTAAAAGCCATCTCATTTGTCCTGGCTCCTTGAAGATAATTCTTCAGTGAAGGTCAGTAGCTTGGTCCTGTTCCCTTAGGAAGAAAAAGGTTACGTTGCCAGGAAGATTCATTATCTGGGAAAGGGAAAGGGAGAGAGAGAGAAAGAGAGAGAGAGAGAGAGAGAGAGAGAGAGAGAGAGAGAGAGAGAGAGAGAGAGAGAGAGAGAGAGATGTTCGAGATGTTCACAATATAGGCTACTGGGATGTGACAAGGGTATATTTCTGATTTACTTTTATTTTTCTCATTGTCATCCTATTTTTAAAACTCCCAGAATCCTAGATGAATGATGCCTAGAATTGTCTCATGGCTATTGGACATTACCTTAATTGGGAATTCCTAGCCCTCCCCTTACTGATTTCTCCCCAAGCTCTAGGATTTTCATTCTTTTCTACTTCATTTCAATGTGCTCTATCTTTGCTGTCTTCTGACTCCTGTCTTGCCTTCTGCTGAACATTTTAAGCAAAGAAAAAAATTTAAATAGGTATTTTCCTCATTTACATTTCCAATGCTCTCCCAAAAGTCCTCCATACCCTCCCCCCCACTCCCTTACCCACCTACTCCCACTTTTTGGCCCTGGCATTCCCCTGTACTGGGGCATATAAAGTTTCCAAGTCCAATGGGCCTCTCTTTCCAGAGATGGACAACTAGGCCATCTTCTGATACATATGCAGCTAGAGTCAAGAGCTCTGGGGTAGTGGTTAGTTCATAATGTTGTTCCACCTATAGGGTTGCAGATCCTTTAAGCTCATTGGGTATTTCCTCTAGCTCCTCCATTGGGGGCCCTATGATCCATCCAATGGCTGACTGTGAGCATCCACTTATGTGTTTGCTAGGCCCCGGCTTAGTCTCACTACAGACAGCTATATCAGGATCCTATCAGCATAATCGTGCTAGTGTATGCAATGGTGTCAGCGTTTGGAGGCTGATTATGGGATGGATCCCTGGATATGGCAGTCTCTAGATGGTCCATCCTTTTGTATCAGCTCCAAACTTTGTCTCTGTAACTCCTTCCATGGGTGATTTGTTCCCAATTCTAAGAAGGAGCAAAGTGTCCACACTTGGTCTTCATTCTTCTTGAGATTCATGTGTTTTGCAAATGTTAACTTATATCTTGGGTATTCTAAGTTTCTGGGCTAATATCCACTTATCAGTGAGTACATATCATTTGAGTTCTTTTGTGATTGGGTTACTTCACTCAGGATAATGCCCTCCAGGTCCAACCATTTGCCTAGGAATTTCATAAATTCATTCTTTATAATAGCTGAGTAGTACTCCATTGTATAAATGTACCACATTTTCTGTATCCATTCCTCTGTTGAGGGCCATCTGAATTCTTTCCAGCTTCTGGCTATTATAAATAAGGCTGCTATGAACATAGTGGAGCATGTTTCTTTCTTACTAGTTGGAACATCTTCTGGATATATGCCCAGGAGAGGTATTGCAGGATCCTTGGTAGTACCATGTCCAATTTTCTGAGAAAACAACAGACTGATTTCCAGAGTGGTTGTAAAAGCTTGCAATCCCACCTACAGTGGAGGAGTGTTCCTTTTTCTCACATCCTTGCCAGCATCTGCTGTCATCTGAATTTTTGATCTTAGCCATTCTGACTGTTATGAGATGGAATCTCAGGGTTGTTTTGATTTGCATTTCCCTGATGATTAAGGATGCTGAACATTTTTTCAGGTGTTTCTCAGCCATTCGGGATTCCTCAGGTGAGAATTCTTTGTTTAGCTCTGAGCCCCATTTTTTAATGGGATTATTTGATTTTCTAGAGTCCACCTTCTTGAGTTCTTTATATATATTAGATAAAATACCTTGGCGTGACTCTAAATAAGGAAGTGAAAGATCTGTATGATAAGAACTTCAAGTCTCTGAAGAAAGAAATTAAAGAAGATCTCAGAAGATGGAAAGATCTCCCATGGTCATGGATTTGCAGGATCAACATTGTAGAAATGGCTATCTTGTCAAAAGCAATCTACAGATTCAATGCAATCCCCATCAAAATTCCAACTCAATTCTTCAACGTATTAGAAAGAACAATCTGCAAATTCATCTGGGATAACAAAAAAAACCTATGATAGCAAAAACTCTTCTCAAAGATAAAAGAACCTCTGGTGGAATCACCATACCTGACCTAAAGCTTTACTACAGAGCAATTGTGATAAAAACGGCATGTTACTGGTATAGCGACAGAAAAGTAGACCAATGGAATAGAATTGAAGACCCAGAAATGAACCCACACACCTCTGGTCACTTGATCTTCAACAAGGGAGCTTAAACCATCCAGTGGAAAAAAGACAACATTTTCAACAAATGGTGCTGGCACAACTGGTGGTTATCATGTAGAAGAACGCAAATTGATCCATTCCTATCTCCTTGTACTAAGATCAAATCTAAGTGGATCAAGGAGTTCCACATAAAACCAGAGACACTGAAACTTATAGAGGAGAAAGTGGGGAATAACCTCAAAGGTATTGGCACAGGGGAAAATTTCCTGAATAGAACAGCAATGGCTTGTGCTGTAAGATCGATAATTGACAAATGGGACCTCATGAAACTGCAAAGCTTCTGTAAGGCAAAAGACACTGTCAATAAGACAAAAAGGCCACCAACAGATTGGGAAAGGATCTTTACCTATCCTAAAACAAAAAAATTAACAACAAATTTTGTCTCTGATTCACTCTTTCTTAGAGCCATTCTGAATCCCATTCACACTGCTGCATGTCTGTACAGAAACATACTTTCGTTTACATCCCTTAAGTCATCCAAAGAACATGCAATCAAGTCCTGAGAAAGTCCTTCTTAAAGACAGTTTCATATGGGAGGCAGAAAGCAGAGTTCTGATCTGGTCTAGTTCTGATGGTTTGTGACAGGTGTTGTGTAGATTTCATTCAATGGTCATTGCGCCTGTCTTCTTCATCAGCTGCGAAATCCAACTTAAACTCTGCCTATGATGTTTCTCTTTGCGTTCTGCTATCTACTCTTGAGGTTCAGAGTTAGAGTCCACATATTTTGAAATTTAATATTCTATTTTTGTATATGGACACATAGTTTCTTCCTTTCCTCCAGTGAACTATTATATAGGTGCTTTCCTGTCTTTTTTTTTTCAGGCTCTTGCACTGTATATTAAATTATCCATTACAAAAAGAAGTGGAGCTGAAAGATTTGTAGTGCAATCAAAATAGAGCTTATTCTTAATGTGTCAATATTCATTTCCAGTTTCTCATAAATCTTCTACTACTCTTAAGAAATCTATTTTTCTTACCTGGATATTTTAAAGAAAAAATGCCATTAAATTAAGTACCTAAATCTTACCTAAACTGATTTGTAATGGAATCATTTAGTTCCAGACAAGCATCAAACATGGCATATTATCTGAGAGGTAGCAAGGCATCCATCTCCTTTATAGATTGAAGCCTTCACTTCTCCCTGGGCTCATCCCATTCCTATTGAACGGACTGTGTGTAGCAGTTAGGAGGGCTGTGAAGTCTGAGAGAAGAGTCTAAGGGATATTTGGATAATTATTTTTTCTAAGACATGTCTCTCTCACAAAGCTATATGCTTTATAATGTCATGTTTTTCCTCTGTTTTTAATGACTTGTGCACACATGCACACAAATACTAATGTGTAGAGTCAGGGAGAGAGTACTGTAGCATGTGTGTTATTGACATGTCCTTTCCATGATTGGTGGTTAGTAGATTCTCCAGAACAACAGTTAGCCTTGTTTCTTTATCTGTCATAAAGCTCAGTGTGATATTTTATGAATACTTGACAAATACTTTTTTACTTAGAATTGAGTGTAGAGCCAGTAATCATTTCCTAGAGGTGATCCTCTAGGAAAGTGTGCCACACAGTGGGTATTAAACACATCATCACATTTATCACCTTTTTCTTCTCCTCTATCCTACTTTCTAGAACAATAAACCTACATATGTTTCCTTTATCTTTGTTAGTATTTTAGAATTCTCAAAATATAAGTAACTATCACATGCACTATAAGAATTGTTAGAATGTTAACATATCTTTTTAAATGAAGTAAAATTATTTTAATTTATAGCACTCTTTTTGCGCTCTAGCCCTTCCTAACTTCACTCTCTCTATACTTCCATGCTTGCTCCCACCACCCTGCTGACACTTTCTCTGTTGATATTACATGCATACATGTATACATTTTATGCATGAACATAAATACTTTCTGCTGAGTCTCTTTTTATTTTGTTTCTTTTTTGTTACTATTTTTATTGTATTGTTCATTTCATATTGTTCTTGCTGGTGGTGGTGGTGGTGGTGGTGGTGGTAGTGGTGGTGGTGTGTGTGTGTATTCAGGGCTGATCTGATCACTCTTCACTGAACAACCAGTAAGGTACTTGATACTGTGAAAGGAAAATTTCCCAGGATTCCTAATTAGTTGTCTGGAATTCTTTGTCTAACCATATGACCTTGTGAATTTTTCCTCCTTTGCAGTAACATATCGGTCGATACTGCCAATATTCCGGTCTTGCTTATTCAACTATTTTCATGAGAGACTAATTCACAACAGACTTCCTTGTATTCTGGTTCTTACAACATTTCTTCCACTTTTTTCCATGAAATTCACTGATCCATATATGTAGGAACTGTGATGTAGTTGAAATTTGAGGCTGGAATTTCCTATGATCTATTGATCACTGCATTTTGTGTACTATTGGTGTTCATTTGCTCTAAAGAGAAGCTTCCTTGATGAGGGTAGGAAACACCAATTATCTATGGGCAAAGGAATAAGTCTTAGAATGTAATAAGAAATTATGCTGTTCTAGTAAACTATCACTAAGAGATTTTTTTTTTTTAGGTTCATGACACCACTAGACCAGGAAACCTGACTAAACATCTAGTAGCAGGCATGATTTTCCTCCTGTTGAGAGAGCCTTAAATTAAGCTAGATGGTGCTACTTCTTGTAACATTGTATGTATTTTGCTACTCTGGACATTATTGTAGTTCATCGTCTTTCTGACTTTGGTAAAACAAAATCTCAATATGATTTTACTTGTATTTTATTAATTTCTAAAGATGATGAACATTTTTGAGATATTTCTTAGTCATTTTTCTTTTTAAGTTTTATTGATAACCCTCTGTTTAAATCCCAAGCCTATCCCTTTAACAAAATTTAATGTGCTCTTAAGATAAAAAAAAAGACCTAGAAAGACTAAAACTAGAGGGACTACACATCAACGTAATAAGACATATAGACGAGAAACTTATTGGCAATATTCTCATACGTGGAAAAAATTTGAATCATCACATTAAAAGAAGGCAGGAATACCTTCTCCTCTCCTTTTCAGTACAGTACTAAAAGCTTTAGCTCAAGCAAAATCCACAAGAAAGAAATTAAATATGTACAAATCGGAAAAGGAGTTAAATTATCTGTACTTGCAATTGTATAAAATACAGAAATAAATGATCTTAAAAATTTCCCCCAAATTTTCTAGAAACAACACTTTCATCAAATTGGTAAAGATGCAAAATTAACTTATAAAACTCAATAGCCTTTATTTTCATCAACAGCAAACACACTAAGGAAGAGTTCATGAATATTCTCCCACTTACAATTGCCTCAAAATCAATATAGTATCTTATAATAAACCTAAGCAAGGATGGAGATGATCTCTACTAAAATGAAGGCTTAAGATTTCCCAAGTAGAATATTGAAAAATACAATGAAAAGTAGAAAGCTATCCCATGTTCATAGATCAGTAAAAATTAATATTGTAGAACATGACCATGTTACCAAAAGCAAGTTACAGATATGATTAAACCCTCACCCAAACAATCCCAGAGCATGTTTTGCAGAAATTAAACACAAATTAAAATTTTTGTGCAAACAAAAAATGTCCTGGAAAACTAAAGAAATCTTCAGCAAAAGAATATCTGAAGGATGGCTGTTACATACTTCAAAGTATATTATAACACATTAATAATAGAATTATATGATACTGGTAGAATAGAGGTAGAAAATACACTGATGCAGAAATAAATACAACTAACTACAATAATCTAATATTTAACAAAGGGGGGGTGAAAGCCACTGGAGGAAAGAGATTACCTTCAAAAAATTATAGTGAGAAAATTGGATGTCTATATGCAGAAGAGTGAAAATAGTTCTATATCTATCACATTGCTCTGAAATTAGATTCCAGGGAATCAAAAATCCCACAAAATTTCTAAGATAAAGTATAAGCAGTACCCTATAAAATTCAAGTGTAGAGAAGGACTTTGTAAACATGTACCAAGGAATTAAAGCCAACAATTGAAAATGGAACTCAGAAAAAAAAGAAAAAAAGAAAAAAAAAGAAGAAAATGGAACTCATCAAATTAAAAACCATCTTTGGTTCAGCTAGATAAACAATCAAGTGAAGAAGAAAACCATAGAACAGGGTTTTCTTGTCTTTTCAAACATCAATTCAATGAATAAAGCTATATACCAAAATTTAATTTTAAAGAAAATGAGAGAATTTTTTAAAAAATTTATAGAAAAAAACCCCAATGGTAGCATCCTACCTTTGCACTTATATTCTTCTGTATACTATTTTCTCATGCTGCTGTTTATATTCAGTCTACCTTGTAAAAGACACCTTGATCACCTTCGAAACTGGAAACTATAAATAAAACTACTACCAATGTTCACAAAGATGTTTTAATTTACCATTGAATTATAATCCTCTGAGTAAATTTTTATTGACTCATTATTTTAGTATTTTTAAGGTACAATAGGAAGTAATAAATTTTAACTCCAAACACAGAGTTCAAACATTAGTTTCTTTTCACATCACTCATAATCCTAAGAATTCTGCGTTTGTATCAGTTCTATAAACTTTTTTCAGACTATATTGGTAGAGAAAAGAGTGATAAAATATATAAAGTGCTTAAAGCTGTGACTAAGAAAAAACTTATGCTCTATTATAGGGATTACTCTATAGTATGAATGTTTCTATATGAATCTGTACTATAAATGACACTGGTATTGCTAACCTGGTGTTCTTCCAGAACAAGCAAAACATGACATCTCTACATCCTTGCTCAATAACTAGCTATGATTTGTTAGTATGAGGCAGTTGAACTTAATATGAACAATCAAAGACCATATCCAGATACCATAAAGAGTATTATTTCTTTTTTTTTAATTTATTTTTTAATTAGGTATTTTCCTTGTTTACATTTTCAATGCGATCCCAAAAATCCCCCATACCCACCCCCCCATCCCCTACCCACCCACTCCCCCTTTTTGGCCCTGGGGTTCCCCTGTACTGGGGCATATAAAGTTTGCAAGTCCAATGGGCCTCTCTTTGCAGTGATGGCCAACTAGGCCATCTTTTGATACATATGCAGCTAGAGACAAGAGCTCCGGGGTACTGGTTAGTTCATATTGTTGTTCCACCTATAGGGTTGCAGTTCCCTTTAGCTCCTTGGGTAATTTCTCTAGCTCCTCCATTGGGGGCCGTGTGATCCATTCAATAGCTGACTGTGATCATCCACTTCTGTGTTTGCTAGGCCCCAGCATAGTTTCACAAGAGACAGCTATATCTGGGTCCTTTCAGCAAAATCTTGCTTGTGTATGCAATGGTGTCAGCGTTTGGAAGCTGATTATGGGATGGATCCCTGCATATGGCAATCACTAGATGGTCCATCCTTTCGTCACAGCTCCAAATTTTGTCTCTGTAACTCCTTCCATGGGTGTTTTGTTCCCATTTCTAAGAAGGGGCAAAGTTTCCACACTTTGGTCTTCATTCTTCTTGAATTTCATGCAGATGGAAAGATCTCCCATGCTCATGGATTGGAAAATCCATTGTAAAAATGGCTATCTTGCCAAAAGCAATCTACAGATTCAATGCAATCCCCATCAAAATTCCAACTCAATTCTTCAACGAATTAGAAAGGGCAATCAGCAGATTCATCTGGAATAACAGAAAACCTAGGATAGCAAAAACTCTTCTCAAGGATAAAAGAACCTCTGGTGGAATCACCATGCCTGACCTAAAGCTGTACTACAGAGCAATTGTGATAAAAACTGCATGGTATTGGTATAGTGACAGACAAGTAGACCAATGGAACAAAATTGAAGACCCAGATATGAACCCACACACCTATGGTCACTTGATCTTTGACAAGGGAGCTAAAACCATCCAGTGGAAAAAAGACAGCATTTTCAACAAATGGTGCTGGCACAACTTGCGGTTATCATGTAGAAAAATGCTAATTGATCCATTTCTATCTCCTTGTACTAAGGTCAAATCTAAGTGGATTAAGGAACTCCACATAAAACCAGAGACACTGAAAGTTATAGAGGAGAAAGTAGGGAAAAGCCTCGAAGATATGGGTACAGGGGAAAAATTCTTGAATAGAACAGCAATGGCTTGTGCTGTAAGATGTAGAATCGAAAAATGGGACCTCATAAAATTGCAAAGCTTCTGCAAAGCAAAAGATACCGTCAATAAGACAAAAAGGCCACCAACAGATTGGGAAAGGATCTTTACCTATCCCAAATCGGATAGGGGATTAATATCCAATATATATATAAAGAACTCAAGAAGGTGGACTCCAGAAAATCAAATAAAAAAAAAAAAAAGAAAAAAAATTGGGGCTCAGAGCTGAACAAAGAATTCTCACCTGAGGAATACCGAACGGCTGAGAAGCACCTGAAAAAAATGTTCAACATCCTTAATCATCAGGGAAATGCAAATCAAAACAACCCTGAGATTCCACTTCACTCCAGTCAGAATGGCTAAGATAGCCAGAAGCTGGAAAGAACCCAGATGCCCCTCAACAGAGGAATGAATACAGAAAATGTGGTACATTTACACAATGGAGTACTACTCAGCTATTAAAAAATGAATTTATGAAATTCCTAGGGAAATGGATGGACCTGGAGGGCCTCATCCTGAGTTAGGTAACCCAATCACAAAGGAACTCGCACAATATGTACTCACTGATAAGTGGCTATTAGCCCAGAAACTTAGGATACCCAGGATACAAGATACAATTTGCTAAACGCATGAAATTCAAAAAGAGTATTATTTCTATGTTGAAATTGTTTTGGGACACTTGCAAACATACACTTGTTTAATAGAGGGGAATGCTATCACCATGAACTTAGGTCAAACTGGGATCCCTGTCTCCATATTCATGTAGAAACTGCTACAAGTTCCATATCACAGAAAATTTAATCCAAGTTATAAGCTGTATAATAACATTTATATACTAAAGGAGGAGGTGGATTAATTAACAAAATTAATAGCAAATACCAAGTAAGCACTAAATAAGTATTTGCCATTTTCTATTAATCTCTGGATATTCATGAAGTGGTGTAAATAAGTTTTAATCCATTGATCACTGACTTCTCAGATTTCCTGCTTGTGTAGCTCTTAGCTTTAGAGAGGCAAGCTTAGGATACGCTGCATAACTCATGAGCTGGGGATCAACAGTTCAGAAGTGTATTTCGAATTCAGTTAATTCAGTTTAACACTCACGATTTAGCTGAACTTCTTGTTTTATTTGAGGAGACATGTTTGATGCTTCTGTAACTGTCTTGTACAGCTAAACACTGACAGAAGCGTGATGTCTAAATTAATGCCAGCCATACTAATCAAAGGTTATTTGCTTTACTGTTTAAACAGAGATTATTCATGGCAGGAGCTGATGTGTTTTGATTTTTCAACGTGTCAGCTATAAGATCAGAGCAGATATTTTAGCCTTGTGATGATTCCCTATAAATAGAGGCATAAAAATCTTAAATGCTCATTGATGTAGTTATAAATCTTCATTCGAGATACGTTGATCCAGGCAAAATGACCCTGAGCTAACATTACTCTAGAGGTGACTTCTATTTCCAAACTGGTGAATTTTAATTATGAACCTGAAATTCTTGGTTTTGAGATGATCTTATGTTTCTCCTGGTAATTTACTGGAAGATTTTTTTTTAGGTTAGCTAATAATTGTTGCCCTCAATACCCTCTTGTAAGCCAGCTTCTTCTACAAAGTTCTGCTTGAGATCAAGGAAGTAGGCAGCAATAAGACCTTAATGAAATGCAGAAGGGTAGCAAAATGTGACAACTTCTATCAGAAGGTCCTTCATTCTTGTCACTTATTAACAATGTACTGAGCCTAGAGTAAGATTGTGTTCCTCATGAATTAAAACCTCATTTCTGCCGCTCACAAAATGAAAGCTAACAAAAACTTATTGTCTTGAAAATTAATAATTTAAGTCTATTTTCTAGATATGCAAAATGAGGATCATAGTGATACACATATTTTGAATGCTTATCTGATACAATGTTTATGCTTCCAGTACTTGGAAAAGGACCCTTTGCTTCCCAGGCTAATATCTTATTATAACTGGATAACAAACTAGCTATGGGAGAATGATTAAATGTAGAGCTGAGTATAAAGATAAAGATGTCCTGTCTTTTCTCAAGGGGCAGATGCTTTTGTTTTCCTTTTTCTTTTTTCTTTTTTTTTTTTTTCAGAGTTCATCTGAGATTTATTTTAAGGAATTAGGAAATTCCTACATCCAAGAGCTGTTAGACAGTAGGCTGAAAACTCAGGGCTGCAGGCCTCAAGTCTTCCTAACTTTTTTTTTTTTAATTTTTAATATTTTTATTACATATTTTCCTCAATTACATTTCCAATGCTATCCCAAAAGTCCCCCATAGCGCCCCCCACTTCCCTACCCACCCATTCCCATTCTTTTGGCCATGGCATTCCCCTATATTGGGGCATATAAAGTTTGCAAGTCCAATGGGCCTCTCTTTCTATTGATGGCCGACTAGGTCATCTTTCAATACATATGCAGCTAGAGACAAGGGCTCCGGGGTTCTGGTTAGTACATCATGTTGTTCCAACAATAGGGTTGCAGATCCCTTTAGCTCCTTGGGTACTTTCTCTAGCTTCTCCATTGGGAGCCCTGTGATACATCCAATAGCTGACTGTGAACATCCACTCCTGTGTTTGCTAGGCCCCGGCATCGTCTCACAAGAGACAGCTATATTTGGGTCCTTTCAGCAAAATCTTGCTAGTGTATGCAATGGTGTCAGCGTTTAGAAGCTGATTATGGGACGGATCCCTGGATACAGCAGTCTCTAAATGGTCCATCCTTTCATCACAGCTACGAACTTTGTCTCTGTAACTCCTTCCCTGGGTGTTTTGGTGCACAGTGTCCACACTTTGGTCTTCATTCTTCTTGAGTTTCATGCGTTTAGAAAATTGTATCTTATATCTTGGGTATCCTAAGTTTTGGGCTAATATCCACTTATCAGTGAATACATATTGTGTGAGTTCTTTTGTGATTGTGTTACTTCACTCAAGATGATGCCCTCCAGGTCCATCCATTTGGCTAGGAATTTCATAAATTCATTCTTTTTAATAGCTGAGTAGTACTCCATTGTGTAAATGTACCATAATTTCTGTATCCATTCCTCTGTTGAGGGACATCTGGGTTCTTTCCAGCTTCTGGCTATTATAAATAGGGCTGCTATGAACATAGTGGAGCATGTGTCCTTTTTACCGGTTGGGACATCTTCTGGATATATGCCCAGGAGAGGTATTGCTGGATCCTCCGGTAGTACTATGTCCAATTTTCTGAGGAACCACCAGACTGATTTCCAGAGTGGTTGTACAAGCTTGCAATCCCACCAACTGTGGAGGAGTGTTCCTCTTTCTCCACATCCTCGCCAGCATCTGCTGTCACCTGAATTTTTGATCTTAGCCATTCTGACTGGTGTGAGGTGGAATCTCAGGGTTGTTTTGATTTGCATTTCCCTGATGATTAAGGATGTTGAACATTTTTTCAGGTGCTTCTCTGCCATTTGGTATTCCTCAGGTGAGAATTCTTTGTTCAGTTCTGAGTCCCATTTTATAATGGGGTTATTTGACTTTCTGGAGTCCACCTTCTTGAGTTCTTTATATATATTGGATATTAGTCCCTTATCTGATTTAGGATAGGTGAAGATCCTTTCCCAATCTGTTGGTGGTTTTTTTGTCTTATTGATGGTGTCTTTAGCCTTGCAGAAGCTTTGTAGTTTCATGAGGTCCCACTTGTCAATTCTCGATCTTACAGCACAAGCCATTACTGTTCTATTCAGGAATTTTTCCCCTGTGCCCATATCTTCAAGGCTTTTCCCCACTTTCTCCTCTATAAGTTTCAGTGTCTCTGGTTTTATGTGAAGTTCCTTGATCCACTTAGACTTGACCTTAGTACAAGGAGATAGGAATGGATTGATTCGCATTCTTCTACATGTTAACAACCAGTTGTGCCAGCACCATTTGTTGAAAATGCTGTCTTTCTTCCACTGGATGGTTTTAGCTCCCTTGTCGAAGATCAAGTGACCATAGGTGTGTGGGTTCATTTCTGGGTCTTCAATTCTATTCCATTGGTCTATTTGTCTGTCACATAACCAGTACCATGCAGTTTTTATCACAATTGCTCTGTAGTAGAGCTTTAGGTCCAGCATGGTGATTCCACCAGAGGTTCTTTTATCCTTGAGAAGAGTTTTTGCTATCCTAGGTTTTTTGTTATTCCAGATGAATTTGCAGATTGCACTTTCTAATTCGTTGAAGAATTCAGTTGGAATTTTGATGGGGATTGCATTGAATCTGTAGATTGCTTTTGGCAAGATAGCCATTTTTACAATGTTGATCCTGCCAATCCATGAGCATGGGAGATCTTTCCATCTTCTGAGATCTTCTATAATTTCTTTCTTCAGAGACTTGAACTTTTTATTATACAGATCTTTCACTTCCTTAGTTAGAGTCACGCCAAGATATTTATTATTATTTGTGACTATTGAGAAGGGTGTTGTTTCCCTAATTTCTTTCTCAGCCTGTTTATTCTTTGTGTAGAGAAAGGCCATTGATTTGTTTGAGTTAATTTTATATCCAGCTACTTCACCGAAGCTGTTTATCAGGCTTAGGATTTCTCTGGTGGAATTTTTAGGGTCACTTATATATACTATTATATCATCTGCAAAGAGTGATATTTTGACTTTATCTTTTCCAATTTGTATCCCTTTGATCTCCTTTTGTTGTCGAATTGCTCTGGCTAGGACTTCAAGTACAATGTTGAATAGGTATGGAGAATGTGGACAACCTTGTCTAGTCCCTGATTTTAGAGGGATTGCTTCAAGCTTCTCACCATTTACTTTGATGTTGGTTACTGGTTTGCTGTAGATTGCTTTTATCATGTTTAGGTATGGGCCTTGAATTCCTGATCTTTCCAAGACTTTTATCATGAATGGGTGTTGGATCTTGTCAAATGCTTTTTCTGCATCTAACCAGATGACCATGTGGTTTTTGTCTTTGAGTTTGTTTATATACTGGATTATGTTGATGGATTTCCGTATATTGAACCATCCCTGCATCCCTGGGATGAAACCTACTTGGTCAGGATGGATGATTGTTTTGATGTGTTTTTGGATTCGGTTAGCAAGAACTTTATTGAGGATTTTTGCATCAATATTCATAAGGGATATTGGTCTGAAGTTTTCTATCTTTGTTGGGTCTTTTTGTGGTTTAGGTATCAGAGTAATTGTGGCTTCATAGAATGAGTTGGGTAGAGTACCTTCTGTTTCTCTTTTGTGGAATAGTTTGTGAAGAACTGGGATTAGATCTTCTTTGAAGGTCTGATAGAACTCTGCACTAAACCCATCTGGTCCTGGGCTTTTTTTAGTTGGGAGACTATTAATGACTGCTTCTATTACTTTGGGGGATATAGGGCTGTTTAGATCATTAACCTGATCTTGATTCAACCTTGGTACCTGGTATCTGTCTAGGAACTTCTCCATTTCATCCAGGTTCTCCAGTTTTGTTGAGTATAGCCTTTGGTAGAAGGATCTGATGGTGTTTTGGATGTCTTCAGGATCTGTTGTTATGTCTCCTTTTTCATTTCTGATTTTGTTAATTAGGATGCTTTCCCTGTGCCCTCTAGTGAGTCTGGCTAAGGGTTTATCTATCTTGTTGATTTTCTCAAAGAACCAGCTCCTTGATTGGTTGATTCTTTGAATAGATTTTCTTGTTTCCACTTGGTTGATTTCGCCCCTGAGTTTGATTATTTCCTGCCGTCTACTCCTCTTGGGTGAATTTGCTTCCTTTTGTTCTAGTGCTTTTAGGTATGCTGTCAAGCTGCTAATGTGTGCTCTCTCTAGTTTCCTTTTGGAGGCACTCAGAGCTATGAGTTTTCCTCTTAGAAATGCTTTCATTGCGTCCCATAAGTTTGGGTATGTTGTGGCTTCATTTTCATTGAACTCTAAAAAGTCCTTAATTTCTTTCTTTATTCCTTCCTTGACCAAGGTATCATTGAGAAGAGTGTTGTTCAGTTTCCACGTGAAGGTTGGCTTTCTATTATTTATTTTGTTATTGAAGATCAGCCTTAGTCCATGGTGATCTGATAGGATGCATGGGACAATTTCAATATTTTTGTATCTGTTGAGGCCTGTTTTTTGACCAATTATGTGGTCAATTTTGGAGAAGGTACCATGAGGTGCTGAGAAGAAGGTATATCCTTTTGTTTTAGGATAGAATGTTCTGTAGATATCTGCCAGATCCATTTGATTCATAATTTCTCTTAGTTTCACTGTGTCCCTGTTTAGTTTCTGTTTCCATGATCTGTCCATTGGTGAAAGTGGTGTGTTGAAGTCTCCCACTATTATTGTATGAGGTGCAATGTGTGCTTTGAGATTTACTAAAGTTTCTTTAATGAATGTGGCTGCCTTTGTATTTGGAGCATAGATATTCAGGATTGATAGTTCCTCTTGGAGGATTTTACCTTTGATGAGTATGAAGTGTCCCTCCCTGTCTTTTTTAATGACTTTGGGTTGGAAGTCAATCTTATCAGATCTTAGAATGGCTACTCTAGCTTGTTTCTACATATCATTTGCTTGGAAAATTGTTTTCCAGCCTTTCATTCTGAGGTAGTGTCTATCTTTTTCTCTGAGATGAGTTTCCTGTAAGCAGCAAAATGTTGGGTCTTGTTTGTGTAGCCAGTTTGTTAGTCTATGTCTTTTTATCGGGGAGTTGAGTCCATTGATATTAAGAGATATTGAGGAAAAGTAATTGTTGTTTCCTGTTATTTTTGTTGTTAAAGTTGGCATTCTGTTCTTGTGGCTGTCTTCTTTTAGGTTGGTTGAGGGATTACCTTCTTGTTGTTTCTAGGGCGTGGTTCCTGTCCTTGTATTGGTTTTTTTCTGTTATTATCTTTTGAAGGGCTGGATTCGTGGAGAGATAATGTGTGAATTTGGTTTTGTCCTGGAATACTTTGGTTTCTCCATCTATGTTAATTGAGAGTTTGGCTGGGTATAGTAGCCTGGGCTGGAATTTGTGTTCTTTTAGTGTTGTATAACATCCGTCCAGGATCTTCTGGCTTTCATAGATTCTGGTGAAAAATCTGGTGTAATTCTGATAGGCTTGCCTTTATATGTTACTTGGCCTTTTTCTCTTACTGCTTTTAGTATTCTATCTTTATTTAGAGCATTTGTTGTTCTGATTATTATGTGTCGGGAGGTATTTCTTTTCTGGTCCAGTCTATTTGGAGTTCTGTAGGCTTCTTGTATGTTCATGGGCATCTCTTTCTTTAGATTTGGGAAGTTTTCTTCTATAATTTTGTTGAAGATGTTTGCTGGTCCTTTGAGTTGAAAATCTTCATTCTCATCCACTCCTATTATCCATAGGTTTGGTCTTCTCATTGTGTCCTGTATTTCTTGGATGTTTCGAGTTAGGATCTTTTTGCATTTTACATTTTCCTTGATTGTTGTGCAGATGTTCTCTATGGAATCTTCTGCACCTGAGATTCTCTCTTCCATCTCTTGTATTCTGTTGCTGATGCTGGTATCTATGGTTCCAGATTTCTTTCCTAGGGTTTCTATCTCCAGTGTTGCCTCATTTTGTGTTTTCTTTATTGTGTCTACTTCCCTTTTTAGGTCTAGTATGGTTTTGTTCATTTCCATCATCTGTTTGGATGTGTTTTCCTGTTTTTCATTAAGGACTTCTACCTGTTTGATTAGGTTATCCTGTTTTTCTTTAAGGATTTGTAACTCTTTAGCAGTGTTCTCCTGCAATTCTTTAAGGGATTTTTGTGCTTCCTCTTTATTGTCTTCTACCTGTTTACCAGTGTTCCTTTGTATTTCTTTAAGTGTGTTATTAAAGTCCTTCTTGAAGTCCTCTACCATCATCAGGAGATATGCTTTTAGATCCGTGTCTAGCTTTTCCGGTGTGTTGGGGTGCCCTGGACTGTGCGAAGTGGGAGTGCTGGGTTCTGATGATGGTGAGTGGTCTTGGTTTCTGTTA
Source organism: Mus caroli (assembly GCF_978045245.1). Classification (NCBI taxonomy): domain Eukaryota; kingdom Metazoa; phylum Chordata; class Mammalia; order Rodentia; family Muridae; genus Mus; species Mus caroli. Next base: position 83,340,484 of record NW_028227257.1, on the reverse strand, counting down.
TTAAGATTATTACGTTTACCTTTCGCCATCTGGTAATCTCTGGGGTTAGTTGTTGTCGTTGTCACTGTTTAAAGATTGGAGCAGAAGCTGTGTTCCACTCACCAGCAGTCTCAAAATCCTGTGGCGGGGGTCGTGGGTAGCTGGCAGTACCCCGGTGCTGGTCCAGCCGGAAGAGGCCTGTGGTCCTACTCAGGCTGGTTTTCTGCTTCCCTAACTAATGCAGTCTCAGGTCCCGCAAGCAATTGGATTGGAGCAGAAGCTGTGTTCCACTCTCCAGAAGTCTTAAGATCCTGTGGCGGGTGTTGTGGGTAGCTGGCGAGTGTCAGCCGACCCTGTGCCCTAGCTACCCCGGTGCTCTTCTGACCGGAAGAGGCTTGTGGCCCTATGTAGGCCGGATTTCTCCCTTTCCAACCAAAGCAGTCTCAGGTCCCGCGTGATTGGACTGGAGCAGAAGCTGTGTTCCACTCACCAGCAGTCTCAAAATCCTGTGGCGGGGGTTGTGGGTAGCTGGCGGGTGTCAGTTGACCCTGCGCTCTAGCTACCCTGGTGCTGATCTGGCCGGATGAGGCCTGTGGCCCTACTCAGGCTGGTTTCTCCTTCCCTAACTAATGCAGTCTCAGGTCCCGCAAGCAATTGGATTGGAGCAGAAGCTGTGTTCCACTCACCAGAAGTCTTAAGATCCTGTGGCGGGTGTTGTGGGTAGCTGGCGAGTGTCAGCGGACCCTGTGCCCCTGTGCCCTCGCTACCCCGGTGCTCTTCTGACCGGAAAAGGCTTGTGGCCCTATGTAGGCCGGATTTCTCTCTCCCCAACCAGAGCAGTCTCAGGTCCCGCGTGATTGGACTGGAGCAGAAGCTGTGTTCCACTCACCAACAGTCTCAGAATCCTGTGGTGGGGGTCGTGGGTAGCGGGCGGGTGTCAGCTGACCCTGTGCTCTAGCTACCCCGGTGCTGATCAGGCCGGATGAGGCCTGTGGCCCTACTCAGGCTGGTTTCTGCTTCCCTAACTAATGCAGTCTCAGGTCCCGCGCGCAATTGGATTGGAGCAGAAGCTGTGTTCCACTCACCAGAAGTCTTAAGATCCTGTGGCGGGTGTTGTGGGTAGCTGGCCAGTGTCAGTGGACCCTGCGCCCTCGCTACCCCGGTGCTTTTCTGACCGGAAGAGGCTTGTGGCCCTATGTAGGCTGGATTTCCTGTTTTTCTTTTTCTTTTTCTTTTTCTTTTTCTTTTTCTTTTTCTTTTTCTTTTTCTTTTTCTTTTTCTTTTTCTTTTTCTTTTTCTTTTTCTTTTTCTTTTTTTTAAACAGTGTGATGAAAGATAGTACTATTACTTTGCTTTTGGATAGTTTCTGTACTTATTTCAAATTCAATGTACTTACTGGGATCGTTATGCGTTTTTAGAAATAATCCTTTAAAAAGGTCTCCTCCATCAAGTCTCTTATATATTAGGCTTATCTTCTCTCACTGAGGCTTGAAAAGACAGCCATAGAGACTCAGCTGCTGCATCTCTGGTACATACGTGCTGGGGGTCATTTTCCAGCCTGTTTATGTTCTTCTTTTGGTGGCTCAGTCTCTGAGAGCTCCCAGGGTTCTATGTTGGTGTTCATGTGAGATTCCCATGACCTTCAGGGACTTTAAACCTCCCTCCAGCTCTTCCATAAGAGTGTCTAACCTCTGTCCACTGTTTGGTTTTGGGTCTCTGTATCTGTCTGAGTCAGCTGCTGAGTGGATCACCTCAGAGGATAGTTTAGTTAGGCTCCTGTCTGCAATAAACCTGTGCTGTGGGTTTATACAGGGGACATCCTCTCAGAGGAGAAAAGAAGGGAGGATGTGGGGAGGGACTTTTGGAGGGGGAGGAGCAGCTGGATGCAATTTAATACACATATGCATACTTAAAATAAGTATATAAGTAATCTACTGAATCAATTTTCAAATTCATTTAACATGACTTAAGAGGATTAAAATCTTTTATAAATAGCAAGAAAATATCTATTAAAACTATAGTAAACTAATGTACATAGGTTTTTTTTTACATTGCTAACTGACTGAAGCAAATAGTAGTTTACAGTATAAATGACACATTATTGCAGCCTGTTTATACACATGAAATGCATCCCTGGCGTTTCGTAATTAGATCCTAGACATTCTTAGCACTGTGAAATAATCCTGTTCATAAATATAAACTCTACCAAAGCTTTCAAATTTTGGAAAAATATTTTCTAATTCAAAAGTTAATTTTCAAAATTTTCTTAAATTTGGTTTCCATATTGAAAACAAACCATCATTTACAAAAAGATTCAAATATGTTTAAATAGTATATATTAACAAAAATGAGCAATTTCTGATCCCATTTAACCCCAGACTCTTGCAGTTAGAGGTAACATTGTGTGCCTAAGTGTTAAGATTCTAGTATTTTCAATACGTCTAAAAGGCATTCGATTGCTAAAATGAAGATTTGTCCATAAAATTAAAATATTAAATTGAAAGTCAACACCAAAGAATGAAAATAGTATATATAATGTATAAACATTTATCCACTGTTAATTTTGAGTGCATATTCAGATAGGACATGGCTCTTTCATTTGTTTTATAGGTACCTAATAAATATTTTCCTTCTACTTTAGAAGAAGCACACCATGAGGGTATTTGCAGTCTGCTATCTTTTCCTGTGGAGATATCCTTGACTAGGTATATAGCAATTTCTGTAAGAAATAAAAATAATATTTATATCCTATGTTATCTATTGACTAAATAATATACAGCCTTGTTCTTCTTTCCTTCTTTCCTAAATATCTAATAGCAGGTAGTCAATGAATATCCCATGTGAAAGACGGAAATTAAAAAAAAAAATAGGAAGGACAGAGGAGAGGAAAGTAAGAGAAGAAAAGAGTAGGAGAAACACAGAGAAAGGGAGAGAGGGGAAAGGAGGGGAGGGGAGGGGAGAGGAGGGGAGGGGAGGGGAGGGGAAGGGAGGGGAGGGGAGAAGAGGGGAAGGGAGGAGAGGAGAGGAGAGGAGAGGAGAGGAGAGGAGAGGAGAGGAGAGGAGAGGAGAGGAGAGGAGAGGGGAGGGGAGGGGAGGGGAGGGGAGGGGAGGGGAGGGGAGGGGAGGGGAGGGGAGGGGAGGAGAGGAGAGGAGAGGAGAGGAGAGGAGAGGAGAGGAGAGGAGAGGAGAGGAGAGGAGAGGAGAGGAGAGGAGAGGAGAGGAGAGACAATATTCTTTTTTGGTACCCAAAGACATCAAAATTGTACAAAGGATGTAAAACAAATTAACATGACTAATTTATAAATGCTATTACAGGATACTTGGTTCTTTAAAATACAGACTTAGACCGAAATAGACACTTTGCAGTACCTTGCCCTCAACCATTCAAAAAAATTTATCAATTCCTAATAAGTTCACGCAAAGGTAACAGCAGACAAAGAAGATTTGATGGTACAACTAAGAGACTCTCATTGATTCAGCATGCGCACTAAATTAATTGGGCCTATTTGTAAAATTCTAAAGGATCAATCTAGGGTGACTCCCAGATAGACTGGTTAACAGATTGCTATTAATAAGCTCATAAAATGCAAGCAGCAGAATATGGTACCTCAATGGTGTTTGATGTCTTTTGAACATATAATGGTATTGTCTCACTCAACCATAAAACTACCAGCAATTGATGAGGTTTCCCACTGATTCCTCTCTCCTACAACATGTTCAGTCGGGAGTTTGTATGGTTTGGGAATATTTACCAAAAAGAATGCCATAAAGGTTTTCATCATCCCAAGCATTACCAAAATGCCCAGCCTTTTAGCCCAGGCAATAAAAACTTCTGCAGCTGGCATTATCAATCTATTGTACATTTATAGTATGCATAGGAATGCTGTGAACTCAGTAAAGCCAGATTTCAATTTCTTATCCAAGGGAAATGCCACATTATGAAAAGACCTAAAAACTTACCAATGGGTCCAGATCCAAAGTGCCTAACGATACGTGTTGCTTCAACTTCTTCCCTGCCTCTCAAAAGACTCGAGGAGTCTAATTGAGAAAACAGTTTCGCTTTTCAGATGAAGGTTAAAGAAGTCAGCCACACTCGGATGAAAGCAGATCGCTTGTAGGCTGCTTTTCTCGATGCATATTTTACTATATATATAAAATCTGATGAAGGGTTGAGGAGGTTTATTGGGGATAAAATACCTTTACGATATGCCATATTTCTTCCTTGAGTCAATCATGCTATAATGAGCACGAAGCACAGTAGGTAAAATGAAATGGAATGTTTGAGGCCAAAGAAAATCTCTGTGGAAATTAGCTTGGCCTCCAAAGAGCCTTTTAAAACCAAAATGCTGCCAGCAGCAAGGCAGTTTGACTGCAGATTTGAAGGTCAGCATTCGAAAGGACAACAAATGCAAATATTACAGAAATCATGTACAAAGTTACTAACTTACAGGGAGAAAAATGCATCAATTCAACCCAGTCCACTGTGCCTATTGCCAGTAGAAATCGCTAATTTGTTTGCCCATTGCGTTACTGACGTATGTGAACTATGGCTTTTTAATCCAAATACGATCTTAAGTCTGAAGAAACTGTCAATTTCACAGAAATAGCTGACCCTGGGTTTGATTCTGTGTCTACAGCAATTACCACAACTTGACCCCCTGTTACCATAAATGGGAGAGAGATATAAACAGAAAACAACGTAAGGAGAAAAGAATGAGCCATTTACTCACTCTTATTATTTGCTCTTGAAGTGTTAGCTGGCTGTCTTATAAACACAATTTGAAAAGGGCACAGGGCTGGATCCATACCTTAGCAACTGTGTCAAAATTCTGGTTGAGAAATCCCCCCCCCCAAATAAAGAATGTCCCTGGAAATTAGTGAGCATCTTAGCATCAGAAAAGTGGAATAACTAGTTGGAAGTCATGAACCATTCCAGTCTAGACCATAGAGCTTACTTTTCTTTTTAAGTAGCATTCAGAGGTTTTATTCCATATGCACTCTATATCAATATATATAAAAAGATCTAAAAAATAAAAATGAACCAAAATTAATGGAAAGAATATGCAGTAAAGTGACCTATTTTATACGCTTTTATTCCTGCAATTTCCCTTTTTATCTTATAACTACATTCAGCACTATATTTTGAAAGAAATAAATATTGCCAAATACTAACCTCAGCATCTCTTTGGTACTGATGAAGTGTGAGTATTGGTTGAACACTGAACCAAACCATTGGGTCAATAGACACCGGTATATATGACATAATAAAGTAGAGTGTTTAATTAGCCCCAATGGAACTGAAGGGCTTTTGAAACGATTAACCCAAGGAAGCATCACACGTTAAAATTATGTATGTGTTCTTTCCAATTAAAGAAAGTCTGAAAAGCCCCATCTGGTAGGAGACATTTTGTTATTATTACCACATATTTGTTTATTGCAGTTATATAGAATTTTTACTCCAAAAAGCTTAGAGTGTTGTACTGAGTGTTTGGCATATCTGAGATCATAAAAATAAAAGTGAGCAAAGCTCAGGGAGAGAATGAGAAATTTGAAAGGAATAAAGGGTAGAAATAACAGGACTGAAAGCATTGCTTATTCAACTTATTTTTTTTTTTTAGCCTCATAGTACCTTGCAATCTAGCAAACTACTAGAACACAGAGAAGTAGTTAACTTGAGTAGCCAGCCCCACTAGATAGTTCGTTAGCCTTCTTTTTAATAATCGCTATTGTCCTGAAAAGTAGGTGTTTTTTGCATGCATGTTATAGATAACACACAAACCTTTGGGAATCATTAGTGAAATAATTCAAGACCAAATAAGAAACTAAGAGACAGTAAACTTGGAAATTGACTCCAAGTTGACATATTTCTTGTCTTGTCCCCAATGAAGGCACTAGAGAAAGTACCCAAGGAGCTGAAGGTGTTTGCAGCCCCCTAGGAGGAACAACAATATCAACTAATCAGTAACCCCAAAGCTCCCTGGACTAAACCACCAATCAAAGAAAACACACAGAGAGACTCATGGCTCTAGCTGCATATGTAGCTGGGGATGGCCTAGTCAGTCATCAATAGGAGGAGATGCCCGTGGTCCTGTGAAGGTTCTATGCCCCAGTATAGGGGAATACCTGGACCAGGAAGCAGGAGTGGGTGGGTTGAGGAGCATGGGGAGAAGAGAATAGGGGATTTTCAGAGAAGAAACTAGGAAAGGAGATAACATTTGAAATGTAAATAAAGAAAATATCTAATTAAAAAAACAATAATAAAGAAAAATAAGATAAATCTGCCTTATTTTAAGTCCTTCAAAAGCTAGGTGGTTTTAGGATTTTGTTAAATACATGATCTAAATGCTAAGAAATATCTCTACATGTTTATATACTACCTGTAGCATTTATAAAAGTTACTCTTGCAGTAATTCTTATGGATTTTATGATATATGTAGAATAAACTGGGTTAGGTACATGGAAGTAAAAGCTTTTTCTATACAACTCTAACACACTAAGCTTCCCCTACTTTAGTGCGCATTTGTTTATTAATGCAATATTCCATGACGTGAGTTAATTTTTCATTAATGAGAAGAATGAATCAGTGAACTCTTAGATTTCCTTCTGTATGAGAAAACAGGCTCCTCACATCATATCCAAGTGGCTGAGGTACAAATCTATTGTCCACAGGAGCATACATTAGTCACCTGTCATAGTGAAGTCCATCTGTTGAAGTTAATTCCTGGTTCTTCCTCCCAGCCCCATCCTTTCAGAAATAAGATTCAGATTCAAAATATGTTTACACATACCTTCTTCATATAGCTAGGCTTTACTCTGACTGGATCATATCTAAAATAATCCAATTATTTTACCATACATTTTTCCAGTTGGCTGGTTACTTATGCCCAGGTACCATGTGTCTGCCTTATCACATCTTTACCTTGGACCTGGCTCTATCCCAGAAACCTTTCTCCTCCCAGATATCCCACCTTCATTTCCTGACTAACCCAAAGCCCATAGGCTTTTTAATTGACAGATGATTCACCTATTAATAAGTATCATGTTCTCTGTATGTCTACCTCTACTTCTGAAGACAACTTGAAATGTCTTGCTAAATATTTCTACTGTTAAACTTGTGTAATTATGACTTAATCAAATGCATTTTAAATGGTGTGGTCAATGTTTAGAATATATGTCCAGTGATCAAAATGATTGTACTGAATTTAGGAACTTTTCATTATTGTCTTGCTTTTGCCTGAGAATTTATAGAATGTATTTAAAAGTGTCCCATAGAAATGTAGTAGGCTATAAATTATCCATAGAGTTATATCATTTCAAAAATACAATAAATATGTACAAGTGGATTCCATATTTTTGAAGAACCCCTTGTAATAGTAAAAAAGGAAATAATGACCAAAAATATCCTAAGTTCCATATCCAGATAGGAAATGTCAACCTGAAGGACAAGAATCAAGAATTAAGAAGTTTGTTTCTTCAAAGGGTTTAAAAAGATTGATTCGATAAGACTCTATGTATACTTGCAAGATGATTCTCTTATAGCTTAATATAGTTACAACAATTTACATTCTTAATGTAGCAAGCGTGAGTTTCAATCCTAGCTTTGCTATTGCAGGCATATAATTTTCAAAAATTAGTAATCTAAATTATTTTATTTACCTATCCAATAGGGTTAATAATAGTATGATAAAATTGAAAAAGAACACATAAACAAGAATTAGTACAATTTTCAGTACTTACCAAGGATATTACTATAATTATTGATAATATTCTTAGAAACAGTATTATTTCTGTGTTGTTTGCTTTCTACCACCTCTTTTACTCAATTTTTGTCTGAAATTTTCTGCTCTTTAGCTATAATCCTTGCAATATCACCCCACTAGAAACCAAAGTCATCTTTATGTAATTTACTTAGATACATCATTATTAAAATTTTAAAAACCTTCAATAAACTGATTTATTAGATATGTTAACAAAAGCACAGGTTTTGAAAAGAAAAGAAATAGTTGGGATGACACATTTACAAGAAAAAGAAAACAAAGAATAAAAACAACAAGAAAACCAGACAAACAACAGAAAAGTACCAGGAAAGAAGGCTCAGTTGTTAAGAGCACTTTCTCTCCTTACAGAGGCCCCTAGGTTCATTTACCATCACCCACAGGACTGATTATAATGTTATATAACATCAGGGCATTCAATACATTCTTCTAACCCAACCAAGCAGTCCAGGTAGGAGGAGGGGATGCAATGGCAAGGGTCAGAGACTGAGACAGCCCTCACTCTACTTGTTAAGGGACCTAAATGAAGAGCAAGCTGCACATTTGCTACACGTGTGTAGGGGATCTAGATCCAGATCCTGCATGCTTCTTGGATGGTGGCCCAGATTCTCTGAGCTTCCATGAGTCCAGGTTAGTTGACTCTGTAGGTCTCCTTGTGTTGTCCTTGACTTGTTTGGCTTGTTTACTTTTATCTGCCTCATTTCTTCAAGACTCCACAAAGTCCACCTGTCTTTGCCTCTGGGTCTCTACATCTGCCTACATCTGCTGCTGCATGAACCCTCTCAGGAGACAGTTATGTTACGTTCCTGTCTGCAAGCATAGCAGAGTAACATTAATAGTGTCAGGGGTTGTCTCTCCCACATGGAATGGATCTCAAGTTTGAGGAGTCAATGGTTGGCCATTTCCTCAGTCTCTGCACCATTTTTAACCCTGCATGTGTTAGATAGGCAAGAAAATTTGGGGTCGAGGTTGTATGGATGGAATGATGTCCCCCTCTCTCCTCCAGAAGTCATGCCTGGACACAGGGGTCTCTATATCTCCCTCTAGTAGAAACGTGGGAATATTAACCTGAGTGAGGAATCCCAAAGAGAGAAAGAGACTTATGGTATGTACTTACTTCTAAGTAAACATTGTCTGTAAAGTTCAGGATAACCATGCTAAAATTCATTGACTTAAAGAAACTGGGTGATAACAAGGTTCCAAGGGAAGATGCATGAATCTTCCTCTTGAGTGAAAACTAAATATTCGTCAGAGGTGCGTGGAAAAATGTCACTGAGTAGGAGAAGGGATGGTGATCAGGTATGGGGAATATATAGACAGGAGAGGGAGAGGTGTAAAAGTAGAAATCTGTGGTGCCATCTTTAGTGACTAGCTAGAAGCCTGGGACAGGAAAGGATAAGTGGAGTCTATGGGGTGACCCTAGGTGAGATCCCTGCCACTTCTTAGGTCTTATTCAAAGGAATTTAAATCACAGTCTCAAAAAAAAGTATGCATTGCAACATAATAGTTGTGAGGTGGAATCAAGCTAATTGTCTGAATGAATAGAATTTAGGAAATTGGTGTGGGTACATGGCTCATTTGGTATAGTTTTGGCAATACAAATATGGAAACCAGAGTACTAGCATTTCCTCTAGTCTTTACCCAACAGTTGAAACAGCCAGGTAAGTGCTTTGCTCACTTATAAAAATACTGTTCTCTCTCTCTGTCTCTCTCTCTGTCTCTCTCTCTGTCTCTCTCTCTGTCTCTCTCTCTGTCTCTCTCTCTCTCTCTCTCTCTCTCTCTCTCTCTCTCTCCTCTCTCTCTCCCTCCCTCCCTCCCTCCCTCCCTCCCTCCCCCTCTCTCTCTCTCTCTCTCTCTCTCTCTCTCTCTCTCTCTCTCTCTCTCTCTCCCTCTCTCTCTCTCTGTCCCCACTCTCTCTCTTTCTCTTTTTCCTGTGATCCACACATGTTCCTGACTGGCCTTTTCCCTTCTTTCTCTCTCCTTTCTCCCTACCGTCTTTCTCTGTCCATTCTTACTCTACTCCCTTCCCCAAAGCCACTTTCCCATGTCACAAATAAACTTTATTTTATACTAGACCAGTTTTATGGTCTTATGGCTAATACCTCAGGCAAGGGATGTCTTAGCATGGGTCTGCTAAGGAACTCCCTCCTGCCACATCACGCTGCCACATTACAAAACATATCAGCAAGGAACCCCAAACCCACAAGAAAGTCTGGGCATGGCAACTCATGTCTGTAGTCCCAGCACTAGGAAGTAAAGACAGGATACTCCCTGGAGCACAAAGCCCAGGGTGTCTAGTCACTCTGTGAGCACCAAGTTTAGGGACAGACCTTATCAAAACAAAAACAAAAAGACATCTCCAGTTTTGCAAAATAAACTATAGATTCTCAGTACATGTCAGTGTCACTGGTCAAAAGTTATATATAAATTATTTTCAAATTTAAAATGTTGCTAAGGGGATGAATTTTATCATATAATAATTATTATAGTTCAAATCATAAGTAAAGAATGATTAAGGAAATTTGAAGATAGTCGATACATATAACAGTGACAGTTTCAAATACGTACAGCATTTCTTTTTTAAAATTAAAAAAGAGTATTTAGTTTTAACATACCTTGTTTCATTTTTACATTGATAACTAGCACAGTTAAGTCACAGAAATGAAACATGTTGCTTATGGATACAAAGGTATTGATTGCAGTTATATATGGAAAACTGACTAGAAAAAATATTTATTCCTACTCTTTTCTCTGACACACAGCTTTCATTTCCACCTTATATTGTTTCTTTAGAAATGTCTCACTTACCTGACCTCCATTTTTTGTGTATGTGGACATACTTGAAAATATTTCATGTCATAGTCATATGAGTCCATTGCTTGTGGGCAACTGAAAATGCAGGAGCATTTTGGAAAAAAAGCTGAAAGTGACTGGACTGATAACAGCCAGAAAGCCCAAAACCTAGATGAGAAAGTAGACAAAAAGATGTAACCATAAAAGGCACAGCCCTCTGACCCCTATATCCTGCTCCACTTGCCTATTCTGCCTATACAGCTAAGAGTTCATCAATGGATGAACTCAGCAGTTCTCAACTCATGAGTCATGATCCCTTTGCAGATCTAACGACTTTCACAGGGGTTCCATATCGAATATATTACGTATCATATATTTACAATATGATGCATAACAGTAATAAATTTACAGTTAAGAAGTAGCAAGGTAATAATTTTATGGATGTCAGTCCCCTTACATGAGGAGCTGTATTTAAGAACTGCAGCACTAAGATAGTTGAGAACCACTGGATTGACTCATCTGATAAGTCTCAATAGCATCACTGTCTGAAAAGAAAAACTTCAACACACAAATCTACTGAGGCAGTTTCAGTTATAGAATACTGGGCTCCAGGAATTTATATTTTCAATGAATCCTCAGGTGAGGCTAACACTGCTGAATCTGATATACAATTTAAGAACTGCTTGTGTATCAATGCACAGAAACAGAGAGAGAGAGAGAGAGAGAGGGGGGGGGGGGAGAGGGAGGGACAGACAGACAGACAGACAGACAGAGAGAAACTTCACCCTGAACTCTTTATCTTAGAAAATGTTGGTTTAGTTAGAAGAAGATTGAAGTTATAGAGTTATAGGAAAATCCTCCAGATATTGCTTCACTTTTGGTTTTCTGAACAAGTTCACAATTGAGGATTGGCAGCAGAAAAAGAGACTCTCATCTTAGATCTAAAACAACTTCAGATACGAGTTGTCTGTTCATGTTCTTCAGGTGTCGTGGCTCATTTATTTAAAATATACAATGAAAACTTTATTGGTCTATGGTTGAATGCCAAAGGCCCAGGGCTCGAGACTCGGCATCTCACAAATAAGAATGAGAAACATAGTATAAATCGAGTTCCATGGAGAATATTTTGGTAAGAGTTGATGTCAACACATAAAACATATGCCCCAGTAGAGGGGAATGCCAGGTCCAGGAAGCAGGAGTGGGTGGGTTGGGGAACAAGGTGGGGGGAGGGTATACAGTGCTTTGGGGATAACATTTGAAATGTAAATGAGGAAAATATATATAATAAAAATTGAAAACATCCCATGATGTTATAGAAAGAAATATGACTGTAAAAAGTAGTTCCATGTTATTATTAATTAAATAATTAGTATTTCTTAAAAAGTAATTTTATCTTCTGAAGTATAGTGAGACTGATAGACCTTGAGTAGATATAGGGCCTGTAGCAATTATCCTTCTTAAACTTTTTGTGAGATTTTCCCAGAGATTTAATTAATACCTATCTCAACATACATTTAAATCTGAATTTTAAAAAATTGCCTGTGTACAAACAGTTTTAATTTTTAATTATATTTACTCATTTTTGGGGGAAGGGTACATGTCACAGTGAGAATGTGGAGGTCAGAAAACCACTTGTAGGAGTCACATGGCTTAATCTATCATGGGTCCTACATATCAAACTCAAATGGCCAGGCTTGTCAACAAGTGCCTTTATCATAGGAGCCATCATATTACCCATGTCCAGATGGCTTTTAAGGGATATGCTGTTGGTATTAATTTCACGTTAATATTACTTTATGACACACTATCTATCTTGATATCAAGTTGAATTTTAAATACCAGTCTGTTACAATTTAATAAATGAATGGATATTGTACCTGTCAAATACCTATTGGTAAAGGATTAGGATGTATACATTTGCAATTATATAATTTATTTCTAACTCATATGCATGGGTACACATATACATTTGTAAATATAAGCATTAAATACATTTGCTTTGAATTCCACAATGCAAGGGTGACAGGGAATCAATAGAACATATGCATGCTTTATGTGTCTTTCTGAATTCTTTCACAATGAAGACCACAAAATCAGAATGCATAATTCCATCTTTGAAGAGGCATCTTTGAATTTGTAACTCAAATCTGACATTTAGGGATAAACTGCCAGTACAGTGTTTGTTCAAGTCAAGTGATCATTCAGTGTCTACTATAGTAGTAGTTTATATAGTAGTTGTAGTTTAATTATTTAAGTTCATAATAATTTTGATAAGACATGTAAACATTTATAATTTCTATGGACACTCATAAAATTTATCATAATCATCTTCTTGCCAAAGAAATTAAATATTCCAGGTAATTAAGTACAATAAGTTAATCCAGTAGTTATAGAAAACAATCTACATTTGTCACATAGTTTACTTAGTTTGCATTAGTTCACTTAGAAATATATTGTTTCATTACAGGATGTTTTTGAGCTTTTCTATGCCCCAGTATAGAGGAATGCCAGGACCAGTAATGGGAGTGGGTAGATTGGGGAGAAGGGGGAGGGGGAGGGGAAACTAGGAAAGGGTATAACATTTAAAATGTAAATAAAGAAAATATATAATAAAAAAGAAAAAAAAGACTAAAAAAATATTTTAATCATTTTTTTACAGTTCAGTCATTTTCCTCCTCCCAGTCCACACTCGGGCTGTTTCTTATCCCAAACCTTCTCCCTCCTCATCTCCAAGAGGATGTCCCCTTTCCACCACCCCTACCCCACCAGATCTCCCCACTTCCTGGGGCCACAAGTCTCTTGAGGGTTAGGAGCATCTCCTCTCATTGAGGCCATACCAGGCAGTCCTCTGCTACATATGTGTCGGGGGCCTCTCATCAGCTGGTGTATGCTGCCTGGTTGGTGGCTCAGTATGAGAGCAATCTCAGGGGTCCAGGCTAGTTGAGATTGCTGATCTTCCCATGGAGCCCCCTTTACCTTCAAGTTCTTCCAGCTTTTCTCTAATTCTACCACAAGGGTGTCTGGCTTCTGTCCACTGGTTGGGTGTAAGTATCTGCATCTGACTTTTTCAGCCGCTTGTTGGGCCTCTTGGCAGGCAGTCATGCTAGACTACTGTCTGTAAGCATGCCATAGCATCAATAATAATGCCAGGACAGCCAGGGCTATACAGAGTAACCCTGTCTCAAAAAACAAAAAACAAACAAACAAAAAAAAATAATGTCAGGACTTGGAGTCTCTTCTTGAGCTGGATCCTAATTTGGGCCTGTCGCTGGACCTTCTTTTCTTCAGTCTCTTCTCTTCTGTTCCTGCAGTTCTTTTAGACAGAAACAATTCTGGGTCAGAGTTTTTGACTGTGGGATGGCGACCCCATCCTTCCACTTGATGCACTGTCTTTCTATTGGAGGTGGACTCTACAAATTCCCTCTCCCCACTGTAGGGCCTTTAATTTAAGCTCCCTTCCTTTAAGTCATGAGATACTTTCACCTCCCAGGTCTCTGGTACATTCTAGATAGTATGCCCCCTTCTACATCCCGAGGTTGCCTGTTTCCATTCTTTCTGTTGGCCCTCGGGGCTTCAGTCCTGCCCCACTCCCCCAGGCCCCTCTCTCCCACTGCCCCCTATGATTGTTTTCTTCTCCCTCCCAAGTAGGATTGAGGCATCCACACTTGGCTCCTTTGGCTTGTTAACCTTCTTGATAACTCCAGTGTCTCGGGATCTAAGATAAAGAATTGATAAATGGGACCACATGAAACTAAAAAGCTTCTGTACAGGAAAGGACATAATCAATAGGACACTTCGGCAACATACAAATTGAGAGAAAAAAAACTACACTAACCTCACATCTGATAGAGGGGTAATATCCAAAATATAAAGAACTCAAGAAGCTAAGCAACAAAAATCAACCCAATCAAAAAAAGAGGTGGGGTGGGGATATAGACCTAAACAGAGAATTCACAACAGAGAAATCTTAAATGACTGAGAAGCACTTAAAGAAATGTTCAAAATCCTTACTGATCTGAAAATGCAAATCAAAACAACCATGGGATTCCACTTTACACCAATTAGAATAGCTAAGATAAAACTCTCAGGTAACAGCGCATATTGGTGAAGATGTGGAGAAAGGGGAATACTCCTCTACTGCTGTTGGGATTGCAAACTAGTACAACTACTATAAAAATCAATCTAGAGGTTCCTTAAAAATTTGGAAATAGATTTACCTGATGACCCAGCTATACCACTCTTGGGCATATACCCAGAAGACACCCTTCCATGCCACAGGGGCACATGTTCCACTACGTTCATAGCAGCCTTAATTGTGATAGCCAGGAGCTGGAAACAACCCAGATGTCCCACAACAGAAGAATGGATACAGAAAATGTGGTTCATCTACACAATTGAATACTGCTCAGCTATTAAGAATAAGAGCAACATGAGTTTTCCAGACAAATTGATGGAACTAGAAAATATCTTCCTGAGTGAGGTAACGCAGACCCAAAAGGACACTCATGGTATGTACTCAGCAATAAGTAGATATTAGCCAAAAAAGTACAGAATATCCAGAACTCAAGAAGGATATTTTCAAATAAATCTGATATCCTATGAAGTGAATTTAGATGTGAGGTTCAATAATCTAACAGGTCCTGCTTAGCAAAACTCTAGTCACTGCACTTTCAAAGTGCTTTGTGTCATACAAACTCTTAAGAATTGCATCAGAATTTCATAATTATTCACTATACAGAATTTACAACCCCTGTAGTAGTTACATATTACATAAAATAATAATTTGTTTTTAGATAAGTATTCCATTATTTATGATCATCTTGAACTATATCTAGCCCATACACAGTAATGTTAACTGTATTGTATAAATAATAACTAAAATTTTCCCACACTTTGTTAAGTTCCTGAAATGGTCATATTACTCCTGGATGACAGCACTTCTGCTCAAGAATGAAATCCTCCTTTATTATCTGTTCTTTTTAAAAGCTTTCTGATTGTTTTGTAATGCTTTATTTTCTCAATAAACTTTCAGAAGACTATGCCAGATTTTCTAATAAAAGGAAAAATAATAAGAGCAAAAAGGAAGGAGGAAAGGAAGGATAAGGAAAAGAACTCTAATCTGTAGCAGATCCTGTTATATAAAATGACAGAAATGAAGACTGAAGTGACAAAGATATAAGTTAAGAATTTGAAAATGGATTCCAGATTGTCCACCTCCTGTAGCTAGGCAAGGCTTCCAATAGAGGTTTTGGGACACCAACCAACCCACAAAACATTCTATTTACAATTTTTCCTGCCTTATATATCTGCCTTACAGATATAAAAATAGAGCAGGTATTAAGGGGATAGACAAGGTATGACTGATCCAGTTGAGACCTATGCCCTGAGAGTTAGTCTACTACTGATACTGTTAATGACACCGTGAATGTTAGACTTGTAGATAGGGGCTTAGCATAACCAACATCAGAAATGCTTCATGCAGCAAAGACACATGCTGCGGCCAAAATTAGACAGCTTGGAGAATCCTGTAGAAGAGGGCAGAAAGCATTTTTGGAATCAAAGGGGTCAATGACTCAAGGAAACCTACAAAATCAAATAACAGCCAGCACAGGAGCCAACAAACACTTAGCTGCTAACTAGAGACCCTACATGGGAATGACTTAGAATCTCTGCACATATATAAAAGTTGTGCAGCTTGGTCTTCAGGAGAGACTCCCACCAGTAGGAGCAGGGACTGTGACTGACTATGTTATTTGCCTATGGCATCCTTTCTCTCTGCTGGGATGCCTCTTGTAACATCAATAGGAAAAGGTATACCTAGTCTTACTACAATTTGGTATTCCAAGCCTGGTTGATACCCATGGAAGGCATTCACTTCTCTGAGTAGAAAGGGAGGAGAAGTGAATATAGGCACAGGGGAAAGAACTGGGAGGAGGAGGAAAGGGAAGATAAACTACTGTCAGGATGTGAACTAAATTAATTCAGTAATCAATTTAAAAGAATTTGAAAATTATTAAGCTTGATATGACTCCTTATTCTCTGCCATTTATAAATTAACCAAATATTTACAAATATATAACTTGGAAGAAATGATAGTAGCCCATTGAGAAATTCCCATCAACATTAAGAAAGAAACAAAACCACAGGGGCTGTGGAGATTGCTCAGTGAATAAGAATGCTTCTCCAATTACATTGTTAAATAATCTCTAGTACCCACACAGAAAACTAGGTATTGCCATAAGTGCTTGTAACCCAGGTGACCAGGAAGACAGGGAAAGGATTCTTCAGACTTGCAGGCTATCAGTCTCACTCTATCTTCAATGAGAGACCCTATCCCCAGGAAAAAGGCAGACATAAACCAGGACACTTGATGTCTCTTTCTGGCCTCCTAGTGTGTGCATAAGTACATGCAAGTGTAACCAGATTTGTATATGCCACACATAATTATACAAAGCACACAAGCATACCAAAACAAAAACAATACAAAACAAAACAAGGTAAATATAAAATAATGGGGAAGACAAATTCCAAGTAAATAATTCATTGTTGGTTCAAAAGGTCACCACACACTAGTACTAATCCGTAACATGAATGAACTAGTACATTCATTTTCCTCTCAATAGTTTGATTATCAATGACTTCTCTTTTGCTTTACTATTTATGGAATATTAAATACACAGTAAATGATTGTAAGTATTATTACAGAAATAAGTGTTCACTGGAAAAAATCTAAATTGATAAAATAGGACAATTGTGTCTGTTTGTCTAAGTGTGTGATTATTCTGTTGCTTAGGGAATTTCCTTATTTACTCCTGTGGCTTCTCTTAGCTACACATTTAGTATTATAGTTCCATATAAGGAAATAACACTGTGTGGGCAATAGACACCTGAAACCCTGTCTTTGTCTCTGTTTCTGTCTTTCTCTCTCTCTCTCTCTCTCTCTCTCTCTCTCTCTCTCTCTCTCTCTCTCTCTCACACACACACACACACACACACATATACAAACATGCACATACACACACACACACACGAACACACACGTGCATACACTGAAATGTTCACACTGTCTCTGTTTTTGTCTGTGAGTGCTAAGAAATACTTGCAAACTCCTGTGCTCACTTCAAAGTTGATAACTTCATCAAGTTCTTGCATGCCAGCACCAGGATACAGCATCTGGCTGCAAAGCTGTTTAATCCCCTTGGGAGTTTATTGGTTTAAATCCATGACTAGCAATCATATAAAAATATGGAAAAACCAGATGTCTTTAAATTCCCGTAGTATTTTTTTTTTGAAGCTGGAGTTAGTTTCTTTCCACTTTCTCAACATTTCTGAAAAACCCAAAGAAATTCATATATATTTCTTCCTTGCTATCTTTCTTTGTTTCTCTATGGAAGCACTAGGGAACCAGATCTGCAATATACCAAGATACCTACCCAATTTTCTGACCTGAAAAACTTTTTAAAAGTTACTGTGCTCTAGGCTTTTAGCTGTAGCAACATTTCAATCATAGACAGGTTGACAAGAGAGGCTCTCACAAGCAGATGTTATATTATTTTAGTCTTGTTTCTTTAATGTCGACTCTGTATTTGTGAAAATATAAAAATAGAATATTGCAAAATATGTTCTTAATTGCTCTGTCATATTAGCAATAATTGCCTTTTAACTATTGCTCTGTTTTACAAAATTATATTAATTTTAGCATTATCAGACAGATTATATTTAACCTGTAATATGAGCTTCAAGTAGTTCTTATGTAAATGATACAGCAGGATTACCACTTAGCTTAGTTTTACTTTAATTTTTTATAACAATAATTGTAAGTCTTTATTGAATAATATAAACCATGTACCACTTATACCATTTTATATTGGTTAGAGGAAGTCTATGACTTCAAATAATGAAATAGCAAAATTTGAGCAATGAGGAGTTTGGTTTTAATCATTTGTGGTATAAAGCCAAGAAATATCCCGCTTCTCTTTGTCCTTCACATCTCAGACATATGTATCACTTTGTGACCTGCAATAAATTTCCACTGAAAGTTTTCTCTTTAAATATTATCTTCATTTAAAAATATTTTATTAGATATTTTCTTCATTTACATTTCAAATGCTATCTTAAAAGTCCCCTATACTCTCCCCCTCCCCTTTTCCACAACCCACCCACTCCTGCTTCCTGGCCCTGGCATTCTCCTGTACTGGGGCATATGATCTTCGCAAGACCAAGGGCCTCTCCTCCCATTAATGGCCTAATAGGCCATCCTCTACTATATATGCAACTAGAGCCACAATCTCTGAGGGGTACTGGTTAGTTCATATTGTTGTTCCTCCTATAGGGTTGCAGACCCCTTTAGCTCCTTGGGTACTTTCTCTAGCTCCTTCATAGGGGGCCCTGTGTTCCATCCAATAGATGACTGTGAGCAACCACTTCTGTATTTGCTAGGCACTGGCATAGCCTCACAAGAGATAGCTATATCAGGGTCCTGTCAGCAAAATCTTGCTGGCATATGTAATAGTGTCTGGGTTTGGTGGTTGTTTATGGGATGGATCCCTTGATGAGCTGAGACAGAAGGTAGTTTTACTTTTAAAATGACAGAGAAACCTAGAGATTAGGTGACTTGGCAAGCATTCATTATTAGGAAGAGATATCTGGTAGTTAAAACCAGGCAAACTTATAAAGATTAAATACTTAATGCTTTTGGTATTCCTAAACCTTCTAATAGTCAAACAGTACAGTGTGGTCAGAGACTATGGCTGCCTGTCCTCATGCCATTTATCTACATATGTTATTCTGCACAGTCTACTTCAGACCTTAGAAACTCAAAAAAAAAAAAAATATGGCATGCCCACACTAATATATTAGGTCTTTATAAACTTAAACTTCATTAGGACCTGGAACCTGGAACATTTAAAGGCCTGAATATTTATATCTACCTGGTTCTAGTCTGATAGTCTTTCCTAGAATGACATATTTGGCAAAAACAATATTTCATATTACTTACAGTAGATTATAAATGATCTACCTCATTTCTTTTAAATGTTTCAAAGTACCAGGGAAGATATTTTGATGCATGTTTGTTATCATTTCTTTCCATTTGCAAAGACAATGCTCATTTTCTACATGGGTAGGTCTCACAAAAACTCAAGACCTGCCCTATTTGGAGTGTGCTGCGCCCATTCCATTTGTAGGAAGCCCTTGACACTTTAATCACTGCTGCTGAAAAAAAAATATTGGAGTGTCTTTGTTAGTAAGATTGTACACTGATAATAAAATGGAAGTGTATTTCTATGAAGTGTATTCTAGTCAATATTTATTATTCTAATATTTAATATTTCTAACTCTCTTAGATACACAGGTTAGAAACCAATCTGTTTTCTTGGTTCCATTACCAGGAAACTATGTTCCATTGAAAATTATCTTAAAATCTAGGGATGTATGAGGACATATCATACCTTTCTCTGAAAAATTAATATGTCATGACAGTGAAGGCTTAAGATGTAGTCACATAGCAACGGAGGGACATTGAAACACTTCCTCAGGTAACTTGTATTACCGTTTGCCTGATCTGGGAAACAAGAGGATTCAAAAAGTGATCTTAAAGTATTAATTTCTCTATTATAAGAATTCAAAGGATATTGTGATTCAATGCTTGGTGATACATGCGATAGTTAAAGGGGTAAAGATAATATTCTGATTTCTAATGTCAGCATGCCTTGTACAGATGGGAGCCTAACCTCGTGGATAATTAGTAAATTCTCTCCCTTCTGATTCTTCTGCTACCTGCTATGTAGGCTGGGTAAGAAATGAAATTCTGTGGAAGATTTTCTAGAATTTGAGTAAAATTAATACCAAAATATAAAAGAATCTGATGAGAATTATTATACTTTTATTCCCTTGAACCCATTATTTTGACGAATATTGTCTTTTTCCTGGTTCACGGTAGGTTCTCAAATTTTGCACATTAATACTTATGATCCTACCTGATATATAGAGGACAGAGGTACAGTGATGTTTTGAGTTGTGGATTTTATTGACTCTTAAGCAATTTTACATGAGTAGTATGGCTATTTTCATTCTTTTCTTTATCCTCACAGTATAATCCAATATCTGTTTGGAGAAGAAAGTTAATTAATGTACATTAAGTGATTGGTTAAGACTACTATCCACATGGGAGTCAGAAATGGAATAATTAAGCACTCCTCTTCCACATAATGAGGCCCATTGGACTTGCAAACTTTATATGCCCCAATATAGGGGAATGCCAGGGCCAAAAGAATGGGAATGGGTGGGTAGGGAAGTGGGGGGCGCTATGGGGGACTTTTGGGATAGCATTGGAAATGTAATTGAGGAAAATATGTAATAAAAATATCAAAAATTAAAAAAAAAGTAGAACACATTGAAGTTTGATAATATAAAAAAAATCTTATTCTTCGTTTAATGTTAATCTTTGCTCTACACATTATCACAAATATGTCTGTAATCTTTTATTGTTTTAAACAGTTAAATGATAATTATCGTGATCTACCTACCTCCTTTTCAATGTTTGTTATTATTAAATAGGCTGGCCGACTTGAACGTGAGATTCGGTTTTCTTGCCATTGTCCTGGGATTACTATCAGGAAACTTTCACATGAATTGTGAGGATCTGAGCTCTACTCCTCACACTTATGAGGCAAGCACTGTACCTAGTGAGCCATCTTCCTCCTTCTACTGCCTAGCCACCATTAATCAATCAATTAATTAATTAATTAATTAATTAATGTGTTCGCAGAGTTTTACCTTAATACATGTCCATGTACTACATGCATGCATGTGATGCCTGACAAGGCCAGAAGAAGGTGTCTGATTCCCTGGATTTAGAATAAAAACAGATGGTTGTAAAACTGCCATTTTAATGTTAGTCTATTATCCAGATCTGTTGATCCATCTTTTAGACCCTCTCTCATCTTTTATGATTTTAAGTGCTGATTTTGAAAAGAAATATATGGATTATCTTATACATTTGTTATGCTAGAAAATTATCTCAGGGTTTCACCCAAGCTGAGTATACTTTCTTTATAGCCATACATCTACACTCTGTCAAAAGTTTTAGTACAAATGATATTCATTGATTGTGTATTGTAAATTGCCTTCTGTCATTTCAACACTTTATTTTTGCTTGTAGACTGTTCTCTTCATTATAAGGAGAATTTCTTAGTTTTAACAATTTTATAACAAATTTTATCCTCATCCTTAGATATGTAAGATTGTCAGTCTAACCCTACATTTATGCAAATGCTCTTCTGTGCCATCTCATTGATGTTTTCAATTTTTACATTTCAGTTATTAGCTTCTTTCTGCATACTTTTGCTTCAAGTACAGGCTATAAAAAAATCTTTATACGGAACTTTGTACTGACAGACAACCAGTCCTTTCTCCTTCATTGGTATTAGTGTGTGTATGTGTGTGTGTGTGTGTGTGTGTGTGTGTGTGTGTGTGTGTGTGCATGTAAACACTTTGTAGGGGGGGGGCAGGGGCTCTTTTCAATTGTTTTTTTTTTCTTTTTTTTTCCTTTTTTTTCTTTTTTTTTTTTCGAGTCGGATTGTTTGTTTGTGTTTTTCCTATTAATTTTTGAGGCTTTTGTATTTATTTTTGTTTTTGCTTTTTAATTGCCTATTTCTCCCTAAGGAAGGAAAGAAAGAGAGAGAGAGAGAGAGAGAGAGAGAGAGAGAGAGAGAGAGAGAGACAGAGAGAGAGAGAGAGAGAGAGAGACAGAGAGAGACAGAGAGAGACAGAGAGAGAGGGAGAGAGACAGAGACAGAGAAAGAGAGAGAGAGAAAGAGAGAGAGAGAGAGAGAGAGAGAGAGAGAGAGAGAGAGAGAGAGAGAGAGAGAAGAGGATGTAGAACTTGGGGGTAGGTAGGTAGGATGGGAATGGGGGAAGGACATCGGAGTATCTGAGGGCGTGAAGACAATGATCAGAGTATATTGTGTGGAAAGAAATCAATTTTTCATTAAATAATTCTGTTTCTTAAAAGCCAATCCCCTATGTAGTGAAATTAGAAGTTCCATTCATAAAGAATTTTGATACAAATGGAAACTAACTGTCATAACCAAGTTCATTGCTTAACCTAATATAATTAAAGACAAATGCAAATTCTCTGGTTTATGTATAAACTACAGTGGGCCTGCCTGAAATCTATGCTGAAGTTAATCATTGTATGCCCAAATGTGCAACCACATTTCATGATTAAATGGTCAGAAATGTTGATGAATAAACCAAATGACTAAACTATTTTTCTAACAACAAAACACTCACCCCAGTGTAAATCTTACTCAAAACTTGGCTCTGTCGCCACAATAGAGAAAAGCCAAAGTCCCCTTGCAAGTATGGCATCAAATACACAATCCGGTAATTATGGTATTAGTTGAATACATCTCTCTTTTACTAAATATGTTTCTCCCTCACTATCTAAAACTTGTGAATAAATTAAATTACATGGCAAAAGATAATTTCCATATACACTAAGATTGCATACTTCAAGAATCAACATGGCATACTGCATTACTGATGTATTAAAAATATTAATCACGGATGTTCACAAGTGTAATGAAATATTTGGAGATCTGATTCCAGAACCCAGCCTGTGGCATTAATTCTGAGTCATCCAGTAATCTTTTACAGCCTCTGCACTGCATTGGCAAAGTGAATGTACCTGCATACACATGCATACATAAACACTCATGTGTGCACGTGTGCATACACACACACACACACACACACACACACACACACACACAGAGAGAGAGAGAGAGAGAGAGAGAGAGAGAGAGAGAGAGAGAGAAACTTTCAGAGATCTTCCACAGTGTTCTGTATAATTTTCCATGGCCATATCAGATGTAAGTGATGTACTCCTGTAGAATGATAAGTTCTTCTACCTATTTCATACTTCTTGGGTATTAAATGTTGCTGTACTACTCAGTCATACACAAGCGCTGACCAGGCAAGCAGTCCCCTGTACAGCACAGCATTCAAGGTAGTTGATAACTATCACTCCAGCACTTGAGAGTCAAGAAGATGGTCATGCGTTTGAAGCCAACCAGTCTCAAGTAAATAAATAAATCCTTTTAAAATAAAAAATCTACTTAATCTATTTAATATTGTGAACCCAATGTCACAACTATGTTGTTACTGTTCCATTTGTTTTAGAACATTCCTCTTATCTGTTCAGTAATGCTTTGGACACATACAGCTACAGTCTTCCATTTCTCCACTTCCTAGCCCCATCCTCTTCTGTCTACCTAAGTATGATTTTTATGAATATACCTGGAACAAACAAACAACCCCCCCACTATTTTCTTAAGATACATTGATCATAGGAGCCCTAGCATTTGCTGCCTCTTCCTTCTGTTTCATATGTCTCCCAAAGTCTCACTGAACTGCTTCTATAGCACTCCTTACAGCTTTACATGTGTCTGGGAATTTCTTTAAATCCAGAAAAGCGAAAGTATTATGTGCTTTGTCTTATATATTCATCGTCTAGCACATAACTTTGCAAAGAGTTTCAAGCTCCATAAGGACTTACTGAGCCCAAAATGGTATCTGAAATGATAACGTGTCCAGGAGCTAACTTAACTAACAGTGGCCTCAAGTATAAATACTAACAGTCTAAAATGGTCTACAATCATTTATAGTTTTGTGAGAGAGTTTGACAATTGTGTACTTCTAATAAATGAATCTATCCTTCAACTAATTTTTAGTTATATGAGTTACAGCTGCAAAGTCCATATGTTCATATTTAAACAAAATGTTGTCTCAGAAGAATAATTATCAGAAATCCAACTTCTTAGTATTTCATAGAAGATATGTCAATGTTATAAAATCATGTATCAACCCAATTATGAAAATACTTAGATTCTTTTACAAAATCAAATCTAGTATAAAAAATTGGGCTTGCAGCCGTTATGTTTGTGGCCCAGGCTGGCCTCAAACATATGCCTCCTGCAGCCTCCCATGTGTTGGGAGTATAAAGTAGAGTCATCTGGGGCATGGTTGGGGAACCTTGAGAACAAGTAGACTGCAGCTTAAAATATTGGGGAATCACTTGTAATTTTAAAAATTAACAAATCCAGATGCAATCATCTATGGAATTTTTAAAATTAGAATGTGAACAGTGTGAAAACTAAAGGTGCCACGCTTCAGTGTTTGGGGAAAAGTGCCGATAATATAAGTGGTTTCAAAAGTGTTTTCATCGACGTTTTTGTGAGTTGGAAAGCAGCACTTCTGATGCGAAAGTGAGTGTCTCTCTGAGGGTTGTATTTAGCCAAGGTCCTATCAAAAAGCCAGTGTATGGTGGCAATTAAATATGACTCATTCCACATTAAAACTTAAG
This sequence comes from Mus caroli, assembly GCF_978045245.1. Taxonomy (NCBI): domain Eukaryota; kingdom Metazoa; phylum Chordata; class Mammalia; order Rodentia; family Muridae; genus Mus; species Mus caroli. The sequence continues at coordinate 83,315,569 of NW_028227257.1, read as the reverse complement.
AATGCATTTGCTGAAGTAAGCTTGCAAAGGTTTCAGTTGAAAAGCTGGGCTTATAAAAATGCTTTGATACTGCAATGCTTTGAAAGCAGATTTTATTTATTATAATTATTTATTATTATTATTATTTCATTTTATTATACTTAGGGATATTTTTATTTCATTTTCAAATATACCTATCTTTTGGAAAATAAGATCCTGGTGAGTAACATGTGAACATTCTTGTTCTATTAAACACACTGCAAAGAACTAGAATGAGTTTATGAAAATATTTTCCTAAGAAGTCTGTCAGCTATGTTTCACCTCATGTTGAAAGTGGAAAGTGACCTCACGGAAGCTAGCTCAATATGTTTCTCTGATAATGCGGCCTTGGGTCTTTGAGACACACCTTCATGAGCCTGTGCTTTGATAGGCTGGTCTGAGAACTTGTATTTCCTTCCTGAATATTGTTCAGGTTCTTTACAGTGTGTGAAAAATAAATTCACTTTGTTGATGTTCTATTTTGTTTGACCCTTCCTACTTGCTTATCCACCTGCTAAATTTGGCTGGAATCTACAAACTGCTACTTTTTATTAAAATAATTTTCTTTATTCTATACAAGAAGCATAAATGAAATAAGAAACACTCATCTATATAGAAAGCCCATAATAAAAGCCATAAGTATACCATGATTTTTCTTTTACTTATTTGATATATATTATCTTGTTTTAGGATAAAATTTTTAGACATAATATATACATTTGCTTCAACTATTTACTCAGATATCTATTTAAAGATTAATGTCTTATGTTCACTATGAAACTAATAAATTTAGGACTTAAACATAAGGATCAATACACCTTTTTAATTATCTCACCTAAAAGCACTAGAACAAAAGGAAGCAAATTCACCCAAGAGGAGTAGACGGCAAGAAATAATCAAACTCGGGCAAAATCAACCAAGTGGAAACAAGAAGAACTATTCAAAGAATCAACCAATCAAGGAGCTGGTTCTTTGAGAAAATCAACAAGATAGATAAACCCTTAGCTAGACTCACTAGAGGGCACAGGGAAAGCATTCTAATTAACAAAATCAGTAATACAAGATATATAGTCAATGATTAATGGGAATCTATTCAATAAAATCAGTAAATCAGAACGCTACTGTATTTATCTTACAATAACAAGAAAATTATTTATCATCTTTTAGCTATAAAACATTTTGTAAGACACATTTGTTAGGACAGTGTAGATCCTTTATTTACAATATCAAATTATTCAAGATTTCTCTTGAAATGGATATAATTTTCCTGCTATTATTGATTGGACAATTGTATCTCAGACTGCTTTAAAGACTTGTTCAAGATAGCACAGCAATGGAATGCTAGAAATAAATTGAAAACCTAGATTTCTATGTACAAGCTTTCAATATAATAAACTGATTTGTATAACCATTACCAATGATAGTCATCTTTAGAGAGCAAAGCATCTCTTCAAAAATATGTGTGTGTTTGTGTGTGTGTGTGTGTGTGTGTGATGAATATTTATTTGTATGCACCATACTCCTAGAAGGAGAAAAAGCCAGAAAAAAAATGTCATCTCTCCTATAACTGGAGATACAGTCAGCTGCTCTGTGGATTTTATGAACCAAAGTCAGATTCTTTGCAAGTGCAGTAAATGATCCTAACCACCAAGGCAGGTTTCCAGACCAAATAATTCACTCAGTATCTTACTATGTAGCAATTCTTTTCCTGGAATACACATATAGAATATGATGGACATGAAGTCACAGAAATCCTCCTGTCTCTGCTTCCTGGTACAAAATGTATCTTTAAAACATTTGTAGATAGTCCAAAGAGAAAATCATTTGAATTTTCTCACATAAACAAGTGGACCGACAAAAACTGTACTATAAAATATGAAATTAATGGACTGGAGTGATGGCTCAGTGGTTAAGAGCTCTGACTGCACTTCCAAAGGTCCTAAGTTCAAATCCCAGCAACCACATGGTGGCACAAAACCACCCATTATGAGATCAGACACCCTCTTCTGGTGCATCTGAAGACAGCTACAGTGTACTACTGAATAATAATGAATAAAACATTTAAAAATATGAAATTAAATTTATGCTGGTCACTAGAAGGGTGGTAGATAGTGGTGACCAAATTACAACTGTGGAAGAGAGATTAGTTTTTGAATTCTACAAAATAATGAGGTAATTAAGATTTACAAAAATGTATCATGCATTTAAAGGGAATCATTTGGAGGATCTTAACTCACAAAAACATGTTAGAGGATATTAATATTAATTACTCTTATTTTTTCATTACATAGAGAATACGTGTATCCAATCATCATGATGCACTCCATAGAATGTGGTCAAATATTATGGTGACTGAAAAAGTAGAGTTGGCAAAAAAAAATTATAGTTTTAACTCTATGTTTAGACCCTAAATTATATGATAAAATGGATTGCTAATAGGAATCAGTAGACTGAGCAAGTTATAGATCACACAGACATACACATGTATCAGTAGAGTGAGCATGTTATAATATGACACTCATGTGTATGTGAATATATATGAAGCACAAAGAAAATAAGTGCATGAATTTGAGAGAGAGCAAGAGAAATACATGGTAGTGGTTGGAAGAAGTAAAGGAAAGGGGAAATGATGTAATTATATATTTTCATTTTTATTGGTTATTTTATTTATTTATATTTCAAATATTATGCCCTTCTAAGTTTCCCTTCCACACACTCCTAATACCCCCCCTGCTCCCCAATTCTATATGTGTGCTTCCCAAACCACATACAGATTCCCAATTCTGTGCCCTAGCATTCCCTGACACTGGGTTATCGAGCCTCCACAGGACCTAGAGGCTACCCTCTCACTGATGCCAGATAAGGCAATCTTCTGCTACATATCCAGCTGGAGCCATGGGACCATCCATGTGTACTCTTTGGTTGGTGGTTTAGTCCCTGGGAGCTTTGAGAATTCTGGTTGGTTAATGCTGCTGTTCTTCCTATGGGGTTGAAAAGCTGTGCTACAGAGCAATAGTGAAAAAACAAAAAACAAAAAACAAAACAAAACAAAACAAACAAACAAACAAAACCCTCTATAGTCTATAGTATTGGTACAGATACAGGCATGTAGATCAATGTAATAGAATTAAAGTCACAGAAATAAACCCACACACCTATGGTCACAAAGAAGTCAAAATCATTCAGTGGAAAAACACAGCATTTTCAACACATGGTGCTGGTTCAACTGGCCATAAGCATGTAGAAGAATGCAAATTGATCCATTCTTATCTCCTTATACAAAGCTCAAGTCCAAGTGGATAAAGGATCATAAAACCAGATATGCTGAAACTAAAAGAAGAGAATATGTAAGAACCTTGAATACATTGGCACAGGGAAATTTTTCCTGAACAGAACAGCAATGGCTCAAGGTCTAAGGTCAACAATTGACAAATGGGACCTCAAAATTGACAAGCTTTTGTAAGTCAAAAGACAACATCAATAGGACAAAACAGCAACCCACAGTTTGGGAAAAGATAATTACCAACCCTACATCCGATAGTGGGATAATATCCAAAATATACAAAAAATTCAAGAAGTTAGACTCCAGAGAACCAAGTAAGCTTATTAAAAATGAGGTACAGAGTTAAACAAGACTTCTCAGCTGAGGAATCTCAAATGGCTGAGAAGCACTTAAATAAATGTTCAATATACTTAGTCATCAGAGAAATGCAAATCAAAACAACCCTGATATTCCACCTCACACTAGTCAGAATGGCTAAGATCAAAAACTCAGGAGACAACAGATGCTGGTGAGAATGTGGAGAAAGAGGAACACTCCTCCATTGTTGGTGGGATTGCAAGCTTGTACAACCACTCTGGAAATCAGTTTGTTGCTTCCTCTGAAAATTGGACATAGCACTACTGTCAGTTCCAACAGTACCACTCCTGGTCATATATGCAGAAGATGCTCCAACTTGTAATAAGGACACATGCTCCACTATGTTCAGAGCAGCCTTATTCATAATAGCCAGAAGCTGGAAAGAACCCAGGTGTCCCACAAGAGAGGAACGGATGCAGAAAATGTGGTACATTTACACAATGGACTACTATGCAGCTATTAAAAACAATGAATTAATGAAATTCTTAGACAAATGGATGGATCTTGAGGATATCATCCTAAGTGAGGTAATGTAGTCACAAAAGAACTCACATGATCCGCACTCACTGATAAGTGGATATTAGCCCAGAAGCTCAGAATACCCAAAATACAATTTGCAAAACACATGAAACTCAAGAAGGAAGACCAAAGTATGGATACTTTGATCCTTCTTAAAAGGGAGAACAAGCCAGGCTGTGGTGGTGCATGCCTTTAATCCCAGCACTTGGGAGGAAGAAGCAGGCAGATTTCTGAGTTCGAGGCCAGCCTGGTCTACAAAGTGAGTTTCAGGACAGCCAGGGCTACACAGAGAAACCCTGTCTTGTAAAAAATCAAACCAAACCAAAACAAAACAAAACAAAACAAACAAACAAAAAAACAAACAAACAAACCAAAAAAGAAGAAGAAGAAGAAGAAGAAGAAGAAGAAGAAGAAGAAGAAGAAGAAGAAGAAGAAGAAGAAGAAGAAGAAGAAGAAGAAGAAGAAGAGGGAACAAAATACCCATGGAAGGAGACAAAGTTCAGAGCAGAGACCGAAAGAATGACCATCCAGAGACTGTTCCACTTTAGGATCCAGCCCATAAACAACCACCAAACCCAGAAACTATTGTAAATGCCAAAAAGAGCTAGCTGACAGGAGCTTGATAAAGTTGTCTCCTGAGAGGCTTTGCCAGTGCCTGACAAATACAGAAGCAAATGCTCACAGCCATCCATTTTACAAAGCACAGGGTCCCCAATGAAGTAGCTAGAGAAAGTACCCAAGGAGCTGAAGGGATTTGCAGCCCCATAGGTTGAACAACAATATGAACTAACCAGTATCCCCAGAGCTCTCTGGGACTAAAACACCAATCAAAGAAACCACATGATAGGGCTCATGGTTCTAGCTGCATATGTAGCAGAGGATGACCTAGTCAGTCATCAATGGGAAGAGAGACCCTTGGTCCTGTGAAGGTTCTATGTCCCAGTATAGGGGAATGCCAGGGCCAGGAAGCAGGAATGTGTGGGTTGGGGAGCACGGGAAGGGGATAGGGGATTTTCGGAGAGGAAAGTAGGAAGGGGATAACATTTATAATGTAAATAAAGAAAATATCTAATAAAAAAGAAAATGTAAAAAAAAAAATAGAAAATATCCAGTAAAAAAAGAAAAAGGAAATAAAGGTGGTACATTTACACAATGGAGAACTACTAAGCTATTAAAAACAATGATTACATGAAATTCACAGGCAAATGCATAGAAATCAAAAATATGCAGCTATTAAAATCAATGAATTTATGAAATTGTTAGACAAAATAATGGATCTGGAGGATATCATCCTAAGTGAGGCAACCCAGTCACAAAAGAACACACATTGTATGCACTCACTGATAACTGACTATTAGCAAAAAATCTTGGTATACCCATCATACAACTCACAGAAAAAATTAAACCAAAGAGTAAGGAAGACCAAAGTATGGATTCTTCAGTCCTACTCAGGAGGGGGAAGGAAAGGATCATGGGAGCTAGTGGGAGGAGGAGAAAAAAAAAAGGAGGGCAGGATCAAGTGTGGGAGGAGAAGAGACATACAGATGGTCAGGAATTTGAATGGAGGTGTGTAGCAGTGGGGGATGGGGAAGTAGGGGTAGTTACTAGAAAGCCCCAGATGCCAGGGATCCAAGACATTCCAAGAACACAATAAGGGTGATATTAGCTGAAATACCCAACAAAGTTGAGATAGAACCTGTGGAGACTACATCCAGTTGATAGCTATTACCCCAGGTGAGGGATGGGGACACCCAGAGATCTCAAATTATTAATCCAGAATTGCTTCTGTCAAAAGAAAATGCAAGGAAAAATTGGAGCAGAGACTGAGCAGAGACTGAAATCCGGAGACTGCCCCACCTGGGGATCCATTCCATTTGCAGATACCAAACCCAGGTGCTATTGTTGATGCCAAGAAGTGCTTGCTGACAGGAGCTTGGTATAGCTGTCTCCTGAGAGACTCTGCCAGAGTCTGACCAATACAGATACAGATGCAAGCAGCCAACCATTGTACTGAGCACAGGGATCCCAATATAGGAGTTAGCAGAAGGACTGAAGGAATAATTATATTTTAATTTCAAAAATATATTTATAAAACTGATAGTAGATTTCAGGAACTGCATTTTTTTCTTAGAGTTAATGAGAATACATGCAACAAATTATTCAATTATCCCACCAACATGGGTACAAGTTTAGATATTACTATTATGTGAAATTCAAAATATTATATGGAAAATCAGTGATTCAGCCTTCCATTAGTTTCCATGTGCTCAAATCTGATTAATTAATCAATCAATTGCCATTAAATTAAAAACATTCTAAGTCTGAATTTTCTATCTTTCAAAGATTCCAATCAAACAATGCTATCCAGGAAATCATCTTGGAAAATACCCCAAAATATGAGCCCCTCCATGATTATTTCTTTACTTTTATTTCATCCAGAGGAAAAGAGTCCATGTATGTTTATGTTGGAAATAGCGGCTTCCTGCCCTCTGCAATTAATAACAATGTTTGTATAACCCTTAAAATGTACCTGCATTGATCTAGTCTGCTGTATGAACAGCAAGGTTTATGAAACACAAAAGGCAACATGAAACTGAAGTCATGATTTCCAAAGTGAGCCAGGTGTGAGGAGAATGAAGAGATCAGCATAATGAGTGTTCATAAATTTGGATATTTGTTGTGAAAGGAATTTAATGAAAGGCTAGGGATGCATTACTTAAAACAAACAGCCCTCTTCCTGTATAAAGCTTATATTCCAGCAGCAGCAGCCATCAGAAGAAGACCAAAGACCTGCATTTATGTTCACTATCCTAAACAGTAATGACTGAAGAGAAAGGAGAAACAGTAAAGGCCTATAGGAATTTGTCAAGTAGAGATTTTAGAAAACATCTAATTGAAACTATGACAAAATTAACAGAAGACTTGAAGTAGGAGAGAACTGGAGACACGGAGATCTACATTCCAAGAAATGGGAAGTTCATGTCTTTGAACTTAACAGGCATTTCAGCTTCTACCATCATCTCATGCTTCTCCCTCTATCTGACACTGCCTGAACTGTGTCTTAACTCTATGCTAATGACTGATCACACTTTAACAAATAACACAGATGTAATCACAATATAAGTGGATTTAAAAACCACAGAAAGAATACAGGAGTTACATAGATTCACAGCATCCATTTTATACCTTTGGTTTTTAGATTCTCAATCTGAAAGCTGTTCTTCCCCATCTTAGGAGCAGATATAAGGGCCATGGGAAGCAACGCCTTGGCAATATGGAATGAGAGAACTCTCCCTGCTATTCAAACTCATCTAGTGTATTAAATCCTCATTCGAATTTATTGCTAACAAATCTGACAATATATGAGACTTGCCTAAGATCATGAGCTTTGTTATCAAATTTTAACTTGAAATGAGAACATCTGGGTACTGTTTCTGCTATGACAGACCATTGTATCTATCATCCTTTGTGTTCATTAACAGGACTTAATGGAAAAGTATGTGGATGTGTAGAATTTAATTTTGTTTCACCATGTGAAAAGTAACATGTACAGTAAATAGACAGTGTAATATATTATTTATAAAATGCACATGGACTGGAAATTTAGCTCAAATAATAAAGGAGTTGTCCTGCAAAGACAGGACATATGTATGATCCCCAGAATCCACATGAAGGAAAATGTCCTGGTAGTATGGTAGACGCTTCTAATCCCAATTCTTGAAAGTCAGTGTCAGATGGATCCTTTGGGATCCCTGGGAAACTAACCTGCCCTGGGTTTTCATGTGTGCTCCAGATAGACATGTACACCTCCTCCCATGCAGCAACACATATGTGCACACCACACATGTGTGCACCCACAGGAACATCCACATGCATACACATACACACATGGAACGTACAAATGCTACATATATGCATAGAAACATAATTCTGATAAGTCTTGGATAATTATTTAATATTGGTAATGCTGTTTCACATGTTTTCTCAGGAATCTTACTATCTTTCTTATTTGTGTCCTATATTTTCAGTTGACTGTGCTCCTGTCATAACTTAGACCTTGAATGCCAACTTTTCTAATGAATCTGTAATGTAAATATGGACTGACAATAATTATCCAGAAGTTTGAACCTATTACAACTTCTGCAAGTATCCCCATGTCTGGCACTTTGCACATAAAGAGCATTTTGTAATTAATTCTGAGTTAATATATTATGCCAATATACCATACTACTTATATAATTAAAAAGCATATTATTAACTGTTTTACACTGTTTATAGTACAGTTTTGTATAAAAAAATTAGAAGTTTCTAACTATTAGAAATGTCCTTAAAGTAATACTCTTTAGAATCTTCATTTTTAATTCTGCAAAATGTTTAAAAGATAAAATTAACCTTTTACTTTTGGTATGTAATAGAAATACATGGTTGTGTTGAAATTAAAACCCTGTTTAATAACATTGTTTATTCCTATATTGGATCTAATTATATTTAATAAGTAAAATAAAGTTTACATATGTATATGAAAGTATATATAATGTGTATTTTCATATACTGACATAAACTTAAAATAGTGTTGGTAGTATGCATTGCCCTGTAAAGCCAGAATATAATAAGCACAGGCAGAAAGGTCTACACCTTGTACAACCTACTCAAGAACTTTAAATAGAATAAATATTTGAAAAAAATTCATGAGTGACAATGGAGTCAATTGTTCTCTTCATGTCAAGATTGACATTTATATTCTGCATCATGAATATGTGACAATCATCTGCTTGAGTCACCAGGCATGACATTTACTTCTTCCCTTAACACGCTATTGTGAACAAAAAATTAAAGATTATCTCTCACCGCTCCTTTGAGTAATACATCTACATACTCTCTGATTAAGAACCTTCTTGATGGACCCCACCCCAGTTTTTCTTAATTTTCTCATAGAACACATGTGACACAAGTTTGTCAAGAAGTGGAGTTAAGGTTTATTTGCAAATACCCAAATATGAGCACTAGTGTTTCACTGTGAGGAAGCAGCTGCATTATAATGTCACAACCACAAATAAAACTTGGCGTCTGACCTCTTGGTTGACTGTATGTTCCCATCGAGAGATGAAGTCAAGAGGAAGTGTGAAACATTTGTATGACAATTGAAATCTATTTTTTCACATGTATTTTAGAGATTGTCATGCACAGGTAGGGAATTACATCATTTTCAATCTATCTCTTGTCCCTCTAATTCCTTCCATGTCTGTTCTCTACTCCCTCCTAAACTCATGACCTTTTATTCATTCATCATTATTATTATTGATAATTATTATTATTAGTAGTAGTAGTACTAGTAGTAGTAGTATTGTCAATTTGTGTGTTTGTGTGTGTGCGTGCGTGCATGTGTGTGTGTGTGTGTGTACCATCTCCTGTGTCCATTTAGAATTACTCCTGTCTGTATATATGTTTTCCCCTTACCACTTGACAATGAACAATCAATTAGTGGCACTCATACCTGCACAAGACCAACTCTTCTCTAGTAGCTATTTATTGCCTGTAGATCCTCATCTATTGGTTGAGCCTTAAGATTTTTCTCATCTACATTATTTTGCCAAATTGTGTTGATCTTTTAACCAAAGGTTCAGAGAACATTGTAGAAGATAGAGCAGAAAGAAATGTGAATATTTTTAAATATAAATATGTGTGTTTCACAGACCATGATTCTTTCAAAAAGTCAACTGAATTTTACAACTTTTATAAAGACAACATTTTCCCTGCACATTTACATTCCCTGTACATTTCATTTCATGGATTCCTTTAACCTTTCCTCTGGTGCCCATCTCACAGTGATGAGTATGCGCAGATCTTATAGTTCTTAAAATGATATATTTTCATACTCATTTTGGAAAGGAATAGTTTTGCTGGTCAGAGAATTTAGGTTAACTGTTCTTTTATGTGGGTGTATCTTGTTTTTGTAAGTACAATAAGGTTATGAATAATACTTCATGTTCCTCTTTCTTGAATTTTCTCTCCTAAAAAATATTCCAGTTGCTTTAATCATTGTTTCTTTGAAGAGACGGATCATCTTTGTCTGCATGTAGAATGAATGCATCATAACTTTGCAGCAGTAACATGATGTGTCTATGTTCTCTTCTGCATATTTCTCAGTTCTTTTGAGTTAGTTCCATTGGTGACTTTGCATAAGAGTTTTTATTATGCTTGAAATTTTTCTCATTATTGTTGCCATCATTAGTTTTCATTCTTTCCACAAAAAATATCAAATTTATAGTTTAACCTATGCCCAATTTTTTCCTTATCCATATGAATGTGGTCCTTTCATCTGGATATCTATGGGATAGTTTTGATGTTATGGAGTCATGTTGAGTTTACAGCACCTACTCTGTTTTCAATGCTGTTCAGTATTTATTTTTCATCTTATTTAATACTCTTTCATTTAATTGGACATATTTTACAATCTACGATGTTTATCTTGTTCATTCCTTTCCTCTAATTTTATTGAATACTCTCTCTCTCTCTACATATATATGTAAAATCAAGTGTATCAAGACTGTAAGACTTTTGGCTACTTTATGGCTTCCTTTTCCTACCATCCTTCTCTATCCCTATTCCACCATTTCACCCTCCCTCCCACCCCTCCAACACTAGGTGGGAGATAAAGAAGGCTAGAGTGGAAAAGTGACATTGATATCAGTAGACTACTTCTTGCTAATTAGGGGTGTCACATTCCTTAGGGTAAGATCTTTCTTCAAAGTTAGCATATCTAATTTCTTCTTCTCATTTCTTTATGCATGACCACTTGATAAACAGAGGCAACAGCAAGGAGCAACCACCAGCAGCAGCAGTAACAGTGGGAGTAGCAGCAGCCACAGCCTCTCTTTATATACCCTTTGTGAGTTCTCAGAATCCTAACAGTCATACTCACAGAAACTGCATGGAGCTGTCAAAATTACAACCCTGCTAAAGCATGAGGCAAGTCATAGTCAGCTGCTGAGGGCAATCAAAAGCACACAGATATCACACAGCTAGGATGAAACAAAAACTATAACATTGCTGTGTTTTTAAAGAAACCAGAAAAACAGAATTCTTACTATTTGTAATCAGTGCTTAATTCTTTTATCTATTACTTCCTTTACAGAGGACAGCAGTGGTGCTGGGACAATTTATCTTTGCCAATGCTACTGGAGCAAATGTCCAGTTTTGTATAAGTCTTGTGAAGTTAATGATGGCTATAGTGATTTCACTAGTGCAATGGCTGCCATGACAAGAATACATCTTTTGTTACCTGTCTTCCCATCCTGTACTCTTGCATTCTTTCAGATCTTCTTTTGTAATGTCTCCTAAACCTTGGGGAAGGTGCTAATTACTTCTATCTCAGTTGGATCCGAACTTTCCATCATCACTTAAGTCACTTAAGTCAATTATGGTTTTCAAACTTGGTCACTGTCTGCTGTAGTAAGGAGCACTAAATACGTTTCCACCCATGCTTGGGACAAGTAGCAATAATTAAACTCAGTAAGGCAAACACAATAAGACTTTAATTATTTTTATTTTACATGAGAGTTAGGACTTTCTTATTATTTACCAACTTTAGCAATGTGTGTGTGTGTGTGTGTGTGTGTGTGTGTGTGTGCATGAATGCATCCATGAACAGAAATGGGGTGGAAGAGGTGAGGCTGAATTGAGTAGACTGACTCAGACCACAGCTACTTTCAATGTAACATTAGGAAATGTGGAGTAAGTCCTGTAGGTCGTGGGAATCTAAGAAATCTAGAAATGGACAGATGTTTCCCTAACACGTGTGTGTAGGATGTTTGCTCTGACCATGGAACAAACTCAGCTAGGAGTTATGAGGCCAGGATACTTAGAGAGCAGGGTTTATCATAAATATAAGGTAAAGAATCCTGTGATAATTTTTTGATCTCAACTAGGTGGAGACAAGCATTAGAATTACCACTGACTTAACACTGGGAATAATGAATGGCGCTTGGGAAAAGAAACTTTTGAGAGGTAGGATTCATATCACTGGAATGTCCAAATTTAGGTGACAGCTTATTTCCCAGGGAACTGGGATGTTCCAGGTACTTCTAGCACCTGGAACAGTTGTTCATATGAAAGGCTGCCTGTCTCTTGCACAGGAGACAGAATATCCCTATGCATAGTCTACCAAGTTGGGATGCTAATGAAGGCTGTTTAGTTGCACTGAGAAGGTGCTTCCCTCCCTCCAGTTTTCATCACCTACCTGGAACTTTGCCAAGGGGAGGGACAGCAGCTTTGCTACCATCCTCTTTAATATCATAGAGATTTCGGATGGAGGGTAAATTTATTAATTTGTTCTTGATTCTTGGGTGACAAAGACTCGATCTACCTAAGGAGGCAGGGACACATTTATAATAGGACAGGGTCTAGAGAAAGAGTTTAAGACTAATCTGGACTACACAAAGATCCTGTCTCACATTAAAACAAAAGAAAGTAAAGTCAAAACAAAATAGAAACAATTAAAAATGGAAATTCATTAAGTCATATTTTTTTAAGGATGAGAATTCTAAAAATCTACTTTTCTGGCCATCCTTGATCCCACAATGTCTTACTGTTAACTGCAACTGCCAGGTCATGTACTACCTCTGGATCCTTGCCCCTGATACCTTACAAACTGAGCTGAGCATCCCCTCCAATTTTACTGCTTCTCTTTTCCTGAGCGACTTGTCTCATCTCTCCAACTGTGACATGAACCAGTCTGTTACATGGAAAGAGATTAATTAAATTGAGTGGTTAAGATGATAAAAGTCATTATCCAGCAGAGACTTTATGGTTGTGTGGGAAGAAGGCTGAGCAGGAGAATGGGTAGAAACAGAACAGCAACCATTAGCCCAGATGTAGAAGCTTCACTTAGACAAAAATATATCAAAATCAATTCCAAGTTGTTTTTCTTTTTTTTTTCTTTACTTTTTTAATAGATGTTTTCTTTATTTACATTTCAAATGGTATCCCCTTTCCTTGTTTCCCCCCTGAAAACCTCCTATAATCTCCCCCCTCCTCCTGCTCACCAACCCACCCACTCCTACTTCCTAGCCCTAGCATTCTTCTATACTGGGGCATAGACCCTTCACAGGACCAAAGGCCTCTCCTCCCATCAATGACCATCCTCTGCTACATATGCAGCTGGAGAAACAAGTCCCACCTTGTGTTTTCTTTGGTTGGTGGTTTAGTCCCTGGGAGCTCTGGGGGTACTGGTTTGTTGATATTATTGTTCCTAATATGGGGCTGCAAACCCCTTTCATCTCCTTGGGTATTTTCTCTAGCTCCTTCATTGGGGACCCTGTGCTCTGACCAATGGATAGCTGTGAGCATTGTTTTTCCAAGACTGAATCTCCAGAATGCTCCCTATCAAAAGCAGAGTCTCAAATTCAGAGACACTGAATCAGAAAGAGAGATATTTGCATGTTCAAAGGTGATTATCTGGTACATGTGCATGTTTTCATACACTTGGGATATTGTTTGGCAACACCAGCGACTCTGAACATGAGGAACTATGATAGCAACCAATAGTAAGCAAGAGCCTGGTCCAAAGGACAAATGGCACAAGAGTAGACAGGATGGATTTGTGCCAAAATGACCACCAACTGCCAAAATGACCACCAACTGCCTGAATGACCCCTAGTTAACCCATTTTCCTTTTTAAGCCTCACTTTTACCTCCTTAAAAATGAGAAAGGTTCACTCATTTTGGCTCTTTGGTTCACTCTTATTTAGTTCCATTCTTTCCTTCATGCACAAATCCTTACAACATTGATATGAACAAGGAGAAAATTCATAGAACTTGGGTTGCTCTGTGTAATATACTATGAAAGTGACAGTCAGTATGGCAAGAGAGGATGTAGGTAGAGAGAAGGAAAAGATGGGAGAGAGTCCTTATGGTTTTGATAAGATACAAATTTATGAAGACTCTCTTCTTTGCTGGGTAATGGAGTTTTGCACGAGGAAATAAATGGTTTGTGTCTATTAAAGAAGAAAGAGCAACAACCGCACATTTCTGAGAGCCTCATTAAATGTGTTCTGTTTCCCACACTGTTGCTGCTCATTTGGGTGAGCACTGAAGTGCACAATAAAAGGCTGAATTAAGTGCAGGGCTAAATGAAGCAATTAATTCTCTTTCTCTCTTCTCTCTAATACAATGAAGGTGTGAATCAGAATGTAGAGTAGCCTGAAGTTGACCCTTGCTATGTCTGCTTCTTGCCATGTATCTTCTGGCAAGTGCACAAAGCACTGTTTCTCTCCATCTCAGACTGGATATATGCCTATTCAAAACTTAAAAAATAGCTTCATAGTAGAATGTGACTTTATAGAATAGTAGCCATAATGAATAAATCTCTGACCAGCTTTGGTAATTAAATTTTACCACCTCAGTCAAATAAGTTTAAGTTTGGGCTTTACACATGTCAGTGCTTAAAACAAAAAAAAGCATAATTTGGTACATAATTTTAGAAAAATAAATCTTTCCATGACTTTAGGTGTGACTAGTAGATAGTATACAGATTACTTGTAGACACTTGTAGAGATCATGGAGAAGTGGGTTTTATTAATGTGTGTACATGCTCCTGTGTGTGTGTATGCACATGGGTGTGTCCATGCAGACATCAAAGGGCAACAAATCACTATTTACATCATCCTCATAAATGGCATTCTCTCTTTTTTTGTTTAGAAGGAAAGAATTTATTTGGTCTTACAGGTTATAGTGCATCATCATGGGAAGCCAAGTCAGGAACTCAAAGCAGAATAGAAACTGAGTCAGAGACCATGGGGACCGCTGCTTCTAGAGGAAGCTCACACTTTCTCTGGCTGTTCATCTAGCAGTTTTACATAGTCCAGGTCCATCTATGGAGGGATGGCACTGCTCACTATGGTATGGGCCCTCCGCCATGACTTGAGAATCATGAAAATATGACACAGAAATTCATATAGACCATGAAGACAGTCTCTCAATTGAAGGTCTCTCTTCCTAGGTGTGTTAACCATGGAGATTAGCCAGCATCATACACAACAAAAGATGTTTATAAAAAATACCAGAGATTTTGTATCACTTATCAATTTTAAGGTGGTAAACCTAACTCCAAATTTTGCAGTTTTAAAAGTATGATTTTTAATATAAAGTAGAAGACTGGATTTCAAGGACATGAAGCCTAACCTGATTACTGATAAGAGTTTATGCATGCTGAGCAGGAATGTATATGTAGCAGAGGTTGGCCTTGTCAGACATCGGTGAGAGGAGATGCCCATGATCCTATGAAGGCTTGATTCCCCAGTGTAAGGGAATGCCAGGACAGGAAAGCAGGAGTGGTTGGGTTTTTGAAGGGAAATCAGGAAATGGGATAACATTTGAAATGTAAATAAGGAAAATATCTAATAAAGGAATAAAAAGGAAAACAGAAATTACCCCATATATTACAGAGGCAGCTATTATTAAGTCATAAGATAATAATAACTAGAACAGTGAATTTTGATATAAATTTTAGCTTTAATCATTAAGAGGTAAAGGCTATTTTCTAACTACTCGTTCTGTTGTATTTCAAAAACAAGTTTTTTAAGATTCTTATCATTCCTAATCTAAGCTACAGAGAAAGAAAATATTAATTTTAAAAGCAAGCTGATGATGTCCACTCTTAAGACAGGATTTCTCAATGGTCTGGAGCTGAAAATTGGTTGGTCTAGACTTACTGACTAATAAATTCAGATACCTTCCTGTCTTCTTTTCTCCAGAACTGGAATTACAAATATGACACTGTACTTGCCCTTCATATATATATATTTTGAGCTACTTTCTTATTAGATATTTTCTTTATTTATATTTCAAATGTTATCTTCTTTCCTGGTTTCCCTTCCAAAAACCCCCTATCCCATCCACCCTCCCACTACTCACCAACCCACCCACTCCTGCTTCCCTGTCCAAGCATTTGCCTACACTGGGGCATCAAACCTTCAGAGGACCAAGGGCCTCTTCTCCCATTGATGTTCAACAAGGCCATCCTCTGCTACACATGCAGTTGGAAACATGGGTCCCTCCATGTATACTCTATGGTTCATGGTTTAGGCCCTGGGAGCTCTAGGGGTACTGGTTAGTTCCTATTGTTGTTTCTCCTATGGGGCTGTAACCTCATTCAGCTCCTTCTGTCCTTCCTCTAGCTCCTCCATTGGGAACCTTGTGCTCAGTCTAATGGTTGGCTGAGATCTTCCACCTCTGAATATGTTAGGCACTGGCAGAGCCTCTCAGGAGACAGCTATATCAGGTTCCTATCAGCAAGCACTTATTGGCATCAACAATAGTGTCTGGGTTTGGTGACAGCATATGGGATGAATCCCCAGGTGGGGTAAGTCTGTGATTGGGAAAAAGATCTTTACCAACCCTATATCCAATAGAGGGCTAATATCCAAAATATACAAAGAACTCAAGAAGTTAGACTACAGAGAACCAAATAACCCTATCCAAAAAATAGATTGCAGAGCTAAATATAGAATTCTTAACCAAGGAATATCTAATGGCTGAGAAGCACCTAAAAAAGTGCTCAGCATCTTTAGGCATCAGAGAAATACAATTCAAAAGAACCCAGAGATTCTACCTCACACCAGTCAGAATGGCTAAGATCAAAAACTCAGGTGACAGCACATGCTGGCAAGGATGTGAAGAAAGAGGAACACTCCTCCATGGTTGGTGGGATTGCAAACTGGTACAACCACTCTGGAAATCACTCCAGCAGTTCCTGAGAAAATTGGACATAGTACTACCTGAGGACCCAGCTATACCACTCCTGGGTATATACCCAGAAGATGCTCCAACATGTAGTAAGGACCATTGCTCCACTATGTTCATAGCAGCCTTATTTATAATAGTCAGAAACTAGAAAGAACCTAGATGTCCCTCAACAGAGGAATGAATACAGAAAATGTGGTACATTTACACAATGAAGTACTACTCAGCCATTAAAAACAAAGAACTCATGAAATTCTTAGGCAAATGAATGGGACTAGAAATTATCATCCTGAGTGAGGTAACCCAGTCACACTCACTGATAAATGGATATTAGCACAGAAGCTCGGCGTACCCAAGATACAATTTTTTGAGTTTCAAAGTTAGATCCCATTGTGTTTAAGACAAGCATTTGCCACTTGTGTCTTCTCCCTGCCTTGGAAGTGGGTTTCTGGTTTTGAATGAGTAATGTGATAGTTCTGAGCATTGGTGTGTGCTTCTTCTTTTCAGTGGACCAATGAGAACTTTCTTCTCCCAGAAACTTGCTATTATTCTACAAGTCAACTTTTGTCAAGCATATTACATGATGCCAAGTAAATTCCAAGCGCTTTGAAATGCTTACTGTCTTTTCTATCTGCCTCATTCTTGTAACTTCACAAACACAATAGTTATTTTGGTATAATATAATAAATTACTCATTTCTTAGACAATAGACATATCCCCCAACACAATGTGACCATAATTGACCTTAGATTTTCATTGATGATAGTGTACTCTGATTATTCATTCTTTCTGTCCTTTGGTCTGCCAGTCATATTTTTTTTTCATGGAGAGAATAGGGTGTGACCATGGGAGGATTAAGGCAAGATCTCATACAACGCTACAACCTGCAGATATCTCATATGTACCTACAGCTTTCAGACATGGAAGGTTTTTCTTCCTTATTAAATTTTCCAGAAAAAAGTAATTATTATAACATAATTATGGGGAATAAGTGAGCTAATGTAGAAATATTTAAGTAAATGCTTCTCAAAATGCAAACTATATTCCAGGTACCCTGCTATATAATTAGGATACAACTTATTTAATTATCCCCGCAGTATGATTATACTAGATTCTCACCTAACTGGTGAGTCCAGATTATCAAATATTGAAAAAATATTTAATAATATATCAACACAAAATATTAACAAAATGTAATTTGTGAGGTTCTCATTAAACTATTACTAGCTTTTAATAGAAATTAGTAGGAATGCTTACACCAGAAATTGGCAGACATTACTATAGCACTGAAGATTTTGAAATAAGTGAAAATAACATCAACACTAAAATATAACTGAAGCAGGAAAATTTACTTTATTAATGACAAAGTCATTCTGTCTATCTTTCACATCTCTGTACAACAGCTTCACTCAGTGATACTCTATGCTAATAATGCATAAGTGCTCAATAATCATTAGCAACCTTTCATATTGAAACGGGCACTTCCCTCACTGCATATCTGTGCCTTCTTTTTCCCAGCTCTCTCATCCTTGACAATAATAAGTTCTTTACCTATGTACTGGTGAAAAGACTACTAATAACAGAATGATCATTACTATTTTTGTTCCCACTTTATCTTTGATATATTGCAACCATTTAAAGTAGATATAGAATAAATCATCATTTCCTAGTATACAAATATTTTGGGGGACCATGAGTTTGAATATTTGTTGCTCACTTAATTAGAGATTACAGGTCAGAGAATGCTGGTTTAGAGACTATTGGCATCCTCAGTGCAATGAAAAGAAATCTGTTCAATGGAAGAGTGATAGGACAGTGCATCAAGCTGTAGTGTTTTTCCCTCAGATTTATACTAATTAGCAGAGATATTGGGATAAAATGTTCTAAGTCAAGGCCAGCTATACCACTAGTTTGGGGAAGTAATTATATTTGATCACTTTTTTTTTCAGCACACAAATGCCAGTAGGTATTTGGCATTTGTGTGCTGGCTTAAAGTGCATTTAAGTGCTGGCTTAGAGTGCATTTGTGTGCTGGCTTAAAGTGATAATTGATGGAGAAAAGGGTTTTTTGTTTTTGGATTTTTTTTTTTTTTTTTTTTTTTTTGGTTTTTTGAGACAGGGTTTCTCTGTATAACCCTGGCTGTCCTGGAACTCACTTTGTAGACCAAGCTGGCCTCAAACTCAGAAATCTGCCTGCCTCTGCCTCCCAAATGCTGGTATTAAAGGTGTGTGCCACCACGCCCAGAAAGAAAAGGGTGTTTAAGGTGTTATAAATTAGAAAAAGAATCTGTCAGCAAAGCTTATAGCTGCTCCATGCTTTTGGAGTCTGTACTCTCCTGATGAAGTCAAGGATCCTGTTTAGGAGATAGTCCTAGGTGCTAAGGACTTTGAGATGATCTTTACAAAGTTCTTGATCACAAAATATTCTGAGAACATACTGCCAAATTAAGTAGTTAGTCCTCATAAGTGCTGGAAGGATAAAGCAAAAAGGACATATAAGTCTTCTCTGAAGCACTAGGAATAGAGGTACAAACATCAGTGACTAACACAATAGGTGGTGTGAAAATTCTAGATTGAGAGAATATGATTTCTGACTGACCACTAGGTACTGGAAAAACAATTATTATTCTCACACCTAGGAGTGACTAAATTCAGTAAGTTGTCTGCAGTCCTTTCTCTAGGAGTTGTGCCCTAGAAATATCCTATTCTATAATAGCATGTCTATTGATAATATCCTTGTTTGTATCCTTGTGTTAGGCAACTGCATATTTAAGAATCTTAAGTATAGTGTATCTTCCCCCTAAATGATAGGACACACAATCTTTAACTGACTTCCTGTTGCTCTGGCTGTTATAATCTGTTTCATTTTTTGTGATGTTCCACGAAGTTTGCATACTTGAGTTGTATTCTAGGTGAATCTATTAAAGCTGGGCTTAATGATTAGTTCATGATTAGTTCATTGCTATATATTGGAAAGTTGTGGTTTTCTGTGATGAACCCTTTGCTGCAAAGAAAAATATCCTTGATATGAGGTAAAAGCTACACTCATCTGTGGCTATAAGAATATATTTAAGAATGCAGTCTGAATATATGGTAGTCTATTAAACTGTCAATCATAGCTTTTCCTCTATGATCTATGACATCACAAGGAACCAAGTAGTTGACTAGGTATCTAATATCAAATAGGATTTTTTTCAATTGATTAGATAATCCAATTATATATTTGTTAACCCAGAGATATGAGTGGCACTTTAGGAGTATCTGACAATGAGATTATTTGGTTCATTGGTATCACAACTGGATAGGCCTTTGCTTACATCCATTGACACAGTGTGTAACTCCTTCAGGCACTAGAAATAATACCAGTTTGAATCATGGAATCCTATGTTGAAAGTGTTCAGTATCTTTAGCAGTAGGGGCTTTCCTTTAACCAAGATAACAATAGTCTATGAAGTTTGGGAGCCAGTTGAACTCACTTTAGCAACAACCCAAAAAAAGTTTTTCTCGTGCTAGACAGTAGAGGTTTCATTAGATGGATTATGGCCCTTTTGATGAACATTGTAATACCTAGAGGCATAACTTCATTTAAGATCTATATGCATATGTATGTATTTACATATGGATAAAAATATACACATATGCATATAATATTAAGTAAAGATAAATAAACCCATGAAGTTTGATCAAGCATCCTTAGTATTACAAATAGCTCCCCTCCCTTAGGCTGATTTCCTTCCTCCTTCACAAATAAAGTAGATTATCATTCTAAATAAATAATTATTTTTGTTTAAAGTGTAATAATGTCTTTGTTTTACGGAATCCAGTCAGGTTTTAAAAGTGATTTTGCAGGGCATGGTGGCACAAGCCTTTAATCCAAGAACTTGGGAGGCAGAGGCAGGTGAATTTCTGAGTTCAAGGCCAGCCTGTTCTACAGAGTAAGTTCCAGGACAGCCAGGGCTGCACAGAAAAACCCTGTCTTGGAAAAACCAAAAAAAAAAAAAAAAAGTGATTCATATTTACAAATCTAGTAATATGATTATCATATACATTCTCAGAATTTTTCCTGTTAAAGTACTCCAAAATAGAATTGGTCTTCTCTACCAGGGATTCTGCATTCACTAACTCAAAGACAGTAAATCAGAGTTATTCAAGAAGCAGGTGCATCTGTATATAGCATCTGCAGATTTTTTGTCACTGTTCCATTAGTAATATAAGAATAATTCTCATTGCACTTATATTAGCTATATTAAGTGAACCAGGGATGATTTAAAGGATCCTAGAGTATGTGCCTAAATTACATATAAGAACTACCCTATTCTATGAGGGACTTCAAAAGTCTCAATTTTGATTTACTTAGAGCAAGATTTAGCAATAAATTACTTTTGAAATATGTAATAAGTAAGAGACACAACCTCTGCTCTGTATATGGAGTTTATATTCTATTCAGTCAAAAGTAAACAGGAAATTAAAATAGACAATTAATAGAAAGCCTGATGAGACAAAAATGGATATGTAAATATTCAAATGTAGGTAGATACATAGATAAGAAACTTATATAGTTCGGTATGTAATTTACAGGTGGAGTTATAGCACAGTAACTGGGCAAGGAAGAGATTTTAAACATGTGTGCCTCTAAAATATCCTTTGCTCTGGGAGTTTGTTTCATAAAAAATAAAATATCACTATTGACAGATGAAGCCAGTACCAATTTCTCTTTGTGTATTTAACAGAGTTTTCACAATTTTTCATAACCTTTAAAGAGTTTACTTTCTTAAATACTTAAATTTATCAAAATTTAAATTTACTTCTAATGTATGCATTAATACACTTGGGAAAAATCAAAAATGATTAATTTTGCATAATAGTTCTCTTTGATGCTACAACCATATGGCTTCTATATAGACAAGCTACATTTTACTTAGATGATTTAATTGTCTTGCTTTTTAAAAGGTGCCAGTAACAAAAATCTTTTCCAAGATCTAAAGTACAGAGTTTGACTTGATTCTACAAAAAAAGCAAAAGTAATAAATTGAATGAGTTGACTAAGGATCAAATATTCTCTTGCTTCTCCTGTTCTTCAAACTTATGAAATGTCTATTCATATTTCCTTGTCCAACAGGATCCCAACCTTGCTGCTAAGGCAAGACAAAGTGCATGTTATCAAGTATGACAATCTCCTTTCCTTCTAGCTTCAAATGTAAATGAAATATTATCAATTAATACAGTTGCTAAAAGTCTTATAGTTCATACATTTCAAATTGGGGAAGACATAGGAAATGTTAGATATTTCATGGTTTTATAATTTTTGTTACTGGATACTCTTACAACAAGATGTGATATTGTGAATACAGGCGATAACTTGCAAGAGAGCCTTGGAAAGTTCAATATTGGCTTGTTTTGCCTTGTGATGCATATGACATTACATTTTAATTATCAAAAATATCTAGAATGTGAGGTCATTCATAAAGGCAATTCTGACTCTGAAGTTATTCTCCCACCTCTGATGTTACCTGAAAGACATCAGTTTTGCCTTTGAAACCTAAAATCAGTACTTTGTGTGTTTCTGTACTTATAAAAGACAAAGATTATTTTTTAGTTGGTGTAAGAAAGCAGGATGAACAGACATAAATTTTAACCTCTGTTCGTCTATAAATACTATTAAATATTTTACAACTACTCTAATCTATATTTTTGTATATTCAAGATAAGCTTGCTTTATCATATTCTAGTGAGTAAAACAAAGAGAGAATTTGCATGTCGGAGCATCTGTACAGAACAAGCAGTTAAGTAATTTATTATTACTATTGTGCTGATATTTCTGAAAGTTCATATATCATAGAGGAGATAAGTAATAAAATGTATATTCATCTAAGTCACTCCTATAGCTTTTAGTACCCTCCCCCACACATATGACTCAGTCACACTGTAAGCATAGGAGAAGAGTTTTCAGTATTTTCATCAGGAAATCAATGTGATAACCTCCTTAGCCTAGCTCTTATTGTTTCCACTTCCTATAAACAGTAAATGAAAATAATAGTAAACATCACTTCAGTAGGTGTGTCTTTTTTTTTTTCGTCATCAAAAGAATAACAGACAAGGATTCTATATGCATTTTGTTCGTTTTTGCTATTGTTTGTTTTCCTTTTTAGCTATTAGTGTTTTATATGGGAAAATAAAATGGGTGTAAAACACAAAATAGTGTATGAGGCAAAAATAACTATGTGCTTTGGCAGGATGTGGGGCAGGGTGAAATACATAGATACATGGGAAAATTGCAGCTAACTAGAGCAACACAAAATAGAATTTTCATAAAAATCCTTCTCAATCAAATTTTCTGTCATTCATTTTAAAACACCACAAGGAGACATAGTAGAAAAGACATATGCCAATGTAGTTCTGACTTTTTTATCTTCCAAACACATATGTAAAATTTCCAATGTCGTTTTCTGTTTTAAATGTCATTTCCTTTTGATGTCAAAGTATTAAAATCATTTTTAGATTTTATAATTGTCAAGAAGCTACCAACCTGCATTGAATTTTTCAGATATTCATAAATTAAGAGATACAGACATTACTTGTATTGCTGCAGTCTTTATAACAATCTAGCTACTTATTAGATATACATTAAATATTAGAAAGAATAATTTATGGAGAGAGAGGGAGGGAGGGAGAGGGAGGGAGGGAGGGAGAGAGAGAGAGAGAGAGAGAGAGAGAGAGAGAGAGAGAGAGAGAGAGAAGACAGAAGGAAAGAAAGAAAATATAAGTATAATGGAGGGCTTGTTAAGAATAAGAGTTACTGCTGGAAGAAGGGAGAAGCGGGAAATTGAAATGGGAATAAAAATGATCAAAACTCTTCATAAAAACATACAAAAGTACAATATAAGTACAATATTCAGTTGGTTGAATCCATGACTTATTGCTTGATATTGTTTTTTAAGAGTCATTGTGATTAAATAGCTCTCATTTTTGTACGTTCAACTAGGACAATCAACAGTATGTTGATGTCTGCCTTATATAAAAGGCACTGCTAGGCACTGAGGTCAGGAGGGGACAATTTGGTCTAGGAAACTTCTGTCCTAGATCCATACTTCAAGATGATACCAATTTGGAATCAAATTAATTATTATAACAAAGTCATGAAATATGGCGGCTGCTATTATTACTATTGTTATTTGTCTGCTTCAAGCATGGCATTTCAGGCCAATAACCAATAAAGGGAGAAAGCAGAGCTTGAGAAGCCTTTCATTAGAAACCTGTGTTCATTATGTTGAGGAAAAGAATAGCATTATTTATTTGTGGGTAACTACTATCCAATGAAAATATCACACACTTGACTGAAGGTTTCTTTTCTGGGTAAAAAGAGATAACTGGTGGCAAAGTGTCATCTGTCAGATATTCTAAAGACTTCAACTCCTACAGAATCCACTCATATATTCCTGGGAGGAACTAGAGTGCCCCACCTCTGCCTGTTATGTATGTGCTGGGTAGTCTTCATTAATAAGGAGAAGGAAATATGGGAAAATGTTCTCTCCCCCTTCTGTAACTGATTGCTCATTCTGAAATAGGAAGAGGAGAAAAACGTGAACACATATGTGCCATAAGAACATTCTTCTGACTTCCTAGAGATACCTGGGTAACAGGGTATCATTCATGCCACATTGGACAATATGGTACAACAGCATCTTTCTGCTTTTGTAGTTTAATGGTCTGAAATACCCTTGGCCATATGTTTAAAGCCAGACTTCCATAAATCTTATTTCTAATGAAAATAATCCTGACTATATGATGGCATATGGATTCTGACTAGGCCTCTGGACAGTAGAAGTCAATGTTCACTAGTTGACTAGTTCAACTGACACTTTGAAAATAACATTCTGAGAGGCTCCTTCAGAAGATGTTACCATATTTTTAAAAGGTAATTTTATTTTTCACTTTTTGAGATTATATTTAATCATCCCCCCCTTCTTCCTTCCTCCTTACAAACCCATATTACCATATTCCCTTTCTTTCTCTTTTTCAAATCCATGGTCTCTTCTATCACTAGTTGTTTTACACACACACAGAGAGAGAGAGAGAGAGAGAGAGAGAGAGGAAAGAGAGAGACAGACAGACAGAGAGAGAGACAGAGAGAGACAGAGACTGAGACAGAGACAGAGACAGAGACATAGAGACTAACATCCATATATATGCATATATATGTGCATGATATGCATATGTGTGTGTATGAGCAATAAGGTTTGTATGAACATGTAGACTGATAATTATTTCCTTTACAGAAGTCTTTGGTCACACAGGTTGCTGTTTACCAGTATGTATAATTAGATAATATTTACAAGTACTTTCCTAAGGAAATAATTTTCAGCAATTCAGCAGGACATTCATCTCGAAATGGTTTATAAAGAAAAGATGGAGGAGGGGGCTTTTACAGTCCATTAACTTTAATAAATTCAACAAATATCATTTCACCTCATGAAGAGTCATAATAAAAAATATCCAACATTCTCTGAGCTGCCCTGGAGGCATAGGATCTGATTATTTAGTTCAATGATTCCAAAACATACTTGATTACAGACCACTTTTTCATGTCAATCTTATTTACTCCCTTTATGAACAAGTCCTTTGGAGGTCAGAACTCAATTATGATGATAAAAAGAAGTTAAGATAAGTTCCCAAGTAGCCACACCTTCAAATGGAAAAGAGAGTCAATATTAGGTTACACTAGCTTGAATTCATGAGAAAAGAAATGTAAAAGGAATTTTAAGAAGTATCAATTGTTAAAATTAAAAATAGATGTGACAGGATTTGAGGGTGGAAAATATGAGACGGTTCCCACAGTTTGATGAATTATGCAAGAGTACAATGTCTAGCTTTAGGAAGGTGGAAGTTATGAAGCATAGCTTAGTCTGGTTGAATTCAGTGAAATGACATCAAACTTAATTGCTTCTGGGACAGGCACAAACTTGCTTACAGATGATCAATATGGTTTTGTAAATATGATGAATAAACAAAAGTTCTACCCAGCAAAAACATTGGCATGAGAAAATATCATTGTAGACTTCCACTTTATTTTCACAGCTACTGTTATGACTTTACAAACAAGATCACAATTTCTGTTCATCCCCAGTCAATACCCAGCCTAACTCTAACCCAGAATCTACAGAGACTGTGCTAAGACATAAAGGGTCTTATGTTAAAGAGTCTTCCTAATAAAATTCTGTCTTTACTATGTTCTCTGGAAGATGTGGGGACCCATCCTCTGATTGCCTCTGAATTCATTTCCTACTTAGCTGATGCTGTGACTGCCTTCATCATATAAGCTGAAATTTTCTACTATACCAGATGAGGTCTCTGCACTTCTTTCACTTTCCCTGGAGTGTTTTTCCAGTGGTGATGAAGATGCTTTTAAACTTAAAATGCCTCAGGTTTTCCTCATAAGTGAAGGCATCCCTAACCTCTGTACCCAACTCCTTTTCTGTAGTCATCATTCGACACATCATTCGGCAATGGCTAATATTGCTTATGTTTCTTTGTTCATCTCCTTACTCTCTCCAGGTTAATGGAGCAATTTAAATGGTATATAAATTGTGAAATTTAGGCTGCATTTTGTTAGAAGAGAGTTTTCTTATATGGAATATTGGTGTCATGAGGGATTAAGGTTGGGTCTGTTCTCATATATTCATTTAGCAACCACAAGTAATGTCATTAATTTGTGCCTTTTTAGCTTATAGCAGCATCTTCATATTGACCACAGGCAAAGGAGGAAGCAAAATAGGGCAGGTGGGAAATATTGAGGAAGTCTGCAGTACAAATATCAAATGTTACTTTCTTCCACAACTTTTTGGTCAAAATGCAGTTCTATGGACATATTCTTATAGAGAACCCCTGGTAATCTACTTCAACTATCCTGTGAGAAAAAAAGTCCTAGGGTGAATTTCACTGGGACTTGCAAGCATGTTCTAGGCTCTCTGAGTCATCTAAGGCAGTAAAAGGAGCAGGAAGCATAGGAGTAAACTGGAGAGGAGAAGACAAGAAAGAAAAGACAGAAAATGAGGAGCAGGAGACAGAAAGAAAAGAAGATATAGTTGGAATAGTGCTAACTAAATTCTGTTCAATGCACTCTAGTACAAAGGAAAAGATACATTTCATGGTAGCAAGAATTTTGTTTGCACTGCTATTGCATCTCCTCTGAAACAATATGTATAACATTCCAACACAGAATGTATTGTGTTGTATCTATATATGTGTATATACATATTGTTGTGGGTTTGGTATAATGTTACATAAATTATGTTAATTTAGTCCCCAAATTGTACAAAATACATAGGTAAGATAGCGAGAGATCCTGTCTGCACTTGGTATTGATTGGTAAATAAATTTGCCAGTGGACAATAGCTGGTCAGGGAGATAGAAGCAGAACATAAGGGTTCCAGGGCAAGGGTCTGAGGAAGAAACAGAAGGAAAGAGCAATCATGCTGGGAAAGGTGTAGATGCCAGGTCTGAGACATGCTGTACTGAGACTTTAGCTGTGATGTAGGTGCTGGGAACTCAGTGTGAGAGGGCTGAAGCTCTGAGTCTGGGTCAGCTAAGATGAAATATCCGTTTTGTAAGTAATAACTCAGGGATATTGAAAGGGAGAGTGTTAGCCACAAGGAGGTTTGAAAGTAGCCTGGCCATTGAGCTTCTAAGGCATATTAAAAATATAAAGCCTCATGCATGTGTCTTTCATTTGGAAACTCCAACCTTTGGGATGAGTAGCAAGAAAAGCGCTACTACCACTGACAAGACAATTTGAGTGGAGTTATTTGGTTTCAGCAACAACAGATATGTGCTATATAAGAATGTATGGTTTATATGTGTGTATATATAAATATAGATAGATAGATACATAACTCGTATATTTAAAGTCATTATAAAATTGGATATGCTACATTCAGCATGATGTATATGTGTGTGTGTGTGTGTTTGTGTATTTTTAAGTTTACATGTGTCTAAAGTAAATATAAGAGTCTCATAGTTAATTGGGGCTTAATCAAATCTCTTAGGTAGTGATCTACATGCTTAAATTTACAAAATATTTACATATTATTAGAAGCTCCAATATCCATGTTATATTGTTGTGATCTGTGGATCACTGGGATAAACAATAATCCCAAGTTCTCAGGGCTTGGGAGAACAGAGGAAAGATTTCAGTCGCATGCATCATACACTTGATGGTGTCATATAGTGCCATCAGATATATCCTGCAACACAATGGCATCAATAAGAAATATAGAAGGTGAGATCATGCACTTGCTTCACAATTGCTTTTTAATAAAATGTTAAGCACCCTTCCTAAAGGTGTGTGATCAAGAACAGCCTGGTGAGACCATGGGAAAGAAATGCTTTCCATGGTCATCAGGACAAAACCTAACCAACACCCATGCTAACTACAATTCTATGTTTGTTTTTATATTATGATTACATAAACATCCATGCTATACATAAACAAAATACAACTAAGGTCCATTCAGAGTCTTATTAAAATATTGATTTTTAATTTTCTATTGTTTGAACTATTACACTCAGAATCATGTTGCAGGCCCATTTAATAAGCATTTTACCTTCTCTTCTACATCCTAATAAAATAGGGCTTATGTATAGGGCTTACAGACTGAAGAAGAAATGCTAAGCTTAAATTCTAATTCAGATATCTGTTTGTGTGATGCACCTTAAATGTCACCCACCAAACCCTCCTTCTCAGTATAATAAAACCGTGTGTGAATGACACCTTTAGTACAGAGTCACAGAGCACACATTACATATTGACCTGATGGCTGCCTTTTTAAAAAAAGCTCCCCCACTTAGCACAATAAGCAAATATAATTATGACACAGGGTAATATGTAAAATTTCTCAGATTAGAAAGGCCCTAGATATTTTATATGCATTTTTAAAAAATAATGCAGAATTTATTTTTGTAAAAGAAAAATCATTAAATTGTGTGATTATTTTAAAATTATAATAGTATCTAATGCTTTATATTCTAGCTTAAAAGAAAGATAAAGGAAGCAGTTATATATTTCCTAATATTTCATGAATAAATCAAATACTGATTGACTTAAAACTGATATTTAATTCCAGATGACCGATTACTCTGTCTCCACCATCCTACTTTCTGTCCACATGCATAAGTCCTCCCTGTCATGATAAAATGAAACCTTTCATACTAAGAAAAACAAAATAGTCTCCCTCAAAATGTTTCTGGGGGGTCCTATGATCACAGAGGCAATGAAACTAACAAAATACTTCAGTTCGAACACATTGAGAGAGAGAAAGGGAACCCTTCATTTGCTTTTCTCTGTTTTTTTTTTTTAATCGTATTATGTTTGCTCACATCAGACAAATAAAAGGATGCCTATTCATATTAGTAAGGCCATTTCTTCTCTCCTCAATGTACATCCACACTAACACTAATCTCCACTGAAAACCGCCTTAGAAACGTCCAGAAATAAAGTTCCAATGATCCTGCCAGTACCACCAACCCAGATGACAGATAACATGAACTATTATTCTATTTCAAAGTCTACTATATGTTATAAGCAACTACAGTTCACATATACTCACAACACAAATATTTCTTCTCCATTAAGTCTCATCAAACAGCTGTAATTTATTGGCTCCTGAGACACTGTGTCAAGTTAGACAATATCTATCAAGTGCCTGCGCAGCCTATTTTTAAATCCTTCAGTGATAATAAACACACTATGTTCAAATGCAGTCTGTTCTATCCTTGGATAGTTCTGAGAGCTAGAAATGTTTCTATGCAGTACTATAATTGCATTTCCTGTCGCTGCTTACTTTGGTGCTTGTTCTGTGCCTTAAAGCACATAGAAGAGTTTTAATTACCCAGGAACAACGAGGAAACCTTGATTCCTGTCCAGGTCCACAAATCTGTTCTCTCCAAATTCAACACCTCATATCTTTGCAGTGTGGCGGGTGCGACATATCTTCTGGACACAGCCCTGCCAAGTTTGCTCTTCTCACCCTGCTTGCTTTAACCATATGCACTGGTATTTCTGCTGCATGTCTTTTTGCTTTTAGTCACAAAGTGTTGAGCTCTGTTCTCCCATGACATCACTGCATGACTAGTTTGCCCAAGTAAAACAAGGTTTAATTAAATCTTAATGTTGTGCCCACTCTTTCCAGAGCTAACTGCTATTTTCACTTCCCCTGCCATTAGCAGAATACATAATGAAAGAGTGTGGAGCACACAGTAAGCCCCTTGTACAGAGAGTAGCATTTTGTCACTCACATTCTCTCACTGGGCTTACTTTTATGTCTCACTACAACCAGCCTGGACGAAGAGATTATGTGTGTGTTTTCTTTTAGCATATGAAGCAGCATGGTATGAAAATATTATTTAGGAGTAAGTAAGGAAATTGTTCAATTAAAAACATGTCTAAGATTGAGCATGTAAATCTGATTTCAATCTCCTGAACCCACTGAAAAGAAAATATTTAAATGCAGAAGGAACTATGTGTCTTGTAAACCACCAATGGGAAAGCAGAGATAGATATTCAGATCAATGGGGCTCACTGCCTAGTCAGCCTCACCAAATCATTGTGCGGGCAGCTGAGTGAGAGATTCTGTCTCAACAAACAAGATGAAGAATGAATGAAGGAGATTCCTTACCCCTGCATTCACATATACACAAACACACAGAGATAAGTGTACAACAATCCACACCCACAATGACATAGAAAAAAGAGGGGACTAAACCACATGAGAATAAGATATAAGATACAATTTGCTAAACACATAAAACTCAAGAAGAACGAAGACCAAAGTGTGGACACTGTGCCCCTTCTTAGAATTTGGAAAAAAACACCCATGGAAGGAGTTACAGAGACAAAGTTTGGAGCTGAGACGAAAGGATGGACCATCTAGAGACTGCCATATCCAGGGATCCATCCCATAATCAGCTTCCAAACGCTGACACCATTGCATACACTAGCAAGATTTTGCTGAAAGGACCCAGATATAGCTGTCTCTTGTGAGACTAAGCCGGGGCCTAGCAAACACATAAGTGGATGCTCACAGTCAGCTATTGGATGGATCACAGTCCCCCCCCGACCCCAATGGAGGAGCTAGAGAAAGTATACAAGGAGCTAAAGGGATCTGCAGTCCTATAGGTGGAACAACAATATGAACTAACCAGTACCCCCCCCCTCGGAGCTCGTGTCTCTAGCTGCACATGAATCAGAAGATGGCATAGTCTGCCATTAGTGGAAAGAGAGGCTCATTGGTTGTGCAAACTTTATATGCCTCAGTACAGGGGAACACCAGGGCCAAGAAGTGGGAGTGGGTGGGTGGGGAAGTGGGTGGGGGAGCGTGTGGGGGACTTTTGGGATAGCATTGGAAATGTAAATGAAATAAATACCCAAATAAAAAAAAAAGAAATGGACAAAGGTCATATTCAGTCCACAAGCTTTGGGAGTTTCTACTTCCACCTGCTGTCTGGTTGCTTTTTCTATGTGTACAAACTGTTCAAATGAAAATCTTTACTCTTCTATGCAAATAACCTATAAAATATTCTCTATTTACCCTGACATAAGTTCTTCATTGCTTTGATTTTTAATGTCTGACAAAGCAAACCAACTACCAACAACAAAATTACATAATTATACCACCAAGGTAACCTTGGGGTAACTAATTTTCCAATAGGGTCATAAATCATCAAGAGTGATTTAAAAATTGGTGATCCCATAAGACTAGTATAACATCTGACCACCATTTCCCTACAAAAATATAGTATAGCCTATGAAACCATAGGTTGACATATTCATGCAGATTGGTAACAAATTCAGCTGTCCTCCAACCAAAGACAATGTGAAAGTTACTAATGTACAAAGTGTGGATTTAGAACACTAGCTCAATGAAGAGCCAAACCTATATATTACTTTACATGTTAATATTGGCTATTATGTTATTTAACTCTCCTTATTTCCCTGATAAGTAAGAATTGTTGAGAGTGACTACATACACCTAACTCCATTTCAGATAAACAAAACAAAACAGGTACAAAATTTGTCTATTCAAAGGTACACAGACCATGATAGTATAAAATAAAATATTTAGTTGCAAATGTCTCTATTTTCACTTTTCCTAATCGCATGGAATCATTTTATCATGTATATGAAGAGCATTCAGTTTGTGTAGTTTTTGTCTACCAAATGAGTGAGCTTTTCAAGCTCATTAGCATGTGTAAAGATTGTCACATCAGTTTACATAATGATTAGTTCTGTTGTTTTACTCAAAATAAAGCACCCACATTACAATTTGAAAACAGAATAATTTTTTAAAAAAATATTTAAAAGTGTTGAGTTCTTTATAGATCAAACAAGAAAGTGATTAACTTATTTCCTTCATCTTAGTGAAGCGGTTCCAGATTTGATGCATAGTGTAGAGAAGTTTTTTTTTTCAGTTGATATTGAATATATTAAATAATTAGGAAATGCACAAATAAAGAGTATAGGAGATTCACCACGGAAACCTAGCTCAGTGTATGGATAATTCTTAGAACATGTTAATTGAGTGAGTGGCTGATTTAAGGACTTGTTCAATCGAATTCTCAGTATTCAAGTCTAGGACATTGTACTGTTCTTTAGTTTTTAATATATACCATAATTTCTATGATTCTAATAACTAATAGAGGACCCTTTCCAGATCTTTCATTTTCTGGGCTACAACTACGTAGCTCAATTAATTTGAAGCAAATTTCAGACACTGATATCTCTCATTTGGATCTTCACATTTATTCATGAAAAATGACCACTCTATGCAGTCCAGTCACTTTACATGACCCCAAAGGCAGAGGTTACAATACCATCATGAGCAGCTTCTGATGGAAATGATGCTGACACAGCAGCTTTTTGAAAGGCTCTGTAGAGTAGTCAATAAAAGGCTCACATTTCTTCAGATGCCATTTCTAAAGCTGCTCCTTGGCAACAACAGTGAGCCTCTATTTGGAGACAAAGGTACCTCTACCTTCTACACTCAGCATGGAATTTTTGCCACAACAGCCTCTGGCCTCAAAATCTTCTTCTTCTTCTTCTTCTTCTTCTTCTTCTTCTTATTATTATTATTATTATTATTATTATTATTATTATTATTATCTTTAATCTCTTTTTATAGTCCAGTCATTATCCCCCTCCTGTTCTACCCTCTGACATTTCCTCTTGGCATTCCCTCTCCCTTGTCTCCATGAAGATGTCCCCAATCCCCACACTCCTCCCATACCATTCCCTGGTCCCCAACTCTCTCAAGGGTTAGGTGCATCTTCCCTCATTAAGGCCAGATCAGAGAATCCTCTAATGTATATGTGTCAAGGATCTTGGACCAGCTAATATATGCTGTCTGGTTGGTGGCTCAGTGTCTGAGAGATCTCAAGGTTCCAGGGTTGTTGAAACTGCAAGTCTTCCTATGGGGTTGCCCTCCTCCTCAACTCCTTCCATCCTTTCCCTAATTCAACCACAGGGATTCCCAACTTCAGACCTAAATACTAAAATACCTTTTTTTTATTAGATATTTTCTTTATTTACATTTCAAATGCTATCCCCTTTCCTAATTTCCTCTCTGAAAATCCCCTCTCCTCTCCTCCCTCTCCCTGCTCCCGAACCCACCTACTCCTGCTTCCTGGCCCTGTCATTTCCCATTTTCTATGGGGCATTAAATCGTCACAAGACCAAGGGCCTCTCCTCCTATCGATGGCCTACTAGGCCATCCTTTGCTACATATGCAGCTAGAGACACGAGTCTCACCATGTGTTTATTTTGATTGGTGGTTTAGTCCCAGGGAGCTCTGGGGTTACTGGTTAGTTCATATTGTTGTTCCTCCTATAGGGCTGCAGACCCCTTGATCTCCTTGGGTACTTTCTCTAGCTCCATACTTCTTATATAGTCTTGCTTGTAACTGTATTCAAGCACAAAACTTTTGTACAATCTATGCTCAGCATGCAATGGCATTCCATAAGTTCCGTTGAGACAGACTGCACACTTAGAGTTGTTTCACGTACTTGTGATTTTCTCTAATCAATGAATGTAGAATCACTAATAGGTCACACTTCAGGTGCCACATACAGCTTAATGATTATTTTGGGCCTCTGTTGTCCTTGAGTTATATCACTATATAAACTGTGTCACAGTTCTAACCAAATTAATTCACTTACACTGAATACTGTTAATGTCAGTGAAAAACTTATTTCTAACATTCGAAGTGGCAATAAATGACACATTCAGCTGATTTTTAAAAAGCCATGTATGATCCTAATGAACATCATTACTTTAGTAACCAGCAATTCTCAAATTAAAATAAATTAGTCACTATTTCTCAAATGTGGCTTTTCAAACAGCTTAATACATGTTCATTTAACTCGTAATTTGATACCTGATCTCTTCTTTCTCAGGGTCAAATTGAAACTAGTGGGATTCTTATAATCTATCTTCTATATTGAATAAGCTTCAAGTTGAATATATTTTAATGCCAAAGTCAGTTCTAGAATTCTGCACTGTTGTTCACTCTGTCTGGAAAATAGTGCACCTTAAGATTTTTTTAAATTTTGAGTGGTTTCAAATTTAGATAGAGTCACAAATTCTTGCCAATCAATGTATCATAAAAAGAAAATATCAAGCTTTGAATCTAAAGGGTTGTATTTCATTGTAGGATTCATTTACTTCAGGGTTAAAAAAAAAAGTCCAAACACACAATCACCCCATCAATTTGCAAATACTTTTATTACTGTCTTATAGAGCTTTTCTTACTCAGTAGTTCCTCCTCACGTATTATTAAAATTACATTTCTGGTAGGCACCATGCCTTTGTTAATAATCTTGCTATCATAGGATCTAGTACTCTTCTTGAACATATTAGGTGTTTGTCTTAGTCAGGGTTTGATTCCTGGACAAAACATCATGACCATGAAGCAAATTGGGGAGGAAAGGGTTTATTCAGCTTACACTTCCATACTGCTGTTCATCACCAAGGAAGTCAGGACTGGAACTCAAGAAGGTCAGAAAACAGGAACTGATGCAGAGGCCATGGAACAATGTTCATTACTGGCTTGCTTCCCCTGGCTTGCTCAGCCTGCTCTCTTATAGAACCCAAGACTACCAGCCCAGAGATGGCACCACCCACATGGGGACCCCACACACACACTTGATCACTAATTGAGAAAATGCCTTACAGCTAGATCTCATGGAGGCATTTCCCCAACTGAAGCTCCTTTCTCTGTGATAACTCCAGCCTGTGTCAAGTTGACACAAAACTAGCTAGTACAATTGACTCCTTGTCAACTAGACACACAAACACATCACTAGTAAGCCTCAACTCTTAGTTTCTTATTCATCCCTAAGATTTAAACAACTTTAAATGTCCCACAGTCTTTACGTATTAAAAGTTCAATCCTTTTAAATTATCCAATATCTTTTAAAATTCAAATTCTTTTTACAATTAAAAGTCTCTTAACTGTGGGATCCACTAAAATATTTTCTTCCTCTAAGAGGGAAAATTATCAGAGCACAGTCACAATCAAAAGCAAAAATTAAATTCCAACTGTCCAATGTCTGGAATTCAACTCATGATCTTCTGGGCTCCTCTAAGGTCTTGTGTCACTTCTCCAGCCCTGTCCTGTGTATCACACAGCTTTTCCTCTAGGCTCCAGATGCTTGTACTCTATTGCTGCCACTTTTCTTGGTGGTCATCTCATGGTACTGGCATCTCTAAAACACTGCTGTTTTCCACTGTAACTTGGCTTCAACAATAGCCTCTCATAGGCTTTCGTCATGGTGCCAAGCCTCAACTTCTTTGCATGACCCCTTCAGTCCTGGTCCATCAATTGCAACTGAGGCTGCACCTTAACCAATGGCCTTCCATGGCTTCTCACAGTGCCGAGCGTCAGCTGCTCTGGGTGACCCTTCATGCCTTCAAAACCAGTACTACCTGGGTAACTCTTACACATTACTAAGTCCAGCCACAGCACAAGGTAAAATCTTGGCTATCTCTGGAACACAACATCTGTGCTCTCAGGAAATACTTCCCAGAAGATGTCACCTCAATGATGCTGGTCTCTTCTTAATCACTGCTAATTTCTTAGCTCCAGCAAACCAGCATCAATTGCCCAAGTAAGGAAAAGTTTTCACTTTAGTAGTTCTGGAATCTTGTTGATCACAGCTGATTCTTCAGCACCAGCTAACCAGAACCACAGAATCTTCACAATCAAAATAGCAATGGCCCTGAAAAGAGTCTTTAATATTCCCCCTGAAATTTCACAAGCCAGGCCTACATCTTCTGCACTGTTCTCAATATTATCTTCCAAACTCTTACACATCATCCCACAGAGCTCTTAACACCAAATGGATCTTCTATCCCAAAGTTCCAAAGACCTTCCACAGTCCTCCCCAAAACATGGTCAGATTGTCACAGGAATACCCCACTTCTGGTACCAATTTGTCTTAGTCAGGGTTTCTATTCCTGGACAAAACATCATGACCACGAATCCTATTGAGGAGGAAAGGGTTTATTCAGCTTACACTTCCATACTGCTGTTCTTCACCAAGGAAATCAGGACTGGAACTCAAACAGATCAGAAAGCAGAAGCTGATGCAGAGGCCATGGAGCAATGCTCATTACTTGCTTGCTTCCCCTGGTTTGCTCAGCCTGCTCTCTTATAGAACCCAAGACTACCAGCCCAGAGATGGCACCACCCACAAGGGGAGTCCCCTGCCCCCTTGATCACTAATTGAGAAAATGCCTTACAGCTGGATCTCATGGAGGCATTTTTCCAATTGAAGCTCCTTTCTCTGTGATAACTCCAGCCTGTGTTAAGTTGACACAAAACTAGCCAGTACAGTGTTCTTGTACAGCTTTTAAAAAGTATAAGTGAGAGTTGTAAAGTTCAGACTATATGGTCAACTCACATATCCCCTTTTGTTCCATATGAAAAGAAAAACCATGAGTGTTGGGATCATTTAAGTCTAACATTATCCATTTTCTGTCTGTTCGTCTGTCTGTCTGTCTGTCTGTTTGTCTGTCTGTATTTTTGTATGTGTTTTTAATCTAACATGTAAGGGTCACTTTATCATCTGACAATGTAATAAAGAAAGACATGCCCACTTTTTATCCATTCACTGCACCATATCAGGATAAATACTTCTTAAATATGACTGATGTAAAGCCCACCAATAATTCTGCACCCATTTAATTTTAAGGAAAACATCCAAAATTCTTAGCATATTAAACTGTTTGTATGAATTAACTGCATCAAGTATGTATGTTAATTTGATATTTCATATATATATGATATATTAATATTGTATATACTCCCTCTATGTATTGTGTGTCTAAATTTGTGTGTGTGTGTGTGTGTGTGTGTGTGTGTGTGTGTGTGTGTGTGTGTTTGACTTATCTCAAAATGATCATTCTGCATTCCAGGTTCACTGAAGAGATTGTATAAGATTCTCTCAGACAGTCTTTCCTGATCTTGAGATCTGCTTTTCCTTATTTGACTAATTTTAATTTGTATTTTTAAGGCAGCACTCACTGTGACATCTTTAATCATAAACTGTTTCATACAATTCTGATTCTGTGTATGAGAACATAGAATAGAAAATGAGTTCCTGGAAGAAGAATGTGTGAAGATTTAAAGCAGCCTGCTGTACAGAGTAGGGTCTCCAGAAATAACTAATGAATAGCTATAACTTCATGAAGAACTTATAAACTATCCTGCTAAAAGAATTTCCATTCTTGACAATTATCTACAGAAAAATGGAATTGCTGAACACATTTTACATTCTTCGTGGTAAAGAACTAATTGTTTCACTGTTGATGTCAATATATACCTTCAACCACCTAAAAATTCTCTGGCACTAGAAATACATGAATACTGGAATCTGATGATGAGACTAGAGTGTGAGTCAACAGACCACATTCCAAGTAGGCAATAACAGAACCCTAGCATCCAAAGCTCATAATTCAAGTTGAACTTCTCATTAATCTAAATGTTAATGTAAACATAAAATATGACATATTGATTTGGAACTCTTTTATATGAATATTGTATAACTGAGCTCTCTAACAGAAGAATCCAAATGGACATCTCTTCACACCAATTGACTTCAATCAAGTGAAAATTTGACTATCTTTTATTCTTTATCTTTCATTGCTTTTTTTTATGTTTTGATTTGCTTTGTGTATGTGTGCATGCACACACACACACTTGCACGCGCGCACACACACACATACATCATTTGCTTCACTAAAAAATCATAGCAATACAATTCCCTAAACAAGACCTGCACAATGGCATGACAACATGGATGGGGGAAATCTTATAAGACCTGGCCCCATGTAAAACATTAAGACAATTAATGGCTGCTGAGAGAGGAGGGATGAGCCTTCTGATAAGTTGTCCTCATATCATATGTAGACAAACAAGTATAAGTGGATTCCTGTGTGATTGTGTGTGTATGTGAGTGTGCATGTGTGTGTATGTGTGTTTGTGCGTGTGCGTGTGTGTGTGTGTGTGTGTGTGTGTGAGAGAGAGAGAGAGAGAGAGAGAGAGAGAGAGAGAGAGAGAGAGAGAGAGAGAGAGAGAGAGAGAGAAATGTAACAACAATAAGCAAGGAAGAAGTTATGAATTTGAGAATTAACACAGGAGCATAAGAGGTATTGTAGGGGGAGTGGAAGGAATGAAAATGATGTCAGTATAGTACTCATACCCAAGATGCTTGAAAATAAAATAAGCTGAGTCTTTGCAAAATGAGAACAGTAACTTTGGATAGTTTTGAATACATCAGTTTCTTAATCTGTTCTTTACAAGTACTGAATGGAGAGTTTAGTAGTTTGTTTTTTTCCTTGTTTTTCTGAGGAAGGAAAAATGAAAGTATCAAGAATGATTAGTTGAGTACTGTGTGGTTGATAAAAATTGACCGAATTTTCTCCTATTGGGTTATATTTTTATATTAGTATTAATTTGTTTATATATGCTTATTAAACACATATACACAAGCATGTGTATGATGGGAAATGAAATTTGCAAAAGACATTATATTAGGTCAACCAAAAATAAGTCATAGAGATGGTTATGATGATTATGGTGAAGACAATAATGTTATCTGTAAAATCTTTCCAGATACTAATTCACCCAAGGAACTTTATAAAATTGTCATAGTTTGATTCCTACAACATCAGGAAAAGGAATTGGGTTATTTTGGAATTATATGTTAAGATAAATAGTGAAAATATTCCTAACCCCTTCTCAAATTCTGTAGCAACTGTGTTGAGGCCAATGAAATTGAATATAGGGACCAGTAGAAGGTGAGTCAATGAGTGTGGCCAGGGGAAGTCATCCAACCTCAAATTGCCAGGATGCAAGAAATATGAAGTAGAGGCACATGCGCTGGGCAGTCATTCCCATCTGTCAGCTATGCTGCTTTTCTCATGCTTAGAAACTAAACTAAACTAAACATCTATGCCTTGGTTTCTTAATCATCAAAAGAGAAAACACAGTTCAGGGTTTTTTTTTCCCCCAGAATAGTTAGGAGGCCTAATTTTTAAGTAATGTGGACAGTTTAGTTCAGAGTCTAAGGCATAAAACACATCGACATTTCCCTTCTTTCTTTCAGCAATGGCAGGGAATAAATGTGATCAGTCAGTATGAAAATTCTCCTTGGGAATAATGATTTCAGCAAATATTTGGTTCTTAAATTTAGGAATCAATTCTGTTTGAGAAAGACAAAAACATGAAATACCAATTAGATATGCATCTTTGATCTGAACTATTTTTCCTTGATTGGAGATAGAAACAAACAAAGAAAAATCCAAAACCAAACCAAATCTAGCCAAAACAAATGAACAAACACATGCCACCCCTGTAAGCTATTTTGTACTCTCTCAATGTTTTTCTGATCTCTTCAGAGTTCAAACCTTTGTCACTCATAAGCACAGCTAGACAGCTGCACTACCAACTACCAGTTGCAACAAAATTATTTCAATTTTCTGATTTAAAAAAAATGCTAAATTTCAACAAGCAGACTTTTGAGATTGTTGTTTGTTTGTTTGTTTGTTTGTTTTTCCAAATTGTTATGTGAACCCCAGGTCAATTGATTAGAGCCATCTTGGTAATATTTGTCTGTAATTAATTGTATATAAACAGGGAAGCTAGAAGATGTTTGTTCATAGTTTATAAAAATTCCCTCATGCAAACATGAGTGTTTTGCCCCAAATTATTACTGTAACAAATAATGTTCTTTAAAGGAAAATGAGAGAACTTGAGAGAAGGCCAAAATTCAGTCTTTTTTTTTTTTTGTCCTGAGATTGTGTTTTATGTGCACCAGAATGACCTCCAACTTTCTATATGCCCAAAGGTGACCTTGAACTATTGATCTTCCTGTTTACATCTACTGAATACTAAGACTACAAGTATACTCTACTTCAACTAGTTTAGGAAATTCTAGGAATAAAACCCAGTGCTTCATGCATGATAGGAAAGACTCTTAACAATTGAGCTACACCTCTGGGTATTTAAATTATTTTTGAATTAAAAAAAAAAAACATAATTTGCGTTGGGGAGCAGGGAGGGGGGAAGGTATAGTAGACTTTCATGATAGCATTTGAAATGTAAATTAGGAAAATATCTAATAAAAAATTAAATACTCTCTGAAAAAAAAAACAACAACCAAATAAATAAATAAATAAATAAATAAATAAATAAATAAATGCATCAGTTCTCTCTTTTCTTTCTTTCTTCCTACTTCTCCAATGTCTAAAGCCCCTTCCCTCCTAAAATTGTCCTCTCTTCTTCTCTAGCAATTATACATACATGCATACATACATACATACATACATACATACATACATACACACACACATACACGCACATACACACACATACACACACACACACACACACACACACACACACAACTACATCCTGCTGAGTCTGTACTGTGTTGACTGGATATATAATTTTCTAGGACTGATTACTTCACTGATTTTGGATAACCAAAGAGAAGACCCATCACTGGAGAAGACAAAACTCTCCCTCCCACAGCAACTGTTACTTGAATGTAGCTTATCATCTAGAGTTGATGGCCCATAAAGTTTCTCTTTTTTTTTTTTACATTTATCATCATCTTTTTTTTTGTAAGTTATTTTCTTTTTTTATTTTCTTTTTTATTTTTTTTTAATGTTTTTATTACATATTTTCCTCAATTACATTTCCAATGCTATCCCAAAAGTCCCCCATAGCGCCCCCTACTTCCCTACCCACCCATTCCCATTCTTTTGGCCCTGGCATTCCCCTATATTGGGGCATATAAAGTTTGCAAGTCCAATGGGCCTCTCTTTCCATTGATGGCCGACTAGGCCATCTTTCGATACATATGCAGCTAGAGACAAGAGCTCCGGGGTTCTGGTTAGTACATCATGTTGTTCCAACAATAGGGTTGCAGATCCCTTTAGCTCCTTGGGTACTTTCTCTAGCTTCTCCATTGGGAGCCCTGTGATACATCCAATAGCTGACTGTGAACATCCACTCCTGTGTTTGCTAGGCCCTGGCATCATCTCACAAGAGACAGCTATATTTGGGTCCTTTCAGCAAAATCTTGCTAGTGTATGCAATGGTGTCAGCGTTTAGAAGCTGCTTATGGGATGGATCCCTGGATACGGCAGTCTCTAAATGGTCCATCCTTTCATCACAGTTACGAACTTTGTCTCTGTAACTTCTTCCCTGGGTGTTTTGTTCCCAATTCTAAGAAGGGGCACAGTGTCCACACTTTGGTCTTCATTCTTCTTGAGTTTCATGCGTTTAGCAAATTGTATCTTATATCTTGGGTATCCTAAGTTTTGGGCTAATATCAACTTATCAGTGAATACATATTGTGTGAGTTCTTTTGTGATTGTGTTACTTCACTCAAGATGATGCCCTCCAGGTCCATCCATTTGGCTAGGAATTTCATAAATTCATTCTTTTTAATAGCTGAGTAGTACTCCATTGTGTAAATGTCCCATAATTTCTGTATCCATTCCTCTGTTGAGGGACATCTGGGTTCTTTCCAGCTTCTGGCTATTATAAATAGGGCTGCTATGAACATAGTGGAGCATGTGTCTTTTTTACAGGTTGGGACATCTTCTGGATATATGCCCAGGAAAGGTATTGCTGGATCCTACGGTAGTACTATGTCCAATTTTCTGAGGAAACGCCAGGCTGATTTCCAGAGTGGTTGTACAAGCTTGCAATCCCACCAACAATGGAGGAGTGTTCCTCTTTCTCCACATCCTCACCAGCATCTGCTGTCACCTGAATTTTTGATCTTAGCCATTCTGACTGGTGTGAGGTGGAATCTCAGGGTTGTTTTGAGTTGCATTTCCCTGATGATTAAGGATGTTGAACATTTTTTCAGGTGCTTCTCTGCCATTCGGTATTCCTCAGGTGAGAATTCTTTGTTCAGTTCTGAGCCCCATTTTTAATGGGGTTATTTGACTTTCTGGAGTCCACCTTCTTGAGTTCTTTATATATATTGGATATTAGTCCCTTATCTGATTTAGGATAGATGAAGATCCTTTCCCAATCTGTTGGTGGTTTTTTTGTCTTATTGATGGTGTCTTTAGCCTTGCAGAAGCTTTGCAGTTTCATGAGGTCCCACTTGTCAATTCTCGATCTTACAGCACAAGCCATTACTGTTCTATTCAGGAATTTTTCCCCTGTGCCCATATCTTCAAGGCTTTTCCCCACTTTCTCCTCTATAAGTTTCAGTGTCTCTGGTTTTATGTGTAGTTCCTTGATCCACTTAGACTTGACCTTAGTACAAGGAGATAGGAATGGATCGATTCGCATTCTTCTACATGTTAACAACCAGTTGTGCCAGCACCATTTGTTGAAAATGCTGTCTTTCTTCCACTGGATGTTTTTAGCTCCCTTGTGGAAGATCAAGTGACCGTAGGTGTGTGGGTTCATTTCTGGGTCTTCAATTCTATTCCATTGGTCTATTTGTCTGTCACTATACCAGTACCATGCAGTTTTTATCACAATTGCTCTGTAGTAGAGCTTTAGGTCCGGCATGGTGATTCCACCAGAGGTTCTTTTATCCTTGAGAAGAGTTTTTGCTATCCTAGGTTTTTTGTTATTCCAGATGAATTTGCAGATTGCACTTTCTAATTCGTTGAAGAATTGATTTGGAATTTTGATGGGGATTGCATTGAATCTGTAGATTGCTTTTGGCAAGATAGCCATTTTTACAATATTGATCCTGCCAATCCATGAGCATGGGAGGTCTTTCCATCTTCTGAGATCTTCTATAATTTCTTTCTTCAGAGACTTGAAGTTTTTATTATACAGATCTTTCACTTCCTTAGTTAGAGTCACGCCAAGATATTTTATATTATTTGTGACTATTGATAAGGGTGTTTTTCCCTAATTTCTTTGTCAGCCTGTTTATTCTTTGTGTAGAGAAAGGCCATTGATTTGTTTGAGTTAATTTTATATCCAGCTACTTCACCGAAGCTGTTTATCAGGCTTAGGAGTTCTCTGGTGGAATTTTTAGGGTCACTTATATATACTATCATATCATCTGCAAAAAGTGATATTTTTACTTCATCTTTTCCAATTTGTATCCCTTTGATCTCCTTTTGTTGTCGAATTGCTCTGGCTAGGACTTCAAGAACAATGTTGAATAGGTATGGAGAAAGTGGACAGCCTTGTCTAGTCCCTGATTTTAGAGGGATTGCTTCAAGTTTCTCACCATTTACTTTGATCTTGGCTACTGGTTTGCTCTAGATTGCTTTTATCATGTTTAGGTATGGGCCTTGAATTCCTGATCTTTCCAAGACTTTTATCATGAATGGGTGTTGGATCTTGTCAAATGCTTTTTCCGCATCTAACGAGATGACCATGTGGTTTTTGTCTTTGAGTTTGTTTATATACTGGATTACGTTGATGGATTTCCATATATTGAAC
The DNA here is from genome assembly GCF_978045245.1 of Mus caroli. NCBI lineage: Eukaryota > Metazoa > Chordata > Mammalia > Rodentia > Muridae > Mus > Mus caroli. The sequence goes on along the minus strand of NW_028227257.1, from coordinate 83,271,665 downwards.
CATCCCTGCATCCCTGGGATGAAACCTACTTGGTCAGGATGGATGATTGTTTTGATGTGTTCTTGGATTCGGTTAGCAAGAACTTTATTGAGGATTTTTGCATCAATATTCATAAGGGATATTGGTCTGAAGTTTTCTATCTTTGTTGGGTCTTTTTGTGGTTTATGTATCAGAGTAACTGTGGCTTCATAGAATGAGTTGGGTAGAGTACCTTCTGTTTCTATTTTGTGGAATAGTTTGTGAAGAACTGGGATTAGATCTTCTTTGAAGGTCTGATAGAACTCTGCACTAAACCCATCTGGTCCTGGGCTTTTTTTAGTTGGGAGACTATTAATGACTGCTTCTATTTCTTTGGGGGATATAGGGCTGTTTAGATCATTAACCTGATCTTGATTCAACTTTGGTACCTGGTATCTGTCTAGGAACTTCTCCATTTCATCCAGGTTCTCCAGTTTTGTTGAGTATAGCCTTTGGTAGAAGGATCTGATGGTGTTTTGGATGTCTTCAGGATCTGTTGTTATGTCTCCTTTTGCATTTCTGATTTTGTTAATTAGGATGCTTTCCCTGTGCCCTCTAGTGAGTCTGGCTAAGGGTTTATCTATCTTGTTGATTTTCTCAAAGAACCAGCTCCTTGATTGGTTGATTCTTTGAATAGTTCTTCTTGTTTCCACTTGGTTGATTTCGCCCCTGAGTTTGATTATTTCCTGCAGTCTACACCTCTTGGCTGAATTTGCTTCCTTTTGTTCTAGTGCTTTTAGGTATGTTGTCAAGCTGCTAATGTGTGCTCTCTCTAGTTTCCTTTTGGAGGCACTCAGAGCTATGAGTTTTCCTCTTAGAAATGCTTTCATTGTGTCCCATAAGTTTGGGTATGTTGTGGCTTCATTTTCATTGAACTCTAAAAAGTCCTTAATTTCTTTCTTTATTCCTTCCTTGACCAAGGTATCATTGAGAAGAGTGTTGTTCAGTTTCCACGTGAAGGTTGGCTTTCTATTATTTATTTTGTTATTGAAGATCAGCCTTAGTCCATGGTGATCTGATAGGATGCATGGGACAATTTCAATATTTTTGTATCTGTTGAGGCCTGTTTTGTGACCAATTATGTGGTCAATTTTGGAGAAGGTACCATTAGGTGCTGAGAAGAAGGTATATCCTTTTGTTTTAGGATAGAATGTTCTGTAGATATCTTCCAGATCCATTTGATTCATAACTTCTGTTAGTTTCACTGTGTCACTGTTTAGTTTCTGTTTCCATGATCTGTCCATTGGTGAAAGTGGTGTGTTGAAGTCTCCCACTATTATTGTATGAGGTGCAATGTGTGCTTTGAGATTTACTAAAGTTTCTTTAATGAATGTGGCTGCCTTTGTATTTGGAGCATAGATATTCAGGATTGATAGTTCCTCTTGGAGGATTTTACCTTTGATGAGTATGAAGTGTCCCTCCCTGTCTTTTTTAATGACTTTGGGTTGGAAGTCAATCTTATCAGATATTAGAATGGCTACTCCAGCTTGTTTCTTCACACCATTTGCTTGGAAAATTGTTTTCCAGCCTTTCATTCTGAGGTAGTGTCTATCTTTTTCTCTGAGATGAGTTTCCTGTAAGCAGCAAAATGTTGGGTCTTGTTTGTGTAGCCAGTTTGTTAGTCTATGTCTTTTTATCGGGGAGTTGAGTCCATTGATATTAAGAGATATTAAGGAAAAGTAATTGTTGTTTCCTGTTATTTTTGTTGTTAAAGTTGGCATTCTGTTCTTGTGGCTGTCTTCTTTTAGGTTTGTTGAGGGATTACCTTCTTGATGTTTCTAGGGCGTGGTTCCTGTCCTTGTACTGGTTTTTTTCTGTTATTATCCTTTGAAGGGCTGGATTCGTGGAGAGATAATGTGTGAATTTGGTTTTGTCGTGGAATACTTTGGTTTCTCCATCTATGTTAATTGAGAGTTTGGCTGGGTATAGTAGCCTGGGCTGGAATTTGTGTTCTTTTAGTGTCTGAATAACATCCGTCCAGGATCTTCTGGCTTTCATAGTCTCTGGTGAAAAATCTGGTGTAATTCTGATAGGCTTGCCTTTATATGTTACTTGGCCTTTTTCTCTTACTGCTTTTAGTATTCTATCTTTATTTAGAGCATTTGTTGTTCTGATTATTATGTGTCGGGAGGTATTTCTTTTCTGGTCCAGTCTATTTGGAGTTCTGTAGGCTTCTTGTATATTCATGGGCATCTCTTTCTTTAGATTTGGGAAGTTTTCTTCTATAATTTTGTTGAAGATGTTTGCTGGTCCTTTGAGTTGAAAATCTTCATTCTCATCCACTCCTATTATCCATAGGTTTGGTCTTCTCATTGTGTCCTGTATTTCTTGGATGTTTTGAGTTAGGATCTTTTTGCATTTTACACTTTCCTTGATTGTTGTGCTGATGTTCTCTATGGAATCTTCTGCACCTGAGATTCTCTCTTCCATCTCTTGTATTCTGTTGCTGATGCTGGTATCTATGGTTCCAGATTTCTTTCCTAGGGTTTCTATCTCCAGTGTTGCCTCATTTTGGGTTTTCTTTATTGTGTCTACTTCCCTTTTTAGGTCTAGTATGGTTTTGTTCATTTCCATCATCTGTTTGGATGTGTTTTCCTGTTTTTCATTAAGGACTTCTACCTGTTTGATTATGTTATCCTGTTTTTCTTTAAGGATTTGTAACTCTTTAGCAGTGTTCTCCTGCAATTCTTTAAGGGATTTTTGTGCTTCCTCTTTAATGTCTTCTACCTGTTTAGCAGTGTTCTCCTGTATTTCTTTAAGTGTGTTATTAAAGTCCTTCTTGAAGTCCTCTACCATCATCAGGAGATATGCTTTTAGATCCCTGTCTAGCTTTTCCAGTGTGTTGGGGTGCCCTGGACTGTGCGAAGTGGGAGTGCTGGGTTCTGATGATGGTGAGTGGTCTTGGTTTCTGTTAGTAAGATTATTACGTTTACCTTTCGCCATCTGGTAATCTCTGGGGTTAGTTGTTGTTGTTGTCACTGTTTAAAGATTGGAGCAGAAGCTGTGTTCCACTCACCAGCTGTCTCAAAATCCTGTGGCACGGTTCATGGGTAGCTGGCGGGTGTCAGCCGACCCTGCGCTCTAGCTACCCTGGTGCTGGTCCGGCTGGATGAGGCCTGTGGCCCTACTCAGGCTGATTTCTGCTTCCCTAACTAATGCAGTCTCAGGTCCCGCGCACAATTGGATTGGAGCAGAAGCTGTGTTCCACTCACCAGAATTCTTAAGATCCTGTGGTGGGTGTTGTGGGTAGCTGGCGAGTGTCAGCCGACCCTGTGCCCTCGCTACCCTGGTGCTTTTCTGACCGGAAGAGGCTTGTGGCCCTACATAGGCCGGATTTCTGCCTCCCCAACCAGAGCAGTCTCAGGTCCCGCGTGATTGGACTGGAGCAGAAGCTGTTTTCCACTCACCAGCAGTCTCAAAATCCTGTGGCAGGGGTCGTGGGTAGCTGGCGGGTGTCAGCCGACCCTGTGCTCTGGCTACCCCTGTGCTGGTCTGGCTGGATGAGGCCTGTGGCCCTACTCAGGCCGGTTTCTGCTTCCCTAACTAATGCAGTCTCAGGTCCCGCGCGCAATTGGATTGGAGCAGAAGCTGTGTTCCACTCACCAGAAGTCTTAATATCCTGTGGCAGGTGTTGTGGGTAGCTGGTGAGTGTCAGCCAACCCTGCGCCCTAACTACCCCGGTGCTTTTCTGACCGGAAGAGCCATAAAGTTTCTCTTAACTACTCTGGGATGTTTGTTATAATTTTTTAGGAATTGTTTGTGCAACCAGATGGTTGTGGCTTTGCTGTCATGGCTGGAAGGCACACTGTTAGAGCAGATTTCCAGTTCTTCTGGCTTTTAAATACTCCAGGTCTCTCACTGGAGATGTTCCTTGAAGTTCAGATAAAGGATTTATGCTGCAGATGTATCCATGTGAATGGACTCCTTTGTCTGTTTTTAATTGCATTTGACTATGTGCTGTTTTCTATGTCATAATTCACTTGGAAAAATAAAGAGATGCTCCCTTGATAAGTGGTCAGATCTATACTTACCTAGAGTATAATAATAATTATTTAGAGTATTGTTAGGAATTATACCGCTCTAGGAAATTAGAGGTAGCAGGCTCTCCTCTAAAATCCATGGGCATAGTAACATTTTTACACAATATTCTTCCTGCTTGAAGGAGAGCACTTTAAGATTCTGTGAAGTTTGGAACTTGCTTCAAAATTGCTTACTAATTATTGTATGGAAAATTGTATCCAGTCATAATGTTTACTTAAATATTTTTCTTTGCCTATATTTTTATTCCTATATTAGACTGATATATTACAATTACAGTGGAGACTTCTGGTACTTTTTAACATACTAACTTGTATATTTTCATAGCAAAACATATTGGGAATTGAACCTGAGTCTTCATGTGTACTAAGCATTCAACCACCAAACTATAGATTCAGTCCTGATTTTCTAATGTTTATGTGTGTATAGCTATTAGAGTTACAACAATTTATTAACTGCAGTTAAAGTCAAAAGAAAAGAAAAAAAAAACCCTCTCATATTTTTGCATAAATGTTATTTATACAATGTATCCCCAATAGCATTCATATAATATACATTCAACAATAAAAAACACTGAAATTTGACAGAGAAATGAAAGACTAATAATATCAAGGATGACTAAACTTGAGCAGAGGAGCATGCATAAATATGTGTAACAGGATAATTACATGGAAGTGTATGAGGAGTTGCCTTATTTTACCAATATTTAAATTAACAAGTCATGCCGGGCTTGGTGGCACACACCTTTAATCCCAGCACTCGGGAGGCAGAGGCAGGTGGATTTCTGAGTTCGAGGCCAGCCTGGTCTACAAAGTGAGTTCCAGGACAGCCAGGGCTATACAGAGAAACCCTGTCTCAAAAAAAAAAAAAAAAAAAAAAAAAAAGAAAACCAACCAAACAAAAAAGACTAGTCACACAGTAGTTAACAATGTATGTTCTGAGATTTCCAATTATAGAACTCTACTATGAATGTGAAATAAGCAGGCATATCAGACCCTAGATTTGTCCTCATTCATATGTTGTAATTTAAAATTGATCTTTGTATTGTTCTCTCCAGGTGTGAAGAAACATCACCAGTAGAGATCCAGGACACGTGTTTTACTTCTTTGAATTCTCTCAGGAAGAGAAGAGCCAGAAAGACACACATTAAGGTATGCTCAAGTCACTTGTTATCCATCTTAGGACTTACATAATAGATGTATATGTTAGGGAGAGGATAAGGTTGAATATTTGTAGAGAACACACAAATAGAGAACCAGTAACAATTTGTAACAAAGACAGACTTTCTCACATTTAGTACCACCTTTAGGTAGACTTGCTTAGTTATATTACTCTTTGTCATCAAAGATTACTGGAGGGATCTGGCACAAAGAACAGAGACATGATTCTACCAAGGTTTTCATCACTTCCTACAATATTAATACAGTTTGAGGTGGGGGGGTGTTATAGAAAGAGCCAGGGCACTGAGATGCTTCCTCATTTAAGAAAAATGTCACATGTTTGCCCATATTTTAATCAGCTTTCTTCTAGACGTGATGTTTTTTCAGTACCACCAAAAGCTCTCTCTGTTGCTGTGCAGCTGATGCTGATGGCAATACAGTAAACCACAACCATTTGTGATCCTATCCATATTTTAAATGTAAAAGGCTGGTGGAAGAAATTTTTTTAATTGTCATAATATACTATTAAATTGTTAGTCAAAGCATTTGTGAAAGAAACAGTTTATAAATATCGTAAGTGACCTTTGCTAATGCCTTAATATACCAGTTTCAAAGGGAATTTGAGGGTCCACTTTGATAAGTTATATATAAGTTTAGATTTTATTTGCAAGCAAAGATGTATTTAAGTAAAAGAATATATTTAAGATAGTGAGAAGGAGTAATAACTTTAAAAAAAGCAAAGTAACTGTGTGTGGATCTAGGACTATAAACAAAGGAAAGGATTTAGAGCATGTGCCAGGACCCACTGCATACTGACCAGGCATTTGTCAGTAGGTCTGTGGTTTTCAAACTTCCTAATGCTATAAGTCTTTAGTAGAGTTCCTTATAATGTGGTAATCCCCAATCATAAAATTAATTTTTGCTACTTCATAATTGAAAATTTTCTTTTGCATTGAGTCATAATTTAAATACCGGATACGAAAGATGGCCTAGTCGGCCATCAATGGAAAGAGAGGCCCATTGGACTTGCAAACTTTATATGCCCCAATATAGGGGAATGCCAGGGCCAAAAGAATGGGAATGGGTGGGTAGGGAAGTGGGGGGCGCTATGGGGGACTTTTGGGATAGCATTGGAAATGTAATTGAGGAAAATATGTAATAAAAATATTAAAAATCAAAAAAAAAAGAAAAGAAAAAAAAATAAATAAATACCGGATACATGAGGTTCTGATATGTGAATCCCAAGGGGGTAAAGACCAACAGATTGCAAAACACTGCTCTCAGAGGAACAGGACTTATTTATTTCATACGTTTTTCTTTAGTTGAGGCTCAAAAACATTCAATTAGAAGTAACTTCACTGTGGTCATTTGTTAGAATTAAATTTTGGGCTATATTCTTACATGGGCTAAAATATCAGAAGATAAAAAATCTAAGAGATTTGACCATTTGGCATTTTATTACAGGAGAACAAATATTTAATATACTACTCCACTGTAGAGCATATCATGAGTGACAATTAGTCATCAGAATCAGATAAGTCTACTTTCAAGATATGGAATCTGTCTTTAATACAATTTTTGCTTCATATAGTTTAGTATGTATAGTATATTACATGTAAACATGTAACAAATGCATGTTTAACATGAAAAACATAAGTTGTTTGCTAAAAGTGGGATTTAAGTTCATTTGGAAATTTGATTATTAGCAAAGTTTTTTTTAGTTATCTTTCAAGGATATCAAATGATTTATAAGTTAATCAGAATTTTATTTTTCACACTTGTCTTAGTCAGGGTTTCTATTCCTGCACAAACATCATGACCAAGAAGCAAGTTGGGGAGGAAAGGGTTTATTCAGCTTACACTTCCATGTGGCTATTCATCACCAAAGGAAGTCAGGACTGGAACTCAAACAGGTCAGGGAGTAGGAGCTGATGCAGAGGCCATGGAGGGATGTTCTTTACTGGCTTGCCTCCCCTGGCTTGCTCAGCCTGCTCTCTTATAGAACCCAAGACTACCAGCCCAGAGATGGCACCACCCACAAGGGGCCTTTCCCCCTTGATCACTAATTGAGAAAATGCCTTACAGTTGGATCTCATGGAGGCATTTCCTCAACTGAAGCTCCTTTCTCTGTGATAACTCCAGCTGTGTCAAGTTGACACAAAACTAGCCAGTACAACACTCAAACATACAAATCTGAAAATTATTCTGTAAACTTATGATACGATTAAATCTATAAAAGTCATCTCCTACCAGACTTTTATATTCACTGAAGGAACAGAGACTGTTAAATGACTGTCTTTGAAGAATAGTGACCATCGGGAAGGGGAGGATCTTTTATAGATTTAATTATATCATAAGTATATAGAATCATTTTTAGATTTATATATTTTAGTGTGAAACTAAAGTTCTGATTAACTTATGAACCACTTGATATTCTTGAAAGATATCTAAAAATAATACTCAGCTATTAAAAACAATGAAATTTGTAGGCAAATGGATGGAATTAGAAAATATCATCCTGGGTGAGGTAACCCAGTTTAAAAAAAAAAAAAAAAAAAAAAGAACACAAACACAGTGTGCATTCACTCATAAGTGGATATTAGCCCAAAAACTCAGAATACCCAACATACAATTCACAGACCAGAGGAAGTTCAAGAGGAAGGAAGACCAAAGTGTGGATGATTCAGTCCTTTCTAGAAGGGGGAGCAAAATACTCATGGGAAGAAATACAGAGACAAAATGTGGAGCAAAGACTAAAGGAAAGGCCATCCAGAGATTCCCCCACCTGGGGATCCATCTCATATACAAACACCAAACCTAGATACTATTGCGGATGCCAAGAAATACTTGCTGACAGGAGGCTGATATAGCTGTCTCCTAAGAGGATCTTCCATAGCCTGACAACTACAGAGGCGGATGCTCACAGCTAGCCATTGGACTGAGCACAGGGTCTCCAGTGTAGGAGTTAGATAAAATACTGAAGGAGCTGAATAAGTTTTCAACTTATAGGAAGAACAACATCAACCAACAAGACCTACCCCATCCCCCCAAGAGCTCCTGGGGACATGGAGATACCCATGGCTCCAGCCGCATATTCAGCAGAGGTTAGCCTTGTTGTACATCAATGGGAGGAGAGGCCCTTGGTCCTGTGATGGTTAGGGGAATGTAATTCCCAGTGTAGGGAATGCCAGGGCAGGGAGATGGGAGTGGGTGGGTGGATAGGGAAGCACCATCAAAGAAGCAGGAGGAGGGAGGGTGGGAGAGGGGGGTTCTAGAGGGGAAACTGTGAAAGGGGATAACATTTGAAATGTAAATAAATAAAGTATTCAATTTAAAACAGTAAAAGTTTCCTTTCAAAAAACAAAATGAACAAAAACAAACAAACAACCCCCCCTAAAAATTTGCCAAAAATAGAAAAGCCTGCTTTCTCATCTTCAGTCAATTCAAGTACAAAGTAGAAATACTTTCCATTTAAAATGCATCATGATATTTATCAAAAAAAAGACACCATTTTTGTAGTAATTCTTCTTAGTTACTGTTTTACGGCTATAAATAAACCATCACCAACCCAGCTTATAAAACAAAGCATTAATTAGGGCATTACTTACAGTTTCAGAGGCTTAGTCAATGATTATCATGGTGGAAATTGTGGTGGCAGGCAGCCAGGCATGTTGTTGAAACAGTTACTAAGAGTTTACATCTTACCTACATGCAGTGGGTAAGGTGGATGTTTGAAACCTCAAAGTCCATTCTGTTGGCCACACCTTCTCCTACGAGGTAGTACTTTTTAAGCCTTCCTAAACAGTACACCAAACAAACATTTAAATATTTGAACCAATGGGGACAATTTTCACACTACCACATTTCACTTTCTGGGCCCCATAGATTTGCAGCCCTATCATAATGCAAAATGCATTCAGTACAACCTCAAAAATCCACATATTCGTTCACAATCACAAGACTATGAAAAAGTCTAAAGTCCAAAATCTTTTATGAGAACCAAGGAAATCTCTTAAATGTAACCCCATATAAAAGCAAAAAGAAAATTATATATTTCCAACATAACATTGTGCAGAATATACATAAACATTCCAAAAGGAGGATGGCAAGCCATGAGAAAATAATAGACCAAATTAACGCTGAAATCCAGCAGGGCAAATTCCTAATCCTGTACATCCATATCTGGGGCTATGTCGCTTGTCAGATCTCCCACCCCTTCCAGCTTTGTTGAATGCAGCACAATGCTTTCTCTTGACCTGGTGCCAGACCTTGTCTGGAACTCTTCTTGGCAGGAATCCACAGCTCTGGCACCTTCAACTTCTTCAGGTCTCCAACACAATTTAGGCTTTACTTTCACAGCTTCAGGCAACAGCCTCTCAGGACCTCCCTGCAGAAAGTCACCTGCCATGTGTGTAGCCTCAGCAGCTTTTCTTAACCTTTAAGGAAGATTTTCCAACCCCTTTACACCTGTATCTTTTGAATAAAGCCTGGAGTACTTGGCTAAAGCTGCCAAATTCTGCTGACTTCTAGGGCTGGAAACTGGTCCTTTTCAAGACATACATTCATATGACATACATTCATATAAGCTTTGAATTGTTAATAGTTTCTTTTGTTGAATAACCTTTAATTTTCACATGTTGGAAGCTTAGCTGAATGGGTTCTTGCCCTGATGCCACCTCTTCTTTTATTCCATTCCTTCTAAAGCCTTTCCTTAAACTTCTTATCTCTTGAGCATAGGACATGGCTTTAACATTAAACATTTCCCAGTTCTCTTTTTCCTCCTCAAACTGTACACTTTGTAATGCTTTTGCCCTGCTTGCTCCTTTTTATTGTAGAGCTGCAACAAAGTGATCACTAATAGCCATGTGACACAGTCAACTCTAGGCTGTCTTTAATTAAAAAGATTTTCAAATTAGTCTCATGCAGAATTTTCAGACAAGAGAAGAAAGCAGTCACATTGTTTGGCAAAATATCACAAGAATGGTCTCTAGGCCAACTGGCAACATCCTTCCCATCTGAAACCTCTTCATCTCAGTCTCTATAGTCCACATTGTTCTCAGAATTACTCTCTCTTCCAGGTACCTACCAGAAATGCCCTAAAACACCAATGACAACACTCAATCTCCTTTCTAATACAAAGTCTATAAATGAGGACACAGTGAAACCACCAAACTAAATCACTCCATGGCTAGAAAAATAAAGGTTTACTAAGGTTCAATTTTCAATCTTCATCTCTCAGTGAAAGTAGAGAGAAGGGCAAAATGGAAGCAGTGCAAGCAGATTTCATATCATCAGGGTGGGGTCCTTCAGCTAATAAATGGTGTTCAGATTGTGTGGGAACTAGTTGCCCTGGGCCATGGTTGTTGACCATTGGGGAAGATAAAGGGTGGTTTTTGGTTATCAAAACCCCGCCTTAGATCTGCTTTCCTGGTAAATTGAAATGAACCTGTGAAGAACCTTGATGGTAGTCTCCTCTGAAAAGATACAAACATTATTCTACAAGTAGGACTCCAATCTTAAGATTCAAGTGTTTCTTTAAATTAAGTAAAAGCAGAACTGTGCTAATTGTTAACATTTCATAACTACTGCTAAATAGTTTCTTTAATTAATAGAATAATTATTGATATATATGTATGACCACTGAATTTGAAATGAATCTACTTTATTTACCTTTATAGTTTGAGAGCCTTTTGTGTGCATGTTGGCATATGTGTTTATATGTGTCAAGGTGGGTATCTGTACATGTACGATCATGCAATTGGAAGCCACAAGTCCACATAGTTTGTCTTACTCAATCACTCTTCATTTTAAGACAGTGTCTCTTCCTGAAACTTGGTCTAATGTTTCAGCTAGACTGTCTGGAAGTCATCTCTAGTGATCCATTTGTTTTTTCTTGGAAGATACTAGGAAATTAACTTATGGTCACAGATTTTTACCAACTGTTCCCACTTCCTGCTTCTGTGTGATAGCCAATACAATATCATTTTAGGTTATTATAAAAATGAAATAACAATTTATTGCATAGAAAATTAAATGAATACTGAATTTATTTCTAGGAGATGTATTCTAAATAATATAGTAAGTTCAAAAATATTCAACTTCTGGACACTAATAAATCACAACAGAACAAAATCACATGGTGGGAGAACACACTAACTTTTATTTTCCTTAAAATATATAATATTTCTGATCAAATTTAGAATTACTTTGTGAAATAAACGCAAAACAGTTTCTATAGTACAGTTTGAATATTTACAGAGAATTTCAAGGATGTTTTGCTAAAATATCATTAAAAATCAAAGGACATTACTATACTATAGCTCCTTACTTGAACAAGTGGCATTGCTCTTTCTCGTCTGCTATCAACAGGCATCAGCCTGCAGTTTTGTTACCTATTGGACATCTGCCCAATAGGAGTCAGGTCTATCAATATATATATATATATATATTGATATGTGTATATACATATATATATATATATATATATATATATATATATATATATATATATACTATTATACAACGATGGGATTTTTTTCAATAGAAAATGTATAGTTTCTTTTCCCTAGTCTGGGTTGTCTCTGAACTGTGGCTGTACTGGTACAGGCTGAACTGTTACTACAACCGATTCTTAGAGTTCTTGGTTAATAAAACAAACATGACCACACCCCCGTGACTCTGATCCTGGTTAACAAACCATTCCCCATAAGTCTATTATGGCCCTACACAGGGAAATTTTCTGTCCTTTTGTGTCGCCTCTTCTTGCTATTTAAATAAGATGCTAAATTCAAACACACAGTGGTAGTAAGAGAACACTTTCATAAAATAAAAAATAGATAAATGGACACACATGTGAAAATGGATATGTATGTAAATAGAGAGGCATTAGACTGCATTGAAAGTAGTTACAATATGTTACAAGAATTCATTTTAAAATATAGAACATTTTATGATATGATATATGGACATAATAAACATTGAAATACTATTCCTAATTGTTCTATTACTTTGGATATATACAGAAGGCTGCATTTAAATAAATATTTATTTCAAAATACTGATACAAAAATGAGTAATATCAACAATTTTATACATACTTGAAAATTATATATAACATGAATATACAATTTTATATATGCATAATTCTATTATACATTTCTTTTAAGCTTTCTATTTTAAAAAATAGAGATTAAATAAACTTATAGGTATATAGATGGGAAATAGGAAGTAACAAGGTAAGAAAATGATTTCTTACTGATATATTTGCACATGTCTATGTGTGTCTCAGAAACCCGTGCAAGGCCCAGGCCTGTTCTCTCTTTATCACCAAATGAGAATGTGCTTCTCCGCTGCTTCTACCATGCTGTATTTCCATGTTCTCCACAATTATGATAATAAACAACCTTTGAAAATTTAAGCAATTCCCCCTAATTAAGTGTTTTACTTTATAAGAGTGACTTTGGTCATAATGACTTGTCTCTTCAATAGAGCAGTGACTAAGACAAGGAGAAAAGACCACAATGATCTTACACAGCACCAGACCCTGCATTCTACAATACCAACTTGCCGCATAAGAAGCGAAACTCCCTTAATTGAATCTTAGGCCTTCCAAACAGAAGGAAACCATCTTTAGTACAGTAAATATGCCTAGTACAGAGTTTATGCCTAGGAAGATCATGAGTCTTGGGGAGAACCTATTGTTGCTTTACTCAGATCTTTTTAATGCAGATTATTCCCACCACAGATTGTGAAATTATCAAATTTTCCTGGAAAAGATTTGGTCCATGACTCCGAGAGTTAGCCCACAACTGTCATAATAATTTCTGCTTCTTTACATCAGTCACAGAAATGTGTGCTTCAACATCTACAAATGCCACAAAGACACAGAGACAAATAACACAAATAAACCCTTTGGATAAATTGCAGACAATATTAAACATAAAGAATCTGTGTAACTTCCAAGGCTTGGGCCTGAAAATAACCTTTCAGGATTATAGAGAAGGAAGAGATAATCTCTGTATTCTTCAACATAGTGACACTTTTGGAGTGGTAAACATTGGGTCAAAGTGAGAGATGTGGATGAGTAACAGAAACTAGATAAAGTAATTGTATATCAATTGTGCAAGACTGTATCTATCATATACAAAGGGGAAGATAACTCTTCACTGAATATGCCATTGCATTAATGGGAAAACCTTAAGCCTCGGTTATAGTTATAATTATAGTTTAAAGACTGAAAACAAGTAAATGCCTTTAGTGTGCCATTTTATATAGATACTGACACTGTCCCATTTTTAAGAATATAGAATATGCCACCACTGTCTATCAAGCTTTTCTAAGGTATAGAAGGAGTCCTTTGATACATAAGACAAAGATGTGACCTGTGTCTTACTCTCGATTTCCTAACAATGTTTCATTTTACAGGTTTGTGTGGGTCTATGCAGGGTCATAAGAAGTTAATAATCCCTTTTGGAAGTTTTAAATGAACCTTCTGTTCACAAAATCCATTTACTCTAATCACTTGTAATTGTGATCATATAAAAACAATGGCAGGCTGTAGCAACAGTGAAGTCCTTCCTATGCATACAACTGAAATTTGACTTCTTTAACTGAATTCTACCATTGAACCATTGTTTCCTTTTCACCCTAATTTCAAGGTTAAAGACCTTGAAAGATAGTAGTTGATGTAGTCATTCAAAATGAGTCAAATCAGATCAAAATGTGTGCAAAGCAATTCAAATTCTCTGAAGTTTTGGCTGCTTTGGCTTATATAGAGGATGTTTACAGTAAGTGTTTACATTTCATATTAATGGGGAGTGTTTATTGCTTTTTGCTTAAGTAGTTTTATGCTGTTTTTCTTTATTTTGCCTTTTACAACTAATATAGCTTAGGCTAGTCTTATTATTCAGCTGAGATAATCTTGAGCTGCAAATCTTCCAGCTTCTACACCCAAAACATGAATAAAAGGTGTTTGTCATTATGCCCAGCTTGTACTAGAGTAATACAACAATAATAATTCAAAATGGTGATATAAGTTGAAGCAAGGGAAGTATCTCATATGACTCAGAATATCAGCTTTGTGTGTGTGTTTTTATTCACTTTACATCATCCCAATTGCAGCTGCAGTTCCTCTTGTCCTCCCAGTCTGATGCTTGCAAATCACTCCCCCTACTACCCACTCCTTTGTTCCTCAGAGAAGGGGAACATCGCCTTAGGTACCACACCACCCTGGCATATCTAGTCACAGTAGGCCTAAGCACACATCCTCTCTCACTCAGTATTTTTTTAGAACTAAATAGGGAGGTTGGAAACTTAGGATCCCTTGTCCAATTCTCTTCCTTTGCCTATAGCACAAGAAACATAACCGAGATAAAGAAGAGATAAATGAATCCAATGGCTTTGAAAAGGAATGCCGTACAAAAGAATACAGCATTATTTTGTAGGAAAAAAAACAATCTCACTTTACATGTGCTGTGTTTGGAACTGTAGCCGCTGGGAAAGCTGAGGTGAGGAGAAAATCACCTGCTAAGGCTTAGTCACTCCACAGCACGTTTCAGCTGAGAGTGCTTAAAAACAATACACTTGAGAAAGCAAGCTATTTGCAGTTATGTTTATACATGATCCTATTTATATGTGAGGGGAGATTTTTCGTCAGAGTTGTCATTGTTGTCATTAAGCACCCACTCATTCATTCAATGCATGTTTATTGAACATTAGGCCACAGCACTAGACACTGGGGTTACAGAGTAAATAAATGTACTTTTGTGTGAAAGGAAGCAAGAACAGACCCTGGGAATGTAATATCTTAATGGTAGATGGTAGAAACGGGGTGAGCAGATGTACATTAACATAAAGATATATACGCTTGCCCACATATACACATATGCTATCTTGCCACACTGAGGGAGAGAAATATCAATCACACTGAAGATATTAACAGAATGTCTGGGTGGCTTCCATCTTCATCGCAGAAAATTTTATGGATGAGTTGAGTTTTGAAAACTTTGGAAAAAATGTCAGGATAAAATATGGTGGTGTAGAATACGGAGACGTTTCCTGGTTTTGTGCAGAGAGAGCTATCTGAAGACACAAGAGATGACTCCGTTGCTTTGAGAACTATCATTTGAATCAGCAATCACCTCAGGTGAAGCATTCTTTGGATGATCAAATTAGAACTAAAGTCTTTGCATTACAGAATGTTTCTAGAAGAAATATCAATACAATAATTGAACATTAGTACTTCAAGTCTTCGGCTCTGAGTTCATACATAATAATTATACTTATCACAAATGAAAACAAACAGAAATCACCTTTAAAACTGGCTTTTGAACACACGGTGAAATTTCTGAGCTTTGTGAATTATTGTTTATTACTACTGTATGTGTAAGGTATATATATATATATATATGTATATATATATATGCATATGTGGGATATTAAATGCATTAGAGAGTATGTGATGACCAGTGCTTTGATTGTTCCTCTATGGGTCTTTATTTTTTAAGACATGGATTCTCACTGAACTTGCAAACCCATTTCCTCTGCCTAGAATTACTAGACAGTACCCCTCAGAGATGCATCTATATCCATGCCCTCCCACTCCCTCTTATCCTCCTGCCCAGTGCTGTTAATAAGGCCCATATTATTTTATATCATTGCTGTTACCAATCCGAGCATAGGGTCTCATGCTTGTGTGCCAAACACTTTAGCCATTGAGCTATATTCACAACACAAATAAATACATCAATGGACCATGTGGATGGGAGAACTTTACAAAATCCCACCATTAGATGGAGAATTATAGGCCATCAAAGGCTACTGAGACAGGGAAAAACAGATTCCTCCAAAGACAAGTCTCTGATAGCCACTCCCAAATTGTCAGACATAACACTCACTCACACCCACCCACCCACACACACCCACACACACACACCAGTTCAAGTAGTCAGTTGCTTTTATATCTATGTTTGACTCTTTATCTGTCTCTCTCTCTGTCTCTCTGTCTCTCTCTCTCTCTGTCTCTCTCTCTGTCTCTCTCTCTGTCTCTCTCTCTCTCTCTCTCTATATATATATATATATATACACACACATATATGTGTGTGTTCACATATAATAATAATTATAAAAGAGGTCATAAATTTTTGAGGGAAAGGGGATGTAATTAAAAGAATAAGATAGGGCCGGGCGTGGTGGCGCACGCCTTTAATCCCAGCACTCGGGAGGCAGAGGCAGGCGGATTTCTGAGTTCAAGGCCAGCCTGGTCTACAAAGTGAGTGCCAGGACAGCCAGAGCTACACAGAGAAACCCTGTCTCGAAAAACAAAAAAAAAAAAAAAAAAAAAAAAAAAAAAAAGAATAAGATAGGGAGAAAGAGAGGTGGAAATGATGTAAATCCAGAACTCTTGTATATAATTTTTTATTACTTAATTTTTTACAATCCAGCCATTACCCTCTCCCCAGTCTGCCCTCCCACAGTTACTCATCCCATTCTTCATCACTCCTGTCTCCAGGAGGATGCCACTCCCCACAAGGTCTTCCCACTCCCTGGGGCCTCAAGTCTCTTGAGGCAAAAGAGCATCTTCTCTCTCTGAGGCAAACCCAGGCAGTCCTCCACTGCATATGTGTTGGGGGCCTTTGACCAGCTCCTTTATTTTGGCTGGTTGATGAGTCAGTGCCAGAGACCTCAAGGGTGAAAGTGAGTTGAGACTGCTGGTCTTCCTATGGCATTGACCTCCTTACTGCATTTCCCTAATTCAATCATAGGGGTCCCCAACTCCAGTCCAATGGTTTGGTATAATATGCATCTGTCTCAGTCATCTGCTTGATGAGCCTCTTAGAGGCCAGCCATGCTTGGTGCCTGTCTGTAAGCACACCATAGCAGCAGTAATAAGGTCAGACTTTGGAGCCTCCCCTTGAGATGAATCCCAAGTTGAGCCAGTCACTCAACCACCTTTTCCCCAGTCTCTTCTCTATTTTTGTCACTGTAGTTATTTCAGACAGGAACAATTCTGGGTCAGAATTTTTAAAAGTAGGATGGTAACCCCATGCCTCAACTAGATGTCCGCCCTGTCTTTCTACTGGAGGTAGACTCTACAAGTTCCCTCTTCCCACTCTTTGGCATTTCATCCATGGCCCCTCCCTTTGAGTCCTAAGAGTCTCACACTTCCCAGGTCTCTGGTACTTTTAGAGGGTTCTCCCACATCTTAACTCCTGTGGTCACATACTTCCATTTATTACATGTCCCTCATAATGTCTTTACTCCACCCCTCATACCTAATCAGGTTCTCCCTTTCCTCTCCCCCTGTCCTCTCCCATCCAGGTCCTTCCCTCCTCTGCCTCCCATGATTGCTTTTTATCTGTCTCCCTAGTGGGATTGGTGTATCCACACTTGAGCCCTTTTGAAGCTTGTTAACCTTCTTGAGTGCTGTGGATTGCATCCTAGGTATTCTGACCTTTTTGGCTAATATCCACTTATTACTGAGTACATACCATGCATGTCTTCTTGGTTCTGAGTTACCTCACTCAGGATATTTTTCTAGTTCCATCCATTTGTCTGCAAAACTCAGAATGTCCTCATTCTTAATGGCTGAGTAGTATTTCATTGTGTAAATGAACCACATTTTCTGTATCCACTCATTTATCCTGTGACATTTGGGTTCTGTCCAGCTTCTTGCTATTCTAAATAAGTCTGCTATGAACATAGTGGAGTGTGTGTCCTTTTTATATATTGGAGCATCTTTTGGGTATATGCCCAGGAGTGGTATATCTGGGTCCTCAGGTGCACCATGTCCAATTTTCTGAGGAACCTCTAGATTGATTTCCAGAGTGGTTATACCAGTGTGCAATCCCACCAGCAATGGAGGAATGTTCCTCTTTCTCCACATCCTCCCCAACATGTGTTGTCACCTGAGGTTTTGGTCTTATCCATTCTGATTGGTTTAAGATGGAGTCTCAGGGTTGTTTTGATTTCATTTCCCTGATGATTAAGGACTTTGAACATTTCTTTTAGTATTTCTTGACCATACGAGATTCCTCTGTTGTGAATTCTCTGTTTAGCTATATATCCCTTATTTTGATTGGATTATTTGATTTTTTTGAGGTTAGATTCTTGGAATTCATGTATATAATTTTCAAAACCCTAAAAACTGGAATAAAAATACTTTTCTTTGATAAATGGAAGATATTAATATGGGAACCATAATATAACAGAGTCAAGACCCTGCATTAGCTTGCATAGTATAAAACAAATGAGTTGCCTGCTACTCCTGTTTGGCTAGGCAGAACCAGTCTATAGGAAGCAAAAGTCTCTTGCATCATTGTACAAATAAACCAATATGTACATTTTTTCTCCAGTATTACTATTTCCTTGAAGTTTGCATGCAATCAATTTTGATCTTATCAGCTTTCCAAATTCCTATTCTATCCAGTCCCCTCTTCTCTGTTCATTCAAACATGAAACTTTTTTAAGCCCATCAAGAAAAATTTATATTGCCCATTTACCTTCAGATGTGTGAGCTTCCATGGGAGCATGATAGATCTATGTGGTACATGGTCCACACCATTAATGAAAACAGGTGTTCCATCCCTGAGAAGTTATTCTTTGCCAGCAATTCCCTGGTTTGAGACCTCTCCTCCTCCTCCTCCTCCTCCTCCTCCTCCTCCTCCTCCTCCTCTTTCTCCTCCTCCTCTTCCTCCTCCTCCTCCTCTTCCTCCTCCTCCTCCTCTTCCTCCTTCTCCTCCTCCTCCTCCTCCTCCTCCTCCTCCTCCTCCTCCTCCTCCTCTTCTTCTTCTTCTTCTTCTTCTTCTTCTTCTTCTTCTTCTTCTTCTTCTTCTTCTTCTTCTTCTTCTTCCTCCTCCTCTTCCTCCTCCTCCTCCTCCTCCTTCTCCTCCTCCACCTCCTTTCTTTTTTTATATTTAGATTCAGGATTTATGTGTTTCCAAAATTACAAACATTACTACTTACTGAATACCTACTATACTGTATAGGTTTTATAATAAGTGATTTTGATTGGTTACAGGTTCTTTTCTCTTTTTTTCTTAATGCTTAGTCATTTTTATTGGATACTTTATTTACATTTCAAATGTTATCCCCTTTCCTGATCCCCCCGCCAGAAACCTCCTATTAAATCCCCCTTCCTCCTGCTTCTATGAGGGTGTCCCCCCACCCACACACCCACTCCTTCCTCCACACCATCTCATTCCCCTACACTGGGGCATCGAGCCTTTACAGGACCAAGGGCCTCTTCTCCAATTGATGCCTGACAAGACCATCCTCTGCTACATATAAGGCAAGAGTCATGTATACTCCTTGGTTGGTGGTTTAGACTCTGGGAGCTCTGGTTTGTTGATCCTTGGGTACTTTCTCTTGCTCCTCAATTGGGGGCCCTGTGTTCCATCCAATAGCTGACTGTGAACATCCACTTCTGTGTTTGCCAGGCACAGGAATAGCCTCACAAGAGACAGCTATATCAGGGTGGATGACCTTTTCTTACAGACATTCCCTCTCTGTACTGGAATGTTTCTGGCTTGGGCTTGTGCTGGCTTTGTGTGTGCTATGACAATTGCTGCCGTTTTGTATATGGAACTTCCCTACCACATGCAGAAAACACAGTTTCCTTGCAATCATCTGTTGTCTCAAGCTCTTTCTGCCTTATCTGCCACAATGATCCTAGCATTGGGAGGAGGAGATAGTATGTAGATTTCTCATTTCATGCTGAGCATTACACAGTCTCTTATTGTCTGCCAGTTAACTAGTCAGTGATCTCTGAGTAGCCATCTATTACAAAATGAGTTTCTCTGATGAAGACTGAGATTTGTCCCCAGAAAAATAATGGTGATACCAGAAATGTGATTCTGCATTAATGAACACATCCTGAAATCGTCTTTGCCAAGTGGGTGAAAGATGAAAGATGAAAATGGAAGACTCTTGAAATGAATGGTAGCAAGGTCCAGGTACAGTGAAACTGACTTTCATTTTGCAAGCCAAGGCTGTGACCACAGCAGAAATGGCAGTAACTCAACCACTACAGATGTTGGTAGTGGCTCTTCTACCTCCATCAGATTGCATTATCTCTATTTGGATAATGCATCTGTGATAAATGATAATCCTGATTCTCTTTAGTACCTGTCCCATTATCCCTCTAGACTCAAATCACAGAAGACACCCAAGGAGAGAGACAAATTATGAATCCCAAGGTTTGATACACTTCAAAAGGCATTACTTGCATTTCTTAATTCATTCCACAAAATTTAGGAGACATGTGTAAGAATGGAGATTAAAGATAGGATGTTTTAATCACTGCATAGGGATCATAACAGAGGATTAGAGTACATTTTTTTTTAGATGAGCTAAGAAAATTTTCTATATTTAATGTTAAAACTCATAGAGCAAGAGAGGGACCTAACAATTTGACAGTTAGCTGGCTAAGTCATACAGCAAATAATAGTCCACAGGAAGAGAATGGAAATGCCCAACTTCAATTGTTTAAGATACCAGAAAGGATTCAACAGCTTAGGAAATAAAAAAGTTGCATTGAGTTTGTCATTTAATATCTCTTCACCACACTGGAATAGATTCAAAATGCTTACCTAACATTGAGAAACAAATTTGTGAAGGATCCTTGAGGATCCCTGAAATGTCCTTTTCATTAAGGCTTCAACTGATGCTTGTAATGACAAACATTCATTTGGCATCCTAAATGCAATAACAGCCATCAATTTCAAGAGTAGTAGGTTTGAGAGAGATCACGCAACCACAAAGACAAGGTGGGCATGATTACTACCATGAATGACAGAGTCAGAGAAGCGTCCAGAATAATATGACTCATACACTGCCATGATGCTAGTTTGTTCATCATAGAGTCACCCCTAAAAGTGAAAAACTAGGGACATTGCTTAAATTCTTACTTGGTTTGTATAAGAAAAATAATTGCTGGGAAGTAGAGACATTGCAGTAGTAATTGTCTAAAACAGTTAAGCAGCTTTGAAGCTGGGAAGTGGGCAAACCATGTGAGAGTTTTGAGATGAATTCTAACATAAGCTTATTTTTGTGAATAGATTGTCCATGGTAATTCTGGTGTGCTTCAAAAGGAAGGAAGTGTATTGTAACACAAATTTGAGACTTCATAATCAACACAAATCAAATTATGCAGCTAGTATGCATGCTCACCTAGAATGCACAATGGCTGAGGTTCCAACCCCAGCACCACACTGTCTGTAATGGCATGTGCTTGTAATCCTAGTACCTAGTACCTAGTACCTAGGGATATATGTATTCAGGAGAATCAGAAGTTCAAGGTAGCCCTTGGTTATATGGTGACTTTGAGACTGGCCTGGAATATAGTAGGCCCTGATGATACACAAATTAAAAAACATAAAAGATTAAATTGTAGCTACTAATGGCTAGCAAGTTAGGTTAAAAAATGAAGAAGAAAACATTTGCATTGTAAAGAGGAAAGGAAACTAACTTGATCCATATTTGTGTCATATTATTTTATTATGGAAGATAGAACTCAAGAGACATTAAGGCAAATATTTGGTTTGAAGAAATCATTGAAAGGTCTTGTTTCCCTGGCAATGTTTAGTGAAATATAAGATAGATAAATGAGGGTGAGACATTCTTTTAAAATTAAAGGCAAACCTTTAAAAAGATTTGGAAATTCTAATTCTGTTTATATGGAAAATATATGGAAGCCTAAAAGTTCAATTGCATACCAGAGATAACTGGAACTTATTCTTGTCTCTCAGGTACAGAGTGAAGAGGTTTTAGTGGGTCAGGAATTATTTCAAAGAGCATATTGCTATTAATATTGTGGACACTACTCCTTGTTGTCTGTAATTATAATTTGTTGTTGAAAGATTTGTGACACCCTCTGTTTTCTCTGTAGCATCTGCTAAGTGAAGAAAACTACAATAACTATGTTCATTGAAATTTTGCAAACATCACCCATAAGGGCAAAGCCAACATGGAGACTAAAATTAGGAAAGTGCTAACTGGTACCATAGACAAAACCTTAATTCTACATTAGTAGAATAGCTAGCCTGCAGTTACCTTACAGACACTGGACTCTAGTGGTACAGATATACAACTCTAGTTTATGTATACCATGGTATAAGCTTCACCAAGAAAGTTGTGAGGAAAGTCAGAGCCAAGAATGAGACTAATAGACTACAAAGTTGCTAAAGTCACAGTCACAAAGATTCTGTTGTATAGTTTCTTCCAGCATGTTTGACTTTATATTTTACAGGTAGGTCAATGGTTCATTTTGAATGTATTTTTATACATGTCACAGAGTACAAACCGAAATTCAAAGTTAGGAATGGATATCTCAAGTCTTGATATGCTTTGTGGAAAGGCAACTATTTATTCAATAAAGATGTCTTCTGTCATTGTCAAAATCAATTCTCAAAGACTTCATCCAGGGCTCTGTGACAGAGCTCTTACCTAGGGTCCATGAAGTCATGGGTACAATCCAATTTTAAAAAGAAAAGTAAATCAATTACCTTTAAGTATTTAGGCTACTTTTCTTTTTGCTTATCAGACTTCTACTTGTCATTAAAGATTAATCTGGAAAACCTAATTTTCAGAAAATCCCATTTTTTCCCATTTATTGATTATATCTTACATTCAGGGTCACTTAAAAACTGCCTGTGCATTAACAATGGTTATTTCCAGCTGTGTAATTGTTTGTAATTGATTGTAAATGATTCGTATTCTGACTGATGTGCATATCAGTATTATCTGAATTTTTCTATACCAAATGCCACATTGTTCATAAATTTTATAACTTTTTTTATTTTAAGTAAATAACATTCCAATTATCTAATGAATATATCATGCAAATACATATAATATTTATCTATTTTCAATATATAAATTGAATATGTATAAAATATATTTCTCTATCATATATGTAATATTATATTCCCATAACCAAATATTGTTAAAGTAGGATAGCTTTAGGCAAGGCTTGATCTAGAAACTGAGTAGACACTAAGGACATGCTCTCTGTCACTAATTCTCAGTGGTGTCCAGTTGTCATTGTTGCACCCGCCTTAAGCAGGTCCTACTGAGTACTGACAATGAAATTACCTACTAACTTCAGGATTACCTTCTATCACTTTAACAGTCTCAGTAGATTAAAGATGGATCTCATTTCTTATGGTCCTTGAGGAAATGTTTCTGATTGCCTATTGAATCAGGTTTCTTCTTAAAACTACCTATGTGTACTGAAATATAGGTTACTTCCAAACACCTACACTTTGAACACAGAAGCATCCTCATGATTATGCCAGGTATGCTAAGAAAATGTAAAACCATTTCCTCACACAAAATCCTCACACAACATGAAGTGACACCTCTCAGATCCCTTTTGTTATGGAAGGAGACATAACTACAAGTTCTCATGTTAGAAGGTAGACATGTTTGGGAAGGCATTACTCAAACAAACTTTGTTCTAACGCTATTAAGTATTAATTTGTTGCATTTGTCTTTCCTGCTTCATTGGGACTGCTTTATGGAACAGTGCCTGTATATAAACTCATCTAGAATCCAACTCTTATATGACTGAGAATGTTATCTACCATAAGAGAAACATGTATATAGAGCTGAGATTTTTGCAAAACCACAGGGATAAAATGGAAAACATGTTGTATTTCATTTGTGTCATTTCAAATAGAGAGTTGCTTCCTTGATCTTCTTTTTTTGATTAATAAAGTAATAATGTAAGCTGGTTTGTATCTCCTTTATTTGATAGATTCTGTTTGTAACACAAGAATAGGATTTCCATCAGTCTGCAAATCATTTAACTGTTTCCAAATGACAACTATAATTTGTCCTCAGCTGCTCCTTCATGTGCTAAAAGAAACAGAAAACCAAGGCACTTGTGTAAACAGTTTAAACAATAAGCAGCCATTGGCTTAATTATCTTGTTCAGCAAGCATCTCTATACGAATCCAATTTTTGTTGTCTAACTCTTTAAGATGACTTTATCATCTGTAGCTATTGTCTTATCCTAAATCATTTATTTCTTTTAGCTTACTTTTTAATTTTTTGCTGATTCGTTGTGACTTTCACAATATGCACCCCAGTCCCACTCATCTGCCTGTCCTCTCATATCTGCCCTCTGCCCTTGCAACCTTCTCCACAAAAGAAACTAAAAATCACACAATCAAACAAAAAACAACCAAAACGAAACAAAGCATAGAAACCATCTCACTGTAGAAGCTGTAGTGTTCAACAGTGAGTCCAACAGTATACTCCATTCTCCATGCATCTTTACTTACAAATGCTCATTGCAATGACTCATTGGTCTGGTTCTAGACCTCTGGCTTCTGTCACACCATCAATAGTGGACCCTTCCTAGGACTCCTCCCAGTTATCCTGTTGTTGTCTTGTGTCCTGGAGATCCTGCAGCTTTGGATCAGCAGGACTGACCCTTTCATTCACTCTAAAGATTCATAGATGGTCTAAGTTGTTAGGTGTGACAACTCAATGTCCTGATTCTGGGCCTGGGTTGTAGCTGGCATCTCTCCCATATGTGAACCACCAGGATGAGCTCTCCAGCCTCTTTCCAATGGTCCACACAGTGCTGTCATCAGCAGGAAGCAGGGGCCTGCAGAGCCAGCTCCAATTTGTTTTCTCAAGCATGGTGCAGGGACTGATCTCCAAAGTGCTGCATCTGGTGAGGGGAACAGACAGTTTAACTGCTTTCATGACCCGGGCCAGCTCTCCAGACTACCTCAGTTGGCAAGGAGTTAGGGTGGTGGAAGGCATCACTCCCACTCTACCTCATATCAGATGAGTATTAGACCAGTTCTCCCATGCTTATACCCTGGGGGAGGTGGCTCATACACCCCCTCTGTGTGGGGCAGCTCTGCTGTATTGTCCAGGAGAGGTGCAGTGCTACCTCTCCTGAGTGTTGCAGTTGGCACTGGGCATGGTCAGTTCTCCAGAATGCCACAGTTAGAGAGGGCCAGGGCCAGTTCTGCACCACCCTTGAGCAGAATGGTTGGGAACCTATACGGTTCCAGGCAGCTGGAGATACTCACATGGTCTCTAATTGTAATGTGAGTCACAGACATCAACATTGACCCTTGCACCTACATGGCCACAGACCCAGATATGACCTTCAGTAGCAATACAGGCTGGGACTTCACCATGGCCTCAGTGGGAGGGACTAGCTACTCACAACCCGCTGTTCCTCTCAAACCATGCGTGTTCAGTTCTGTCTCTCTTCATAATGCTCAAGCAGTTCTGCATCTCATTCTCTCCCATCTGTCCACCACATGCTTGCACATTGTAGTTGCTGACAGTGCAGTCAGACATGTGGCTAGCAGGCTAGCAGAGGGATGTCTCTTCTGCCTGCTCTGCATGGCTCTGGCAAGTGGGCCTCTAGGTGTCTACTGCCTGCCTGTGTGACACTGCAGCCAGTGGGTCTATGGACCTCTTCCCACTCCTCCAATGCTTGACATGTCAGTAGTGGTGCCTCTGTGTATCTACAGCCTGCCAGTGCTGTGCAGCAGCAGGCTGATTTCTAGAAATCTGTCCTAGTAGGTGCTGTGTTGCATGGCCCATGTGGTCCTCTGGATGTCTTCCTCCTGCCTGGCTGCATTTAGTAGCTGTAGGAAGGCATCTCTGCATCTACAGTCTGTCCATACAGAGACACACAAGTCTTTCACTTTTGACTTAAATTTAATGTACAGGTAATTCATGTCAGAAATTATATTTACTACTATGAAGGCTAGAAAAGACAAATGCATTTTCAGTGTTTTTGGTGTTTTCAAGAGAAATCATAAAATTTGGAGAAAGAGTTTTAGTATGGTAGAATATAAAGATCATGCCCAATGTAAAAATGATGCATTTTTAATTTTTAAGAGGGAAAAATTGTGAAATTGGTAGGAAATGTGGGGACTATTCAATGAAAAAGTAACTCTCAAGGAGACATAAGTACCTGTGAGACAGACAAGGGACAAGAGAATCCTAGAAGTGAAAGAGCCACTAAAGCAAGGAAGAGAAATGCTTTGGACTAATCTTGGAAGCTTCTTCTGGTTACATAGTGATCGGGGCCAATTCAAATTGCTCAGAAAACCTGAGAGAGCAAGAGTCCTTCATCGTCTAAGCATATTTATTGTTTTCATCTAGAAACCCCAGTAGTTTGCAATGTGGGTGGAAAAGATTAGGCAATATCCATAGATATTTTGATTGCCAATATAGGGGTGAGGAGGTTAGGAGATATGGAGGGAAGAGCACTCTTCTATGTCTGTACAATGGGTAAGGTTTCTGCTTAATATCTAGCAATGCACAGGGCATCTGAACCCAAGGAAAATGGACTCTCACTTTAAAAACTCACTGCACGACAGATAAGGGATTCTACAGGGCAAAGACTGTGTGTCACGGTAGAGTGTTCTCCTAGTATGCTTGAAAAACCGACATCCTATACCTACCATCTTTACTCCCTTGCCAAAAGGAATTCATACATAGCCTTACAGGTTTATACTATTTTTTTTTCTTATTTTACAGTGTTAGGAAATTGAGATCACTTGATATTATATATCTTATTCAAATTCTCAAAGTAGTTAATAGCACTGCAAACTCTGAGTCATATAAAAGGTAACTAGAGTGGATCTAATCAACCACCTAATTATAATCTCTGATTACAGGAATGGCCATCATTGCAACTGGAAATGAATGTATGTGAAGTGCTCTGCACAGGGCTTGACACAAAGCAAACACTTCACAGAAGTGTTCACTGCTTTGTACAATAGCAGCTGCTTTCTTCTATCTATCAGGTATAGGTCATAAACATATTGAGTTGAAGGCAAAGGGAAGAAGAGGCTTGAAAACCCTGTGTGCTCCAGGACTGTGTAGAATGAAAGTGGAGTGGAAACAGTTAGGCACTCTTGGGGGATAAATTGTGTCCATAGAGGACATTCAGAAGCTAGCAAGGGTATGAAGTGGTATGAGTGGGAGGGGAACAGTGGGAGTGATCCAAGAGTGACGTTCATTTTGAGCACTAATTTTTCACCTCACTATCATGAAGGAATCAAATGCCATTCCAGGAGTTGCTGTGTTTATCTACAGCAGTAGACAAGCTTAAACCAGAAAGCAGTTAGTTCATGGTCACATACTTTCTGAGATGTCTTTTGACATTTGGAGAAAGGAAAAGGATGACCTTTTTAAAGATACAGTATCTAAATTCTTATAGGTATGATGACAACAGGTTTAGCATTCACTTCTCTTCTGGTATATATTGACAAATGTAACTCTATCTGGCTCAATGAGATAGGTAGAGAGTAGGGTGAAGATTCGTCCAAAGATCACAAGGCAGAGTTTTCTTCTGCTGTTGCTTTTTAATCTGTTTTGTCTTGCTTGCAATTTTGATACATTGTTTAAGAACAGCCTAGCCAGGCTGGTCAGGTTGCATGCAGAGGAAAGAAGCCTCAGAAACTGACACCTTGTCATAGAATATTTTAATAATGAGTGTTCTCATTAGATATCAGCAACTAAGCTACCAATTGCATGAACACTACTTCACCATCAGCCTTGCAGTTGTCTGGGACAGGTGCTTCAGATTACTGCTAAAGTTTTAGAGCTTTGAAGAGTATGAATAACTCCAGTAACAAAACTAGCAAATAGTAAAATTTACATCTAAGCAGGATGTTAGACTGAAGATCCAAGCTTTACCCAGATTTTTTTTGTGTAGAGCTGGAGGTTTCTAATTTCAAAAACTCTAGTTCTTCTGTGTTTTATGTTTTATTTGATTGCATATAAATAAGGTCAGAAAAATAGCTATTATTTATTTAAGTACATGTCCTTCTTAGACCTCTGTGCTATCCTTTATTAGTACTAAACCGTTGGCTTTTTGGTACATATCATTTTTTTATTTATTATGGTATTCTTGCAACATTTTTAATGCAACAACTGCTTTTTGTTGCTATATTTATAGAGAATTAATAGGAGAGTTAAGGTTTAGGATTCTATGGACTCCATAATCTGCAGAGACAAATAAATAAATCTACAAATAAAAAGAAAACAATGGACAAGTGCTGTCCAGAAAATAATTAAACCCAGTGGGGTAAGCAGACTTTGGGTGGCCACTGCAACTGCTTCTAAGTGATGTGTTCTCTTAGATGATCAGAGAAACTGGAGCCAAATAGAACAAAGGGAAAGATGAACAAGGCTCTACTTGTGCACAGAAGGGGTTAATGTAGAGGCCAAAGTGCAGAGACAGGTGATGGGGAGGAAAGGTTAAAGAAAGGCTGAGAGGAGGTCAAAGCCAGTCAAAGAATGATTTTACAAGTCAATATAAAAATTATAATTTTACTCCTGGTACATAGAGATACCTTTGAATGAATTCTATTCTATTTCACAAGGAACTATTGTCCTCAAAGACAGATCTGAGTATAGCGAAGAAGTTAAAGATACCAGGAAAATCTAATTTTACTCTAACTTTATCAGTTCATATTTCATGCGAAAATGAGCAATAAGCCCCAAAGTCTTTCAGCAGCTTTGTTTTTAATGGAAAGGTGTGCTGTTTGACACTTTCATCAATCAGTGGGTGCCATTAATCTGCATATTGTGTTACAGGGAGCTGCCATCCTTCTGACTTTTCCTTTGCTTTTTGTTTTTAACTTTTTTCTTCTTGTGAAATTAATTCATGTCATTACCTTTGAAATCAGTGGCATTTGACTGCACAAGCACTTAGAGGCACCCTCCTGTGACTGTAAGTTTAGTTTAATTATACTGCTTGTCAGCAGCACCTGAAGAAAAAGAGCCAGATGCTGGGCCAGGGTCAGGGGTATATGGGGGAACCCTTAGGATACCCAACTTTCAGGGGAAAGTGGATTGCTCTAGGTGGATAAAGATGTGTGGAAGGGCTTCTGAAATGGTTGGATTTGGTGAGTGATGCTGGCATTTGATTCTTAACATTGTTCTAATGTTGAGCCTTGATATGAAAAGAACATTTGAGCAAGTACTTGTAAGATGTCATCAATTTCAATTTAGAATCTGAGTTTTGAGAAATGCACTTAGAAACTTAGAGAAGACTAATAGGCTTGTGAAGGGTTTAATACTGTCAATCATACTATTTGGTTGTTCTACATGAACACATGTCTCCAGGCAGAAGTCTCCTGATGAAAGTTAAAATCTGAATGCAAAGATCCTAACAGTCATCAACCCATTGGATATTAGACTTAAATACATTTAAGGTCATCAACATTAATAAATACATTGTGCATTTCATGCAGTCTTTTTAACTTTGTATTTTTGCCACATGCTTGCATGTTAACAAAAAACAAATAAGCACATGAAAAACATTAAATGATCTAATTATAAAAATGTGGAAAAGAATCATCAATTGAAAGGTTTATTTTATTTCATTTTTACTTTTATTTTGTTGTATTAAATTTATCTGATTAACAGAACAGTACCAATATGTCAATGCAACTCCTTCTATTTTGCTACAATAGACCAATAGGTGTAATAAATATGCAAATTAACATTATTTTGTAAATTCTAACACTTGGTAGTTTCTCACTCTTGGTAACTACAAAGCTGCTACCTTGGTTTGGATCCCCATAATTCCCAATTATTTTCTCATGGTTCTCCAGGGTCTCAGTGGTCCTGCTCCTCTGAAAATTCTTCTGCACATGTCCGCTGCAATGTTTTAGTAAACCTCAAATTTATTACACCATTTCTTAATTCAATATCTCTAAATTAAATCCCTGTTCTTTATATGCAAACTCTTCCCAAAGATAAAAAACAAAATTGTTCTGACCTGGATAGTCTCTGTGGATTCATCTTCTTTTATCACAAATTTTTCTGAATCTCCTGCTCTGCATCGGAGTTCTTCCTAAAGAACAAAAAATGAACAGCTGCCCAATTCAAGCTTGAGTTCACCAATATAAGCAATATGTATTTGTCCAATAAACAAATAGAACTAGATTAAATTGCTAGTGCTTATATTAAAATTTTCATTTATAATACATTTTTGTGAAGGCAAAAGAAACCTAGATTTAAGGCCTCAGGTTTACATAAATGACAATAAGAAAGAAATGTCACTGGAAAGGGAAGGGAGACCTGAGCTTGACTCCCTGGGACCCATGTAAAATAGGATGTGGTTCCCAGATCCCGCCAAGACTGTCTGCACAGGTGAGAGTGTTGACTACAGAAGCTAACAGCTTCTGGGACAGGCAGAAGCCACAGAGCTTCTGAGGCAGACAGCAATTCGGGCTCCAGATATCCGGGCTCCTTCCCTGCCAGAGGAGAGGTGTCTGCCCCACCTAGAAGGGCTTTGCCACAACACCTAGGGGAGCCATCTTGGTTCCCAGATCCCGCCAAGACTAGTCTGCACAGGTGAGAATGTGGACTACAGAAGCTACACATATTCTGGGACAAGACCTGTTTTGGACCTTCATCTTCTGCCAGGAGGCAGGTCTGAATGCCAGATATCAGTCCACCTTCCCTGCAAGAGGAGAGCTTGCCTGCAGAGAGTGCTCTAACCACTGAAACTCAGGAGAGAGCTAGTCTCCCAGGTCTGCTGATAGAGGCTAACAGAATCACGAGAGGAACAAGCTCTAACCAGAGACAACTATAACAACTAACTCCAGAGATTACCAGATGGCAAAAGGCAAACATAAGAATCTTACTAACAGAAACCAAGACCACTCACATTCATCAGAACCCAGCACTCCCACCTTAGCCAGTACTGGGCACCCCAACAAAACCGAAAAGCTAGACCCGGATTTAAAAGCATATCTTATAATGATGGTAGAGGACATCAAGGAAGACTTTAATAACTTACTTAAAGAAATACAGGAGAACACTGCTAAAGAGTTACAAGTCCTTAAAGAAAAAAAAAAAAGGAAAACCCAACCATACAGGTAGAAGTCCTTAAAGAAAAACAGGAAAACACATCCAAACAGATGATGGAAATGAACAAAACCATACTAGACATAAAAAGGGAAGTAGACACAATAAAGAAAGCCCAAAGTGAGGCAACGCTGGAGATAGAAAACCTAGGAAAGAAATCTGGAACCATAGATGTGAGCATCAGCAAAACAATACAAGAGATGGAAGAGAGAATCTCAGGTGCAGAAGATTCCATAGAGAACATTGGCACAAAAATCAAAGAAAATGCAAAATGCAAAAAGATCCTAACTCAAAACATCGAGGAAATCCACGACACAATGAGAAGACCAAACCTACGGATAATAGGAGTAGAGGAGAATGAAGATTTTCAATTTAAAGGGGCAGCAAATATCTTCAACAAAATTATAGAAGAAAACTTCCCAAACCTAAATAATGACATGCCCATGAACATACAAGAAGCCTGCACAACTCCAAATAGACTGGACCAGAAAAGAAATTCATCCCGAAACATAATAATCAGAACAACAAATGCACTAAATAAAGATAGAATATTAAAAGCAGTAAGGGGAAAAGGTCAAGTAACATATAAAGGACGGCCTATCAGAATTACACCAGATTTTTTACCAGATACTATGAAAGCCAGAAGAGCCTGGACAGATGATATACAGACACTAAGAGAACACAAATGCGAGCCCAAGCTATTATACCCAGACAAACTTTCAATTATCATTGATGGAGAAACCAAAGTGTTCCTCTACAAAACCAAAGTCACACATTATCTTTCCACGATTCCAACCCTTCAAAGGATAATAATAACAAACAAACAAAAAAAGAACAGAAACCATGTCCTAGAAAAAGCAAGATAGTAATCCTTCAACAAATCTAAAAGAAGAGAGCCATAAGAACAGTATGCCAACTCTAACAACAATTATTTTTCCTTAATATCTCTTAATATCAATGGACTCAATTCCCTAGTAAAATGACATAGACTAACAGACTGGATACACAAACAGGACCCAACATATTGCTGCTTACAAGAAACCCATCTCAGGGGAAAAAAGACACTACCTCGGAGTGAAAGGCTGGAAAAAAATTTTCCAAGCAAATGGTCTGTCTGAAGAAACAAGCTGCAGTAGCCTTTCTAATATCTAATAAAATCGACTTCTAACCCAAAGTTATCAAGAAAAGAAAAGGAGAGACATTTCATACTCATCAAAGGCAAAATCTTCCAAGCAGGACTCTCAATTCTAAATATCTATGCTCCAAATACAAGGGCAACCACATTCATTATAGAGACTTTAGTAAAGCTCAAGCACCCATTGCTCTCAAAGCACCCATTGCTCCTCACACAATGATAGTGGGAGACTTTAACACACCACTTTCATCAATGGACAGATCGTGGAAACAGAAACTAAACAGGAACACAGTGAAACTAACAGAAGTTATGAAACAAATGGATTTAACAGATACCTACAGAACTTTTTATCCTAAAACAAAAGGATAAACCTTCTTCTCAGTACCTCATTGTACCTTCTTCAAAATTGACCATATAATTGGTCACAAAACTGGCCTCAACCGATACAAAAATATTGAAATTGTCCCATGCATCCTATCAGATCACCATGGAATAAGGCTGATCTTCAATAACAACATAAATAATAGGAAGCCAACAGTCAAGTGGAAACTGAATAGCACTCTTCTCAATGATACCTTGGTCAAGGAAGAAATAAAGAAAGAAATTAAAGACTTTTTAGAATTTAATGAAAATGAAGCCACAACATACCCAAACTTATGGGACACAATGAAAGCATTTCTACAAGGAAAACTCATAGTTCCGATTGCCTCCAAAAAGAAACTAGAGAGAGCACACAATAACAGCTTGACAACACACCTAAAAGCTCTAAACAAAGGGAAGCAAATTCACCCAAGAGGAGTAGATGACAGGAAATAATCAAACTCAGGGGCGAAATCAACCAAGTGGAAACAAAAAGAACTATTCAAAGATTCAAACAAACAATGAGCTGGTTCTTTGGGAAAATCAACAAGATAGATAAACCCTTGGCCAGACTCACTAGAGGGCACAAGGACAGCATCCCAATTAACAAAATCAGAAATGAAAAGGAAGACATAACAACAGATCCTGAAGAAATCAAAAACACCATCAGATCCTTCAACAAAAGGTTATACTCAACAAAACTGGAGAACCTGGATGAAATGGACAAATTTCTAGACAGAAAACAGGTAACAAAGTTAAATCAGGATCAGGGTAATGATCTAAACAGTCCTATATCCCCTAAAGAAATAGAATCAGTCATTAATAGTCTCCCAGCCAAAAAAAAAAAAAAAAAAAAAAAAAAAAAAAAAAAAAAAAGCCCAGGATCAGATGGGTTTAGTGCAGAGTTCTTTCAGACCTTCAAAGAGAATCTAATTCCAGTTCTTTACAAACTATTCCACAAAATAGAAGCAGAAGGTGCTCTACCCAATTCATTCTATGAAGCCACAATTACTCTGATACCTAAACCACAGAAAGACCCAACAAAAATAGAGAACTTCAGACCAAATTCCCTTATGAATATCGATACAAAAATACTCAATAAAATTCTCGCTAACCGAATCCAAGAACACATCAAAACAATCATCCATCCTGAACAAGTAGGTTTCATTCCAGGGGTGCAGGGATGGTTTAATATATGAAAATTAACATATTCCATTGTATAAACAAACTCAAAGACAAAAACCACATGATCATCTCATTAGATGCATTTGACAAAATCCAACAGCCATTCATGATAAAAGTCTTGGAAATCAAATAAGGAATTCAAGGCCCATACCAAAACATGATAAAAGCAATCTACAGCAAACCAGTCGCCAATATCAATGTCAATGGTGAGAAGCTGAAAGGAATCCCACTAAAATCAGGGACTAGACAAGTCTTTCCACTTTCTCCCTACCTATTCAACATTGTACTTGAAGTCCTAGCCAGAGCAATTCGACAACAAAAGGAGATCAAGGGGATACTATTTGGAAAGGAAGAAGTCAAAATATCACTTTTTGCAGATGATATGATAGTATATATAAGTGACCCTAAAAATTCCACCAGAGAACTCCTAAACCTGATAATCAGCTTCAGTGAAGTAGTTGGATATAAAATTAACTCAAACAAGTCAATGGCCTTTCTCTACACAAAGAATAAACAGGCTGAGAGAGAAATTAGGGAAATAACACCTTTCTCAATAGTCACAAATAATATAAAATACCTTGTTGTGACTCTAAGAAAGTGAAAGATCTGTATGGTAAGAAATTCAAGTCTCTGAAGAAAGAAATTAAAGATCTTAGAAAATGGAAAGATCTTCCATGGTCATGAATGGGCAGGAACAATATAGTAAAAATGGCTATCTTGCCAAAAACAATCTAGAGATTCAATGCAATCCCCATCAAAATTCCAAGTCAATTCTTCAACGAGTTACAAAGGGCATTCTGTAAATTAATCTGGAATAACGAAAAAACCTAGGATAGCAAAAACTCTTCTCAAGGATAAAAGAACCTCTGGTGGAATCACCATGCCTGACCTAAAGCTGTACTACAGAACAATTATGTTAAAAACTGCATGGTACTGGTATAGCGACAGACAAGTAGACCAATGGAACAGAATTGAAGACCCAGAGATGAACCTACACAGGTATGGTCACTTGATCTTTGACAAGGGAGCTAAAACCATCTAGTGGAAAAAAGACAGCATTTTCAACAAATGGTGCTGGCACAACTGGCGGTTATCATGTAGAAGAACATGAATTGATCCATTCCTATGTCCTTGTACTAAGGTCAAATCTAAGTGGATCAAGAAACTCCACATAAAACCAGAGACAGTGGAATTTGTAGTGGGGAAAAGCCTCGAAGAAATGGGCACAGCGGGAAAATTCCTGAATAGAACAGCCTTGGCTTGTGCTGTAAGATCGAGAATCAACAAATGGGACCTCATAAAATCGCAAAGCTTCTGTAAGGCAAAAGATATGGTCAATAAGACAAAAAGGCCACCAACAGATTGGGAAAGGATCTTCACCTATCCTAAATCAGATAAGGGACTAATATCCAATATATATAAAGAACTCAAGGAGGTAGACTCCAGAAAATCAAATAACCCCATTAAAAAATGGGGCTCAGAGCTAAACAAAGAATTCTCACCTGAGGAATACCAAATGGCTGAGAAGCACCTGAAAAAATGTTCAGCATCCTAATCATCAGGGAAATGCAAATCAAAACAACCCTGAGATTCCACCTCACACAATTCAGAATGGCTAAGATCAAAAATTCAGCTTACAGCAGATGCTGGAGAAGGATGTGGAGATAGAGGAATACTCCTCCATTGTTGGTAGGATTGCAAGCTTGTATAACCACTCTGGAAATCAGTCTGGCGGTTTCTCAGTAAATTGGACATCATACTACTGGAGGATCCCACAATACCTCTACTGGGCATACATCCAGAAGATGTTCCAACCGGTAAGAAGGACACATGCTCCACTATGTTCATAGTAGCCTTATTTATAATAGCTAGAAGCTAGAAAGAATCCAGATGTCCCTCAACAGAGGAATGGATACAGAAAATGTGTTACATTTACAAAATGGTGTACTACTCAGCTATTAGAAAGAATGAATTTATGAAATTCCTAGGCTAATGGATGGATCTGGAGGGCATCATCTTGAGTGAGGTAACCCAATAACAAAAGAACTCACATGATATGTACTCACTGATAAGTGGATATTAGCCCAGAAACTTAGAATACCCAAGATACAAGATTCAATTTGCAAAACACATGAAACTCAAGAAGAATGAAGACCAAAGTGTGGACAACTGCCCCTTCTTAGAATTGGGAACAAAACACCCAAGGAAGGGATTATCTAGACAAAGTTTGGAGCTGAGACGAAGGGATGGACCATCTAGAGACTGCCATAATTGGAAATCCATCCCATAATCATTCTCCAAACGCTCACACCATTGCACACACTAGCAAGATTTTGCTGAAAGGACCCTGATATAGTTGTCCCTTGTGAGGCTGTATCTGGGCCTAGCAAACACAGAAGTGGATGCTCACAGTCAGCTATTGGATGGTTCACAGGGCCCCCAAAGGAGGCCCCGTGAGAGAAAGTACCCAAGGAGCTAAAGGGGTTTGCAACCCTAGAGGTGGAACAACAATATGAACTAACCAGTACCCCCCGGAGCTCATGTCTCTAGTCGCATATGTATCAGAAGATGACCTAGTCGGCCATCATTGGAAAGAGAGGCCCATTGGTCTTGCAAATTTTATATGCCTCAGTACAGGGGAACTCCAGGGCCAAGAATTGGGAGTGGATGTGTAGGGGAGTGGGTGGGGAGGGTATGGGGGACTTTTGGGATAGCATTGAAAATGTAAATGAAGAAAATACGTAGTTAAAATAAAATAAAAAATTAAAAACAAAAAAAAGTAGGGAAAAAAGGGAAGGGAACTTTATTCTTTATTTGTTGAAATTTCATTATTTTGATATTTGCTAAAGATAATCACAAAAGAATGAGCACATAAGTTAGTATAAGAAAGAAATATACATGAGAACTTTAAATGTATCTCCTTAAATCAACAAAGACGTATTTTTAATGAGTTGAAATTTGTGGCATAAAAGTTGTTATTCCAATGAAAGAAAAGAAAGAAAGAACTGAAGTATGATGTCTATGTGCTTAGTTTCCAGAGAGAACAATGGTGATGTGGCGCAGAAGACAAAACTATAGTTTCCTAAATCTGCACTGCGGGGCTAATGCTGGAAAACAGTGCATTCCAAAGGAGTTGTTTAGAATCAAGTGCTGATTTAGCTGGATAAAATGCAGCTGTCTTATCAAATTACACAACTGGATTCACACCATCTACTAATTCCTGGTGGAATTTTAAAGATACCTTTGAATTTCTATTAAAAAATCTCTAAAAAGTCATTAAAAAATTCATTCTGGAAAATTGTGAATTGAATATTAAAGTAAAGTATCAAACACACAATTATTTGATGTTCACCAAGATTTTACTTTGTGCAATGAGACTGCAACTTTGAAGCATTCTTCTTGGTGCTTACCTGTTGCCAGAGTATTTACCTAATTTTCAATTAATCTTCTAAAGCTAGTATTTCATGGGCTGAGAAATTATATAAAATCAGCCAAGAGAGTCTTATATAAACTCTATTCTTGTTTTGGTAAATCATATTTTCTTATATTCACCAGGCTTATTTATCAGGAGTATTATTGTATTCATGTGATAAGTATTTTCAATTTCTTTGTTAATATAATTGAATAAACCACATTAAGGACAATTTTCCTTTTAACAATGCTTTGCCCATTAGGGGTGCTAGAGACCTCAGTTAGAAAAAGTATCTGTTTACTGTTTAATCATGAGTTTGTTACCCAAGGACACTCATTAAAAAATGTGATCAATAAGGCACAATTGTGATTTGGGGGCTGTGAAGGCAGAGAAAAGAGCATCTCTGGGCCTTCTGGCTGCAGACTAAATTTCCATGTTCATTGAGAGACTGTCTTAAGGGTATAATGTAGAGAGCTTAAGAACTGAGCAACAAAATCATCCTCTGACCTCTGATTACGTGTATCCAAACATACATACACGCACACACACACACACACACACACACACACACACACACAAACACAAGCACACAAATACATAGTTATTGAGGATGTCTGAAACCTCCATAAGCTCTCATATTTGCATACACATCTGCAAGCATGCACATTCTTACAAACGTGTGCATATAAATACCCAAATACATGCAAATATATTGCACAATAGAAACTTGGGCATTTAAAAAAAAATCTGCTATCCTAACATTGAGTCATGTGCTTCTAAATCAGTACAAGCCTGGAATCACAGGTGTGCTGATGAATCTTCCGTGTGAAAGAACTGAAGTATGATGTCTATGTGCTTAGTTTCCAGAGAGAACAATGGTGATGTGGCGCAGAAGACAAAACTATAGTTTCCTAAATCTGCACTGCGGGGCTAATGCTAGAAAACAGCGCATTCCAAAGGAGTTGTTTAGAATCAAGTGCTGATTTAGCTGGATAAAATGCAGCTGTCTTATCAAATTACACAACTGGATTCACACCATCTACTAATTCCTGGTGGAATTTTAAAGATACCTTTATGGGTGATTTTCTTCCCAGTGCAGAGATTCCTAAATTAGACGGTTTTAAAAACAGGGGGGGGGGGAGCCTCTAGTATCTACTCACAAGGATTATTTCTGTTAGCAACTGTAGTGAACGGAAATTGTGCTTTGTTAGGTCTCAGGTCACCATTTCAGTAACTGAATCTAAATAAATTTCAAACTGACAAATTGTCATACATTTTTTTAAAAAAGTTATTTTTATATGACTTCAAGTCACTCTAATCATTTGTCGTGGTACCCAACATATTTTAAATGATGAAAACTCCTCTCATGAACACCACTTCTTCACTAATGTCCTTACTTTACATACTTTTTTTTGTAAAGAGTAACTTTCTATGGAGAATATTATGCATTACCCCTCCATCATACAGTATCTCTAAATAGCTAATAATATTTGTATATTGGTGAAGAAATTGAATTCAGTTGGCTTCACAGTAAATTTTCTTTTTACAAAAATAATCCATATTTTTAAATGAATGTACTGGAGACACTTCCTATGCATTCACAGGGAAGGGTTCTTTTATACAACATATTTTCCATCTATGAGGTTATTACCAAGCTATCTCTCTTAAAGGATGCTAATGGTCCCTTCTTGCCTTCAGGTCTTTCCACCTACCTTCTTTCAATATTCTTATAACATTATATAAAACCTTATAACATTTGTGTGTGTTGGATGTGTATTCATATGAGTGTGCATGTACATAGCTATGCATACATAAAGAGGTGCAAGACGTGTCTTTATAGGTCACTTTCTCACTTATTTTGTTAGACAGTGATTCTCACTGAACCTTAGTTCACTAACTTGACCATAGTGGCTACTCAGAAAGCTCCAGAGAATTCTTATCTCTGCCTTCCCAGTTCTGGGATTATAGGTGAATACACAGTGCTTTTCATGGAGATGACATGCAGGTACTAAAAATTCTGCAGCATGCACTTTGCTGACTAAGGCACCACCCTAGTTCCATGAATTATCATTAAGTTAGTAGAACTCTCTATTGATTTTTTTTCATTCAAACAAGTGGGCAGTTCATTTATCAAATCAATAAGGATATATTAAGAAGCAAATTATCAGACACTGTGGTCTGATTTTTCCCTTTATTATTCCCTTCTTCATTCTTTCTCATTTGCTTTTCCATTCTCAAACTAATACTAAAGAGAAGTATAATAAACAAACAAACAAACAACAAGAGCAGCAGGAGGCTATCAAGCAACCCCGGTCAGGTCTGTAAAGAAGAAGAAAGACAGCTAAAGGAGATATTTCCACATTGCCAGGTAGATGGGGTGAATGGGAATTAGTGATGTCTTCCATAATGACAGGCAGTAATAGGGGATTATTAAATCCCCTCTTTGTTGGGATGCATCAAATGACTGTGACATGGGAATGTACACTGGACTGTACAGGCAAGATAAAAAACTGAGACAAATACTAAAACCCAAGAGAGAACAAGCAGTAATCTAGATGGGGTAAATGCTGCATTTTTGAGTTTCCATCATCAAAGGAATGTATTGGAAATAAACAACTGTCTACATATATACTTGCACTTTAGTATCCTCATCTGTATTACTAGGATCTAAGGATATATGCTTGTTGAGATGCCTTCTGGTTCTGAGGCACTGTCTGTGTTATATTGCCTAACAGCACATATGACCATAACAATATAGCATCTAATATTAAAGTAAATTTTAAGTTAATTTAATAGGCTTAATTCACATCAGCTTGTGTGAATTACAGAGGCAAGCTTGATATGATTATTCTCTGTTTATAATAGATTTGAGACTAAAAGAGAGAACTCTCAGTTTTTGCTCCATAAAATAATGAACTTAGACCTAAAAAATATATACTGTGCACTGACAAAATTGCCTATAGTCCTGGAAAATCACTCCTTAAATCTAATGAGCAACATGATATACACAGTCTTTTTTTTTCTTTATTTTTAAACAAAGTTACTGAATTCACGCTATTTACTGGTTTGTGTTTCTGATTACAAGATGCTGTCCCCTGCTGTTTGCTAAAGATTATACCAGCTCAGAGTCACCAACCCAGAGAGAAATAATATGACAAGTTTATTTGATCTTCACATCAGAAGATCAAAATGTGGGCTTCTGTGTATCCATAGAAGAAAACCACCGTGGGGACATCACCTTCCCTCTTCCCAAGCTGTCTCACTCCAATGACCTTCATTTCTAGACAGGGCTTTGAAAAGTACTGATACACTGGAAGCAGGAGGATGGGATGACTTACTTACCAGGCAATTATTTCTTCTAAAAGACAGCTTATGAAGGATCTTAAACCCATGTATCCATTAAACGTAATTGATATCCCTGATGGATATATATACAGACTTGTGTGTCTTAACTAAATTTGCATGTGTGCTTTTAGGGAGTTCTCTTACTGAGCCTTTATTTCGGTTCACTTTAACGAAGACCACCCAGCAGTATAAAACAGTGCCATCTCTACAGAACTACAAACTCTCCTCTGGGGAACCACACTGATAATAAAAGCTAGTGTGTTCATGACTGTTTTCTATATGACTGGCTGCTCTCTGTGTTACCGAAAACTTGAATTCATGGGAAATTAGAAGAAGTGAAATTGACTGGATCTGGGTTCAATATTTGGCTGTCATTTACCAAGTATATCATGACATTTCACTTTGCCTGCCTTCAAAATCGTTCAGCTGTTTGAATATTAAATAAAGTGATGCATAAAAGAGGCTGCAAAACATCATACAGAAGCATGATTAATAATTGATTATGAATGCAAA
Organism: Mus caroli; assembly: GCF_978045245.1. Taxonomy (NCBI): domain Eukaryota; kingdom Metazoa; phylum Chordata; class Mammalia; order Rodentia; family Muridae; genus Mus; species Mus caroli. The sequence goes on along the minus strand of NW_028227257.1, from coordinate 83,230,630 downwards.
TATGAATATCAGATGACCAATTCAGTGTCATGTAGAGCAAATAGGCAATTTTGGTACTGTAGATAGGCAATGAGACACTAAGCAGAGCTAGGACATCTTCCTTGATTCTCTACTTAGCATCATTCCTTCCTTTTATGTCACTCAAGAGAATACTTAACTCTGAAGGGTGATAAAGGTGTTTAGTGACAGCTGGTATAACTCACTTTGAATTATCATACTGTTGATCTTCCCTATGCTGCCTATTTCCCTAAAAAGAATTCCTAATACCTTTCAATTTACTTTTAAATGTAGGGGGGGGGGCAACTTCTCTGAACCCATCCATCGCATCTAGGCAAAGAATTTTCCAATGTTTCCGCAGTGAGTAAATGATACTTGACCAGCACAAATTGAAGTTATAATCAATGGCCTACTAGTGTTTGTGAATCAGGCCATGTAACATCTTTTTAAATATAAAAGCATTGACTCCTTCACAAATTCACATTGTATATGTGTAACAGCTACATCAAAGCTCTCAAAAACATATTGAGAAACCATAAGCAAATGGAGCTGAATCTGAGATAAGGGCATTTTCTCTTGCAGGTGATGACATCTGAATTCCATATTACTGCTTCTTCTTCATCTTCAAAGAAATGTATAGATATACATTTTTGAACTCCAAAGAACTAAAGATAAAGTGCTTTGCATATAATATAAAGGGGAAAAGAAACCATTTGTCATGAACTTGGATAGGCCTTTGATATTCCTGTAGTAACGCAAAAGTTCTTATCTTATTGCCCAGCCATATTTTTTTTTAAACATTTGCACACTCTGAGCCAAGAGTGCTATCTGATATATGGAATGTTAGAAAACAAAACCACACACACACACACTACACATACACACACACACACACACACACACACACACACACATCAGATGACCAAATACACCATAAAAAAGTCCCTAGGAGAAGTGAAACAAAAATCTTTATTTACCTTCACTTTCAACAGGCACAGTCGCTAATATTTATAATCATCATTTTAAATTGCATTTGACCTCATATCTCAAATATGCTTGGCAGACTTAAAAGTGAGTGACTGTAGCTAATGGAAAGAGCTTTGTGATAATTATATACCAGAGAAAAATGTCAAAATATGTAAGTATTTTATCATTGTTCTATGGTCCCTGTCCCCGCTTCTTAGGAAAGGCAGTAGAGGTGAAATTTGCCAAGTGCTCTTCTAACACAAGGTGATGGAAAAGCCCACATTCAGGAGCGAGGGATGCTGGAATTGAGTTGTCAAGCTGTCCCGAATGTCTTGTACAAACTGAACAGGCCAATTTACTGCAACACTGCCTAGACTGAAGGCTCCTATCTAGCCTTTACACTTGTTTCCTCCTGGAGAGATTACCCTGCTCCCCCACGCTTTCCCTCCCTGGCAGCTCCTGACCTACCCCGGATTCCTCCTGAAAAACCAATTCTCCAAAGGAGAGCAGTCTTAATCCCTACCTTGGGACCAGCTTGCTGGACTTCCCAGAGAGGCTCCTACCATCAATCTGAAAGGAAAAGCTTAGTGTTTGTTGATAATTTTTGAATCAAGTGGTGAATTGATTTCAATATATTCTCTTTTGTACCTTAAAACTCTCGGCTTTCGGGATGAAAACCAGCAAGCTTTAAAAAATAAAAATAAAAATAAAATTGGCAACTCCCACACAGCCTGAATTGCTTTTTCTGATTACAAGCCTCCGATGGTGAGGGGCTGCTTTAAAACGGCGTTTTTTCCGACTCTCCCCTCCAGGTGGCAGCAGTGCTACACCTCAGTGGCTCCAATCCCCTTTTCCCTGACTTCAAGTGTTAATGCAATTGACCAATCACTGCTAAGATGATGGGAGGTAATTGGGTAATTGTATTTTACTGATCTCTAGCGGAGAAAGGGAAAAGGAAAGGGGAAAGAAAGAGGGCCAGAGGAGGGGAAGGGACTGCAGTCCTGGAACGCTTTGGGGAGTCAGGACCCTAAGTAACAAGACCTGGCATTGGTGGAAAGTCTAGACTGGCAGACGCTGCCAACCGCTCAGTGAGCGCATTCATTTATCTGGGAAGAGAGAAGAGAGAGGAGAGGGAGAGAGTTCACCGCGAAGTGGATGGAAGGGGAGCCGGAACTATGGCACTGAGACCGGCGCAGAGCAGCTACGCTCCCGAGGACGCATCTCCTCCAGGAGGACCAGCGGGCGTCGGGAACGGCTGCGCACAGAGGAACCAACTTGTGGCTCCAGACCGTCCCCAACGCAGCTGGAAATGAGATCAAAGCTGCAGTTTCATTTCAGAAGGATGAGAGGAGCCAGTGATTAGAGTTTTTTTTTTTTTTTTAACCCTCTTCATTCCTGTTTCGTTACTCCCCCCCCTTTGTCTTTAAATATATTTTTAAATTTTTTTTCTTTTAAAAATTACCTAACACCACGTCAGCCCCTTCACTTTGTTTTCCCTGCTTGAAATAAAAGCCTAGCCTGAACTTCCACAACCTTGGGGATTCAAGATCTACTGCTGGATGATGGAGAAGGGGACACCAGTGCTGGCAGGGGCCGCTGGCGAGGGACCGCATCAAGCGTCTCTCCGGTGATCCCTGCCCTGATCGCCGAGTTCAGCTATACCTGGAGAACCTGTACCCAGTGCTGGGGGTGGGGGAGGGGACCCAGTGAAAGCCACCCTGAGCCTAAAAAAAAAAAAAAAAAAAAAAAAAAGTAGCTGACCGGGGGCGGAACGGGTTTGTTCTTGACAGCTGACGGAGCCTTGAAATTTTCCTCCTCTACCTCCGCCCCCTCCCCCGCCCCTGCCCCCCGCACTCCATTTAACGTGAGATTATGAAATCGCAGAGGCGGTGGAGGGAAGGCGACGGGATCTAACAGAGAGTTTGGAGGGGCGAGGGGGAAGGTGGCTGGGTGGCTGAAATCAAAAATCCAATTGCGCACTGGGTTGTGATGAGAAATCTAATCAGATCTTTGACGAAGGGGCCGGCCGGAAGGGTAGCCGGTGGGGGCAGTTGATCCCTAAATTCTCCGAAGGGGAAGCTGGGGAAAGGAATCGAGGATGTAAAGACAAGACTTTTTTGTTCTTTTTTTCTTTCTTTCTTTCTTTTCTTTTCTTTCTTTTTTTTTTTTCCTTTTCTTTTTCTTTTTTTCTTTTTTTAACCCCCGGAGGAGGTGGCTTTTGGGTGCCTTGCTAAAATGAAGGATACGGGACGCAGCTCTCTCTTGGAGCAGAACGCAGAGGATAAGGTGATGGTGACAGAGAGAAGAAAGAATGAAGCTTTTTCTTGTGAGACCTGGATCGTAACATAAATGTGTATATGGCCACACGGAGAGCATTGGGGGGAAAATGAAATAAGCTGATGTCAGACCTGCGGGGTTTGGTGTATTCTGACATAAATAATCATAAAATAGCTGTCCCCCTCCCCCAAGGATGTTTGGAAATGAAGAACTGAGGATCCACAAAGAAAAAGTGTGCTCATTTTTCTCTGTAAAAGAGAAAGTACGCCAAGGAGATATTTTTGGAATGAAAAGTTTGGGGCTTTTTTTAGAAAAGTAAAGACCTGATATATATTTTTTTTCTTTTGGAATTTCCCACAAGAGGAGAGGAAATTAATAATACATCTGCAAAGAAATCCCACTGAAGAAAAGTTGACCGTGGAAGAAGGAAGCATTGATTGGGAAAGAAATCAGCAGAGGACCCTTGGATCGGTGCCCGTGTTGACTAAAATTGAAGGATAATTGCAGTTGGATTTTTTTTCTTCACCAACCTCCTTTTTTGTGTGTTTTCTTTCTGGTTTTCTTTTGGTGTCAAGACCATGCATTCTTTCTTGTTCTTAACCACCTGGATTTCCCTCGGGATGTAGCTGTGCTGAAATACAGTGAGTGATCCTAATTTTCTTATTTATCAGGGAAGAAAATGTTCATTAATTTAGTGTTCTGGTTCTCTTTCTTTCCCCCTCCCCCCTCACTGTGGTTTTTCAAGGACCCGGCTATTGGGAACAAGAAAATGAGGGACAGGGTGGCCCACGCAGTTGTTCCATCAAGCTGTGCTCACTGATAAGCTGGACTGCTATAATGATGCAGGTTGTCTGCATTCTACGCAAATGCCTTTGCAAATGTTCAGTATGGAGAAGAAGGAAAGAAAAAAAAAAAAAGCTCTCCATGTAAGCTGCTGCAGTGTGGGGTGCGGATGCAAGTGATTGGCACTCTAGAATCCATTTAAGTTACCAGGAAACCCCAGAGTTAGCAGCACAAATGTTAGCTATTGGAAATCGAAGGGGCCCAATTTAAATTTCATTATCCAACCGGACACTGCAGATCAACAGAAGTATTAACACAAAACTAAGATACTCAAGCAGGTGAAGGATGGCTTCTGGCTAATTCATAAGAGGGAATTGTGCGGTGGCAGAGGAAGTGGTAGAGCGCTTCTTGCACTCCCTTGTCTAAATGTGGTCTTTGCATCCCTGGGGGCTTCAGTGATGAAACTATGACTGAAACAAGGAGGACTCATTCACCCTACCCCTTGTAACTTCAGACTCCCTTGGTTTTCAGAGAAGTGGCACTCAGATTGTAAAGGACCTGAATATTTAGCATAGGCTTTGCCAGGAATCCTCCAAACACCACTAAAATACAGCTCTTGAGAAAAAAGGCAGACATTTATCATCCTGTGGTAACTTAGAAAGGAATGCCAAAGGAACAATTTGTGTGTTGAGTACCAAAGCTTATCATGGACCAAATTTGCTTTGAAAGAAAGAAGGCAATGAAAACAAACAAACCAACAAAAGTAAATAATAATTAAATAAAAGAGAATGTTGCATGTGATTTGAGAGGCTGGGACCTACAGGATCACCTCCCCCTCCTCCACCTCTGTCAGAGTCTTAGAGCTTGTCTGCTATACAGAAATGCTTTCACCCCCACATATGACACCCCTCTCTGGAGGCTTCTATTAGAACCATGAACTCTCAGGTAACTTTAGAACTATATCACACAGGCTAAGAAAAGAAGAAACTGAGGCCAGGAGAGAAACCACAATTCCTTGGTTAATGACCAAACAAGTCTGAGACAGATGACTCACACAAGCCTCGGAGAAGCAGACAAGGTTTGAATCCAAACTAGGAAGAAATCTGGCACATATAGGAGGTTCACAGCTGCCATTTTTATTTGGGAGAGAAAGGCACAGTGATCTAGAGATGATGAAGTAAACTTCTGTCAGTGTAGACATCAAGATTTCTAAGTGCCAACATCCCTCTCCTCCCCTCTCCTCCCCTCCCCTCCCCTCTCCTCTTCCTCTTATCCTCTCTCTGCTTGTCTCATGGTTCACAAAACTCTGGCTTTAAAATATTTAAATCCCAGAAGATCCACAAGTCTGAAATATCCCAAAGGAGATAGACGGCAGCTGCCTCCTGAGTACCCTGTTAGTGCTGGGCACGTTTATTGCTCTGAGTGGTAGACTCTAGAGAGTCATTAAGGATCTGTGGAGTTAGATTTATATTAGAGAGGTGATAATAGAAACCAGAAACACCCTGCTAACAGTATCTATGTCTGTTCTTTAGCTCCCATCATCTGTTCTTATCCTTCTTGTTATTCCTTAACTAAGGTAGCCTACAGCAAAGCACTTCCCTAATTTATTTTTCTAGGCACATGTTTCCTGTTGGGAAACACAGATTCTGTAGGAATTTACCAACTTATGAAAACACATGTGTGAATTATTTTCCTTGAGAACTCTATGGAGGCTTCTATATATTTCTCCCTCCCTGTCCTTGTCCCTGTCCCTGTCCCTGTCCCTGTCCCTGTCCCTGTCCCTGTCCCTGTCCCTCCCCCTCTCCCTCTCCCTCCCCCTGCCCTCTCCCTCTCCTTCCCCTTTCTCTCCTTCTCTCTCTTTCTCTCTCATCTTGTGGTGTGTGTGTGTGTGTTCTAGTCCTTTATGATTTGCATGGTTATTGTTGTTAATTCACCATTCTTGATTGTGTAACAAGTCAAGTTATACAAAGTTGTTGATCCTCTGCAACTTAGTGCAACAAGCACAGAAGTAAGAGGAGAAGAAAATGTTTTGAGGTTTTCCTTACTTTATAGTTCAAGTTCAGGCTTTGTCTGGAAACCTTGCCCTGCAAGTGTGCTGCTTCTGCTAATCAGGAGATGTGGTACTAATCATCTTTGTGTTCCATAGAACTTTTCTCAATTCTGAACTCTACTCCCATTAGACCACAAACTATATGTTTCTGTTCAACATTGTCATGGCTTTTCTGTCCCTCTCCCTCCTTATACAAATAGGTAGATGTTGCCAAGAGGAGGGAAGGAAGGGAAGGAAAAGACGGTCTATTTGAAATCTGTGCCAGGGCAAAGCTCCCTCTCCCTGACAGGACCGGGCATTTGAAGGTGTTCTTTGTGAGGTGAATTACTTTGCTAGCATTGCACTTAGTTGCCCAGACTAAGCTTGGGAATCCCCTTCTTTGGCTTGGGAATCACTTGGCTGTACAATATCCACAACTTTTTATGGGATAGGAAAGAAATCCTGGCTATGGTGGAGATGAAAGCCTACCTAATGATTGCTTCAGCTCAAGTTGGCCACTCAGTGTATTTGTGCTAGGTAGGTAAACATAGGCACAGACGTCTACTGGGGACCACAGACCCAGAAAGCTGCAGGTTAGTACTAGTTTTAAAGGTATTTCAAATTTCTTCCCCCTGTAATCTAATAGCTACACCCTTTGAGCAACATTTTAAATTTCCCTGTCCCTTATCTTTTTTCTTTTGCTTGTGGGTTGAGAATAACATCTAACTTGTTGATAAATTATACTTGTTTTGTAAATTATAAGTGATATTCTGCAAAACCTCAGCCACAACAGTCTCTCTCAGGGTGATGTCTGTCTGTTACGGTCATTCGTGAGTTAATTCATGTGTCTCTACTTCCTGAGGATGAATGAAGTATGACCTAGTACTTTGAGGGTCTGTTGGTTACGTTCAAGCACAGTTACCATGTGGTTTAAGGTTTCCCTTCCAAGGCCTTACCAGAATGGGTTGTTTAAAATATATTGCTATATACATATATTGCTGTTTAGAAAAAGAAATCTTAGCCAAAAAATACTTAAAAGATAATTTAGGCATAATGAAAGAATGATATAACTACACCTATCATGTTTTCTACTTTCAATCTTAAAGTTGCATAAGGCAACCTTGGACTTTAAGTGTTTTCTGGTTACATATGCAATCATCTTGTTCTGGAATGCATAAATAAAGACAAATGCCTTTGCAAATATATAAATTTAAATGAAATAGTACATCATTCTATCACAGCTCTTAAGAGCCCGGATTTCACTCCCTTAATGGAAGGGCTTCCTATTCTGATGTGTAGGGTCAATCTGAGTATGGTAAAAGATGAAGGAAAAGCCATAAGTAAGTCTTAGTAATTTTCCACTTGTCTAAGCAGTGGGTCTTCACCATGATTTGTTATTTATTTACCATAGTAGTCCTATACTCTGTCCACGTGCTCAGTGGACATCCTTAGAACTCTGTTCCCTTTAATAATTACAAAACAAAGCCCAGATTTTAGTCATAGTAACTGATGACATCAGCATCATATTGGCAAACTGTGTATAATAATACTGACAACTTGGTGACTACCTTACTGGGTTTTGATTACTGAACTTTAGAAAACACTTTAAAATCCGGAAGGGTTTGGAAAGTCCTCCTAAAGTTCATCGTTCTCACTTTCCATTAGCATAAATGAAAACCTATCATGGAAAATGCTCACCATTTGGTACATCTTATATTTTTGTGTGTTTTCTAAACTTAATAAAGAAATCAGGCAGAACTCAGATGCTTGTGGTCAAACTGAACTCAAATAACTTCACTGTGACATATGAATTATACTTAGCGTTTAGCCTATTTCAATCAATATGCTTATCTATAAATTAGAGATAACAACATGAAACTGCCTAGCAGAAAAAAATGAATTAGGTTTCTTTATGTCATGTACTATCAGCATTCAATAAGTCCATGTTTAAATTAACCATCTTTGGTCTATGATCAGGTAATGTGTGGAATAGAAACAAGAGTAAAAATGGGTTTTTGTTGAAGGAAATGTCTTGACTACAATTCACTTTGGTAACCCAGACAGGATTGAATTTGGTGTTAATAATGGCATCTTGACACACATAGCAGTTACCTGGGATTCATGATCCTCAGTTGAGGAGTTGCCTCATTAGATTGCTATGTTGGTGGGAGTGTTTCCTGATTGATATAGAAGAGCACAGCCCACTGCGGGAGGTATCATCCTTGAACACATAGTCAGGGGTTGTAAAAAAAAAATGTAAGCTGAGCCATAGGTACCAGACCAGTAAGCAGCATTCCTGGTCTCTGTTCATTTCCTTCTGCTTGGTTCCCACCATGATTTCTGTCTTGACTTCCTGGAATCAAGGACTATAACCTACAAACTAAACAGGTTCTTCCCCAAAGTGCTACTGGTCACATTATTTATGGAAGGAAAAGAATTACCCACCAGTCATATAGTTTTCAAACACACTTGGCTGTATCTCAGTGAAATACTCAGTCATCAAAGGCTGTGAATATACTTTGTGGATTGTGAAAAATATACACTGTGTTCATGTATACATTGGCTGCATTGGCCAGAGGTTTATATCATAGATAACAAAAATTGATTTGTAAGTAATATCTTAGAAGACTCTAGGGTGAAGGGAGGCAGATTAAGAATTTATGATGTCTTCATTTTGTTCAAATTATTTTACTTGATAATTATTGAATTGGTAGACAAAATTCAGTCTGTGGCTGAAATAATGAACTAGGTACTTCTCTGAGGGAATAGGCTGTGTTTTTCTCTGTCATGTTCTCAGAAACTCATACCCACATGCAAAAATTTCCAGTCTTTTGATAACTGTGCTTCATTTAATCATCTCCTATAATGAATTCAAGTACATGTACACAACATGTACATTCTTGTGTACATGCAAACCCTTGAGAATGTGCGCATGCGTGCGTGGGCGCGCGCACACACACACACACACACACACACACACACACACACGTGAAAGATTGTTCTTAAGAATCTACAGAAGGTTAGTGAAAATTCCTCATGATTGTTCTGACTGGATACACAGAGATAGGGAGAAGAGAGGCTATCTTTTATTGAAAATACTGAAGTCTGAACATTATGTGATTCAGTAGATTTCTCTTATATTTGATGTTGTCATGGGTGGACTGGTGAGATTTGGAATGTCTCATACTAGCTCCTTTGTGCTTACAGTCACTTCTGTTCAGTAACATTTAACACAGTGGTAGTTCAAGCACTAGGAACCTGATATTGAGTTTATAGTTATCTACCTAAGAATTCATGATTGCTGGTAACTAAGAGCATATAATGCCTGATAGTAGGAAATTAGTGATGAAGAGGTGAATGGAAGCAGCAAGTCATTTTCATTTGCAGATACAATGGTGAAAGGGAAAAGAAAAAAAAAACCTAAAGGATGTTCAAATGCCTTGTCATGACTTTAGAATAGAAAAATACTATGTTATAACTCCGTTTTAGCATCTGCTAGTTATTTTTCCCTAAGTTGACAGTTATACCATATACATCTCAGTTTTCCACATTGCAAAACTGGTTACCCTTTTCTTTATCTTTATAATTGTGGAAAACTAAGATATATGTACAGTACAGACCCTGGGACATTAGTCAAACAGAGAGGACAGTAGTACCTCATTGTCTGTTCTATGAAATCCAGTTATTTTCTGTGGTAATGAGAACATTCAACATACAATCGAGGGTTGTATTGTTTTGTATCTAATGAGCATAAAAATATGGAAATGTTTTGTCAAGTTCCCTATCAAAGTTCATAATAATACTTTCTTTTTATATTTATAAAATATCAGTAAGATCATAATGAAGGTTGTACATGATTTTAAAGGGCATCTATATGATATAGCTATGCTTCTATTTCAATTTTGGTGCAGGTTTATGGCAGATTCCTGTAGTTATCTAAAAAGCCACATTTTTGGAAGTTTTGGATGTTATTGAATAATGACAATCATAATTATCACTTGGGAGTCATGTAATAAATGCCAGACAATATGTTGCAAATAAAACTCTTCACTTTGACTCTCACTTATGGAACAGAAACAAACAAAAATAGGGTAATTTTGAACATGTTTCAGCAATTGGAAGGTGAGGCATTTATTGTCACCAAAGATCAGACTCAATACATTTAAACGTATTGTCTTGGTAACAGCCTGGCAGCATATGACCTGATGAGCCTGGGAATGTTTTAATTGAGTTTGGAATATCGCTTTCCTCCTCCTACTTCGGTCACATAACTTGCATATTTTTATCATATCTCAATCATATCCGACTGTGTCTTTAAAAAAGTGATCACTTATAAGAAAGATTCAGGGAAAATTATGTTAATCCATCTAGAATATCTATGGACCAATGCTTTTTAAAATATGTATGATATTATCTGTAAACTCAGGAATAATATCAATGCTCATAAAACTGGTCTTTAGATAACAATATCTTTTACACAGGGTAATCACATGAATGAGACTTACCAAGACTTAGTTATATTACAGTTGAGTTTGATACCATGCTCACCCCTGAGTTCATGTAGGTATTTCAGAGGATTGAGGATTTATTTTTCAAAGATTAGTTTCATTATTCATTTTACTTTCTCCCCCTCTTCCTCCTTTCTGATTAGGATTTCCTCCGTATTTCTGAGAGCTATTTACCCAGTTCATTTCGAGACACCCAACTCTATTCCTTAGCCATAATTGTATGTGGAGATACCTAATCAATCTCCATAATCAATAACTTTCTTATTTTCTTGGATCTCATGTTGGCTTCATAAACTTTCTACAACTGAAATTGATTGCTTTCCTTCCAGTAACTTCTGTATCTAGAGTTTCCAATACTGATAGCTCTTTAACCTTCTTGTCCAAGCAGTAATCAAATTCAATTGTTAGCTTCTGTCACACAGTTTCCTAGACTCCATCATTGTGTTTAACAATACACTTTTCTTCAGTGTAGTTTGTCACTCATTCTCTTACAAGCATTATTCTAAGAATAAAGCCAGACAGCTTTTGTTCCATAATCTGTGAGTATCTTTGTAGACTGAACTCCATGCTCTTCTCCTGATTGTAACCAATTGACCAGCATGGTCATACCTTCTCCTGTCTTCCTGCTTTTCTAAAAATTTCACTCCTCTGGAGATCTGGCAAGCTTCCACATGAACTTTGTAGCTGACACATGACACTGGCCAAGCATATGCTTCATATGTCAAGCCTCAAAACCTGCATTCTCCTAGACTCTTACCTATCTTTTTCTAGACATATAGGTGTGTTCTTTCTTCTCCTCAGAAACATCTTGGTTATCACATGCCCTCGGTCTCATTATCTACCTACTTGGCTACACCCACTCAATTTAGATTAAGACCTCATGATATCCCTTTTCTCATCTCTAACACTTACCGAGACAATAGAAATTTATTTTGGCAGAACCTATAAACAAGTGAAAAGGAGTGAGCTATGACTGGGATATAAGGTGAATAAATAAATAAAATAAAAATAAACAAGTAAATAAAACAAGTGGACAGAGCTAAGACATGCTCTTAATTTGGCTTCTAATGAAAGCTAAAATTTTAAAAATACTTCTGTCATTAGAATTACTGTCACATAATTTTCTCCAGTGTCTAGGTTTCTAATCAGCATTATATGTAAAGTTTGCTGTAATTTTCTCTGCTTTAATAATAGTATACATATATTTCTCAATCATCACTTCTCAAAATGTACTACCTGTCCATTTCTACAATAAGTTGACACAAATAGATTAACAAGCAATGGTGAACTTGTGCAATTTTCTAAGTACATTTATGGTTCCTGTTTGGCCTTTTGAAATAGTGAATACCATTTTTAACATAGGCATATGTAGTATAGTGTTATATCTTATCTCACTCATATTAAATGCTTAATGCAGATTTTGTCAGACACATTCCTCACAGGCATCACTCACAGATAGCGTAATTATTCTCCCAAATTAAGTTGTTCACTGCACAATATTCAAAGCTGGGTAAGGTTTGCCTTCCCACTCTGGAAGGCCTACCACAAAGATTATGGATTTCGAGTATGAAGATTGCCTGAATACAAACTCTTGCAAAGAGAATCAGGGTGTAAGGGCTGAGGATCTTCTCCCTTTTAAAGTGTAGCTGCTTTTCACATTATATCAAGAACAGCTTTTACTGAATCCAGTTGTTTTGATCTTATGCTTTGAAATAATGCCTTCTCCTTTCTTGCAAAACAACCCAAAACAAACAAAATACACCAGAAATACAACATAAAACAAAAAACCAACAGAATAAACTAATTTAGGTGAAAGATAATGCTAAGGGAAGATCAAACTGAGTTATGTTTAAATTTTATTCTTCAATCTTTAGTAATGAATGTCTTGACTATTTGAAATATTAATGTTTTGTTAAATATTCATTGAAATGTTTTCTTCTCTTTTTAGATATCTTCTACTTAGAAATTAGGAATAGTAGAAATTTTCATAGTAGATAAAAGTACGTTGATACTGATTTTTACAGAGTTTAGAACATCTCACTTTTCCTTTTCATCTTACTATCAAGTTTTTTATCTCAAGATTTCCAAAACAGCTGCATATTCTCTACTACCTAACAAGATAAAGCCTGAGGACTTGAAAATGGGAAGGTGCCAGGGAGGAGTTACTTGGAAGAGTCAGTGCTGAATCTGGTGATTCCTTATTGCCAAACTACAAGTTGCCAGGAGCACACTGTTTCCTTGAGAGTAGCTCATCTGTTCAACTCACCGATCTTGAACAAGTAATAATAAGAAATGCAAAAGGAAAACAATTATTAAAGTGGCTCTGGTATTGCATAAGGATTCACAGATTTAGAATGGGAAGATCATCTGTCTTTGGACAATTAATATACTTTCATAATTACTAGCCTCATCTATTCCTGTACATATAGCCTAAGTCAATTTGATTGAGATCGTATTATGAATGCATATGTTCTTTTGAATATTTTGGTTACTAAATCAAGAACCCACTGCAAAATATTAAGATATTTATTCTCATGACAAAGGATATGTGTTCTTTAATGATAGCTTGGTACTAAGGTGGAGATTTCAGTAATTAAGACAAAGATTCTAAGAAAGCTTTGGGACCTTTGGAAGCGTAAAGAATTCTTTCTCCTGAATTTTTCCAGCCAGATCTCAGATGTGCGGACTTTTCACAATCTTTGGTTGATAGGATAAAAAATGAGGGAAGGAGAGAAAGTGGATAAACCTGACCTGCAGTCATAATGCAATAGAGAGAATGTTACTTGTTTATTGGCTAATCTCTAGAGAGACTCACTTAATCTAGAATCAGCATTCTAATGTATTGTGAGGGAACTTGGGTGGGGTGCCTCTCAAAGTCAGAAGCCACCCAAAAAGAGTTAACATCTATGAAATGGTGCTCAGGAAGGCAAGAATGGAGCTATGAAGGCTTTCTCTGTATTGTTTGAATGTTGCCATGGCAATCGTTTCCAGCAGAAGTTACATGTTTTCAATTCCCCAAAGCATCAAGCAGGCTTTCCCTCTCACCCATTCTCCATCCGTGCCTGTGAGCCTTCATTCAAGCCATTGCCTTCTGTCTGTCTTCTCTCTTGCCCTCACTTTTCTCAAGTTATCCCCCATTAATAACTAAAGTGTCCCTACCCTAAGGGGTCACTTGTGGCAGAAAGTAATTCAGGCATATAGTACTCTACTAGATCCATTTTCCTGTTTCCCCCCTTCTGTTTATGTATTAAAGACCTAATTAGACTGAAGCTGTGGATAGAAGCAGGGTTGGGCTTTCCCTTGTTGGTAGGACACAGAACATATTATAATGGTTGGTGTTGTGGTGATATGTTAATTGGATCGCTCCAGGCAAGTGCAGAGCAGCCGTCTCTGACAATTAGAAAGAACAATGGCTTTACTATGAAGCAGCCCCCTCTCTGAATCGGTGCAGGGATTAGCATGCACTGCAAGTCTCCAGAAGGTTCCTGTATACCCAAGACAGATCTGCAGTTAGAAATGCATCCTCTCCCTTTAAGCAAGTATGCTGCTGCCTTTCACTTAGCTTATTTTCCTGGCATGGGACAAGAAGTGAGGGTAGATCTGGCTAGGTGAGCTGCAGAGGAAACCCTACCCTGTTGAAGACCTAAACCATAGGATATATCGTGAGGATATTAGCGCGGTCTCTTTGCCTGCTTAATGCACGTGGCTGGTGAATTGTGAAATGGGTCTCATTAGAGCCTTTCATATCCTGGAATGTGCCAAAGTGCGTTGCAGGCACAGCGCCATCACTTTGGGTCCAGCCCTGCTGTTCTTCACAGCAGCCAAGAAGGGACAGAGGCTCTGTCTGTATTAAAGGCTTCAGTCCCATCCCTCTCTGTCTACTGTTCATTGTAAGGGTCCTGTGGCCCTTTCAGCCCAGTCAGGGATGAGGCATAGCACATTCCCTAGGTGTTTATGGAGAAGAAATGTGAAAGATTCTAAGAATCACTGTGGAGTTTAAGGTCGCCATTGGAGGCGGCTACCTACACAATTTTTTCCCCCAGGATGCCTTTAGGGTTGCACTTGTTTTGCTTTGTTTTTGTTTTTGTTTGCTTGCTAGTTTGCTTGTTTTCCTGAAAATATTTCCAGATACTCACCTGAAAGAAAGGATGGGTAGACTGTCCCAACCAAGCCACATTGTGTTATTAGATACAAAAACGCTTTGCTTTCCCCCACTAGCTTGACATACTAAGGGTTTTGGAATGACCCTATATATCCCAGAATATAGCCCCATCTGTATTCTGAGCTACCAAACATTGAATATTATGTATTTCAGTTGCTTGGTGTTAATTAAAATACAACATGATTCTAAAAGGTCCATAATATAAAGGCATAAATAAATCTCAGACCCAAGTTTGGACAAGCCTCATGTTACTGGTTCAGCACACTCTTCGTTCTTAACCCCAAATTTCTCAACTATATTATGAGAATAACTATAGTATGAGTGATGAGGATATAATTGAAAATATGCATTAAATGCATTTATCAGAGTTTTTTTTATACTTCTAAATGTTTGTTAAAGGATATGTCTCCTACTGCCCCCTTTCTTCTTGGATTTTTAGACAGGGTTTCATTATATAGTGCTGGTTGGCTTAGAACTTATTATGTAGATGGCTCTGGACTCTAAGTGGCAATGAGGTAATCTTCCTATATATGCTTTCCAAGTGGTGAGACTGCATACATGATCACAACCCCTCCCAAATTATGTTTTCTTATAAAAGCACTGTGAAGTAAACACTAGACGTTTGTCTAAAGAAGAAAAGGAGAGTAAGAAAAGTGACTAAGTGGCTATTTTTTAATGACAAAGGAAAAGGGCATTAGAAATTGGGTTTCCAAATTTAGGATGATGTAATTCAAGATTTGTCCTTTGTAAGTTTGTAGTTTTGATATTAAAATCTATAGGATCGATGGCATTGTTGCTTTCATCTTGAACATCTGATTTGTGTTCACACATATTCGACTTTTTTATGCCACTGATGAGCTGCACCTTGTTATTAGCAATTAGCTACTCAGGAAATGAAAGAGGAAAAATAGCTATGAAGAACTGAAGCAAAAATAAACGGAAAGTTCTACAAGCCTATGAAAGTCAGGCACAGTCTGACTCAGCTGTTCACAACTCTACAGGGATCTCAGTTCTTTTTGGGTAGACTTCCCACATGCACCATTCTCATTTGGGGGCATTTGCTTTCCACTTTTTCAACCACTCATTGAAATATCCACATGTGTGTCCCATCATTCACAGACATCTTAAGGTCTCTATTCACAGGGCTAGCACAGCCCTATTGGAGAAATAATTTAATCACAAATGGGGGTTTCTACCCCATCTTTGATCATTTAGTTCTACTTCCCTGCCAATAATCCCATGATATGACTTACCATATTCTGCCTGGCTGCTCTTAACTCCAATTGGCCAGCCACCATGGTCATGTTTTCATGACTCACCTACTCCATGACTTCTTCTCCTCTCTCTTACTTCTTTTTCTCATGGTCCTCCTCAGAGCCTAAGCCAGGGAACTGAAAACTCTACCTACCTCTCTTCTGCCCAGCCATAGCCCGTCCACATCTTTATTCAACCAATAGTTTTAAATTAATGTGCAAGGTCACATAGCATCACTTGCTGCTGTATAAGAGCATTCTCTTGTTCTTGACTTGAAAATAAGCAGTATTTAGCATTGCAACACATAGCAACAGACCAAGATTCAACAATTCCCCTTTAGTTTAAATAAAAAGGCTCTTACCGTTATAATACTATGCCATATTATTCATGGACTGCTCTTAAATTGAATTGAATAAACTCCCAGGATGAATATGGCAAGTTATATTTCTGGGTTATTGGCAGGGAAGTAGA
Source organism: Mus caroli (assembly GCF_978045245.1). NCBI lineage: Eukaryota > Metazoa > Chordata > Mammalia > Rodentia > Muridae > Mus > Mus caroli. Next base: position 83,214,183 of record NW_028227257.1, on the reverse strand, counting down.
CATAATAGCTTAAAGGGTAGGTATCTCCCCAGCTCTAATGCATAAGGCTTATCATAAGTATAAAAGGTTTTGGGTCTCTTAGTTGGGAATTGAATGATCAAAGCTGGGGTAGAAACCCCGAATGATATTAAATAATTCCTACATCACCACTCATAGACTAGTGCTGGCTTGAAAGGAATAGAATTGAAAGTCAAGAACATCCCTCACTTAAAATTGAGGACCAATAACAGATGCAAGAAGGTAATATAGGAAATTTTACGAGTCACAATTTGTATACTTGGAGAGAAAAAACATCATCCATATCTATGTCATATCCAGTAGTTCAGAAGGGGATTATATACTGGGACTTCATACTCTAAGTAACTCATACTCTACCATACTAGAGGTATTAGTTATGTTGATACTTATCTGAGATGCTATATTTTACATAGGTATTGAAATTTACTAGCTGTCTCAAGAACTGAAAATCATCTGTGCCCATGAGTTTTGAAGAACCACTTCATCTACGTCAATGTTTCCTTTGCACTGTTCCTCTCGTCCTTAGGAACAGATTCGTCGTACTCGGGGGGTTGGGGGGGGGGGTTGGGGGGGATGCCAGCTTATTTGAAAAGTGAGGAAATTAAAACAAGAACAAAAGACAAAAGATCCCTGGAGATGTCCTTTAAATCTCAAACACCCACACTTCTGGTCAGCTGCATTGACCATGCTTCTCTCGGCTTTGATTTAATGTAATTTGCCAGTACATAGAGTTGTGACACTCACCTGCCCTTTCCTTGATATCTTCATTTTCCTTATCCAGGTTTGATATTCCAAATAACATGCCACAGTTTCCTTTGCCTCTTCATTGAAAAGAGGGAACTGAACTTACATTCAAATAACTGTTTAGCAGTTTCTCTGAAAACAAGAGGTTGCTTATCAAGTCCAAAGATAGCAGCATCACTTTTTGTAGGCTTGCATTGTGTTTAAAGAAAAAAAAAAAAAAGATTACTTTCTGTATTTGAGTTCCATACTGAGAACACTATGGTGCAATGATATGCTTAAAGCAAACTTCATATGTGTCTTCAAAAGGTTCTCAGACAGACAAAAAAATATGAGGTAGGTTTTTTCATCATTATTGTAGAACAATAGATTGCCTTTGCATTCCATCTTAAAGTTGCCATGCCAATGGATTATTATATGTGTTTTTTGTCAGTTTCTCTTTAGAACAGCAGCATTAATGCTAAGAAGAAAATCAATAGTATATTCTAATTATTAAGTGATTATGAAATGCATTCTAAATGGTTTGTCTTCTATAAACATTGAGTCTACAGGTAAATAAGATCATAGGAAAGGGAAGGGAAGCTTAGCTAGGCTCAGTCACTTTTTCATATCATAGAGTTAATGAATGTAAAAAAATGACTGTTCCAGTCAACCCTGATGATTTCTCTGCTAGCCACTTTGTCCTAGTATGGCATTACATACTAAATATACGCTAATTTGGGAGCTGTAGAGATGACTTGAAGTTAAGAGCACTGGCTGCTCTTGTAGAGGATCTGGGTCCAATACCCCGGACCGACATGACAACTCACAACCATCTGTAACTCCAGTCCTGTGGAATCAACACCCTCTTGTGTATCAGGTACCCATGTAGTGCACAGAAAATCACATCAGGAAACAGACACATTTAATAATAAAATAGATTTTAAAAATATATTGTCATCTGATTTCTCCAAACTTAAATCAAGATATCAAAGACTGATAGCCATTTTATTTGCCGTTTTGCTTTTAATTTTTTTATTAGATACTTTCTTCATTTACATTTCAAATACTATCCTGATAATTCCCTATACCCTCCCCCCGCCCTGCTCCCAAACCCACCCACTACTGCTTCCTGGCCCTGGCATTCACCTGTACTGGGGCATATGATCTTCATAAGACCAAGGGCCTTTCCTCCCATTGATGGCCAACTAGGCCATCCTCTGCTACATATGCAACTAGAGACACAGTTCTGGGAGTGGGGAGGGGGGACTGGTAAGTTCATATTGTTGATCCTCCGGTAGGTTTTCAGACCTCTTTAACTCCTTGGTTACTTTTCTAGCTCCTTCATTAGGGGCCCTGTGTTCCATCCAATAGATGACTGTGAGCATCCACTTCTGTATTTGCCAGGCATTGGCATAGCCTCATCAGGGTCCTGTTAGCTAAATCTTGCTGGCATATGCTGTCTGGGTTTGGTGGTTATATATGGGATGGATCCCTGGGTGGGGCAGTCTCTAGATGGTCCTTCCTTCTGTCTCAGCTCTGAACTTTGTCCCTGTAACTCCCTCCATGGGTATTTTGTTCCCCATTCTAAGAAGGAACCAAGTATCCACACTTTGGTCTTCCTTTTGAGTTTCATGTGTTTTGTAAATTGTATCTTGGGTAGTCTAAGTTTCTGGGTTAATATCCACTTATCAGTGAGTTGCTTTTAATTTTTATTATTTTATTTTAGGGACATTTTGAGCTTTGACAATTTGTTACAGTGTTTTGCAGTATCTGGTTTCTCGACAGCTCTGGATATTCACAAGTAATGATTATGCTACACTGCTTTAAACATATTGACCACTGAAGATGAAAAGATAACTACACCTGAACCCCAAGAGTATTGCATGAACCCCAGTTACTTGTCTTGCCCTAATAACAGTGAATAAAACTTCATACCTCGTGATTCCTGACAACTAAGCTTCTAAAATCTGCACAGATATTAATTAGTACTAATTTATATCTAATCTCTCTTTCATGAAGTTAAAAGGGCTCTCTTTTTGAGGTTCTATGAGCAGTTGATTGTTTTGGTGGAGTGTGGGCAGTTAGTTTTAAGAATGTGTAGGTCTATCAGCCTCCAGTGTATGTCTTCATACCCAGGAATATATGAACAGTAAAACCAAAGTACAGAAATTATTAAATTATATTATTAAATTAATTATTAATTGAAATAAAAATAAAAGGCATGAAGTTGAAAGGGTAAGGAGTGAGAGGATCTGTGAGTAGTTAAGTTGAATGTGAGTAATATACATTATATTTTTATCTAAGTATGATCATTTTATTTTATGTCCATGAGTGTTTGCCTCCATATTAGCGGATTGTATGAATGTGCATGAGTGTGTATATGTGCATGTGCATGTGCGTGTGTGTGTGCATGTGCGTGTGCGTGTGCGTGTGCGTGTGCGTGTGTGTGTGTGTGTGTGTGTGTGTGTACCATGTGTGTATGTGCTGCCTGCAAAGATTAGAAGAGGGTGTTGGTTCCATCAGACCTGGAGTAACAGAGAGTGGTGAGCCACTATAAATATAGCTGCTGAAAATTGAACCCAGGCCCTCTGTAAGAGCAAGTGTTTATAAACACAGAGAAAACACTATGGTTTAATGAAATTATTAAACAATTAATAGAATATTTTAAGCACTCTAAAGGAGATATGTGGTGATAATGCTAGTCACAAACCTAGTAGCACAAACATATCTTTATGTAAGTAGCACTTTTTGTCTCAGTTATTAGTGCACACTTATTTGTGTAAAGAAGTAGGATCTATTGTTCTAAAGGCCTTGAGGAATTGTAGCCCTTTCCTATTTGGATGGTACATGAGAGAGGCAGGAAAGCACCAGGTTACTGTTTTTACAAAGACAGTACTAAATGAAGTTACCATTCTCGGCTACCTAGAAGCTGAACCAGATGGAAGCAATGCTTTCAATCAGCCCAGACTCCTCTAGGGTATCACTCTCTATTTTGCCTAAGATGCAGACACTGCAACAGCAGGGGAGACAGGCTCAGCATGGCAGGACTGCAGGATCTAAGGACACAAACACTTGCTCACTTACACACACACACAACCTGGTTCCCCATGCCTTTATCTCAGTGTCCTAAATTCCTCATGTCTTCTGAAGACATATGCCACTTCATCTTCCTCTGCTGTTCAAAATTCAAGAGAAAAGACTGCACATTGAGGCCATAGGCTATGGATTTAGGTCATGGTGTGACAGTACGCAATTATTCTCATTCCCTACTATATATCTGACCCAAAAAGCCCCTCTGAAGAGGATATAAAGTGACTGTAATATCAGTTTGGCTTTTGATCCCCAATTCTAAAGGTTTTAAAAACAGATGGTAGAGGCTTACTGCGGCTGCTCACTATTCTATGCTATCTGAAACATTGCTTCTTGTCCCTTCAGGCAGGCAAGCCAGAATCGAATCTTGCTTCCTGTTGGCTATAGAATATGCCCCTTTCCTATCCTGATTTGAGCATTTAGCACTTATCAGGTCCAGATAACTATAATCACCCCTTGATTTGCCCTTCTCCTCCCAGTTATTTATCCTCCAAAAGCACTGCTTTTGTGCTGAGCTCCTACTAGCTAACCCTCACTTGTGAAATAGATTCCAGACCCTGAAACCTGGCGTTCTTCCAAAAACCTTTGTATCTCGGCTCTTCTTCCTTCAAACAATCTAGTAAGTATTCTTGGCTGTGCTTTAATGCCTTTGTCCTGGTTTGTGTGTTCTCTTTTTCTGCAGGCTCATTATTTGTGTCTCTTCATGAAATATATGGGCTTTCTGAGCCTAGTCCTTGGGCCTAATTTCTTGGTACTCACTATCATCCAGTCATATACAATTACAAATATAATTACATATTTAATATGTATCCGTATGATGTATATGTCTTATCTGACTCACAATACAAAAATAAATTCTGTTCTGCTTGTAACTACTGATCTTAAAAGTGTAATAATGGGCCAGAGAGCTGGCTCAGTGGTTAAGAGACCTGACTGCCCTTATAATAAACTCCAGTTCCTTTCCCGTCACCCATATGGTGACTCCTAACCCTCTAAATCTCCAGTTCCTGGGGACCTAATGTCCTATTCAGAACTCTGTAAGCACCAGATATACAAAATATGCATGCATACACACACAAATACACACACACACACACACACACACAGTGGCAAAATATTCATATAAGTAGTATAATATCAATAAACCTGAAAAAATTAAAATTAAATACAAGCAGTGTTTGGGCTTTTATTAGGTTTTCTTTAATTATTTTAAAGATAATCTAATTGGACCCATGCAACTTTATTTTCTGTGGCATAACCACACAGTGATGTATCACCTCTGATCAAAAATCAACTCTGTGGAGAAGTTTACTTTGACCCTGTTTATAAAAGAGCCATGCGAACATGAGAAATTCCAACAGCAGCTTCATCAACACTGCAGTATTCTGCGTCCATTGACCAAGCCGTATTCTAATAATTACTAGTTAAAAGATGTTGTGTTGGTGGATCTAGTGTATTGTGTTCTTTAGAAGTCGATGGCTTTTGTTATTCTAAAATTATGTCTGTGCTTACCAAAATAACTGCTCACTCATGCAGACGGATTCTTCCTTTAACTGTTCTTTTTGTTAGTGTTCTAAGATGAAGATGGAGCTGTAAGTCTTAATGTTTTCAAAATTCTGCCTATGCATATTATTCTGATATAGCACAGTGGTTCTTGATAAAACTCACTCCCCCAAAGAGGACAGATAAAATTCATACTAACAAGTAGAAGAAAAGACTCAGAATCACATCTGCTCCCCACGATATAAAACAGATTAAAAAACTGGCCTTTTCCCCAACTTTACTGAGTAATTTTTGACCGTAAATAATAGTACATATACTTTAAATTTTCTACATTATTACCTGATCCAATAAATACCAGAAACTGATGATGAACATGAGCCATGTCTAACACCCCTTGTTGAAAATGTTGAGCAGGTAGGTGTGAGTAAAACAGGAAGTGTGAGCTTATTTTTTCCAAGCTTCCTTAGTATCCTGGCTACAGCAGCCATTTCCTGCTGCTGAATTTTGTTGTCACATGGAGCTTAGAATTTTGCTGCTGGCTGTCCACAAGACTCTAAGCAAGTTGCCATTCTTTCTTAGAGCCTTTGTTTCTGTAAAATGAGGAATTTGATTCAGAGTATTGCTCTCCAATATTCCCTTTAGCTCTCTCAGAGTCAGAGGCATTTCATAGACCTATTTTCAGATAATGGGTCTATCTTGGCCATGGAGAATGGAAATTCATTCTCTTGCTCACCTTCTCGTAAATTCCAGATGGCTTATTTCTTTTCTTTATATCTTCTGGCCTTTCCTCTGTCTCTCTATCATGCTTATAAAATATATTCATTCCCTCTTCTGTCTATGTCTGGCTAAGTCTTTGGCCATTTCACAGTTGTCTGTCTGTGTGTGTGTGTGTGTGTGTGTGTGTGTGTGTGCATGTGAGGCTATTCCTCAGGGTAAGCACTTAATTTTAGACTTGCTTCCACTAATTAACTACGAAATTAAGTAGGTGAATTCATTGATTCGGCACTTGGTTTGATGTTTATATTAACTCATTAAAAGGGAAGCCCTGGATGTGGCCAGAGGCTTGACGGGAATCCCCCCCTCACTTGTTATGCCCCTGAACACTCCTCTGACTTCCCACACTGCATATCTATCTTGCTGTTTCTCAGAAGTATTCATGTGTCTGGGGAGCAGCCAAATGAGCAAGCTGCATCCTCCAGGAATTGTATCCTTTGTGACCACAGAAACAATCATTCCTTACCCCACTCCTTCCCAGGCATTCTGAACACAACTCCAGTTTTATTTTTGATACACCTGAAGAATTCTCAGCGGATGTAAAGAGATTAAAGTGATAGGCTTTCAATATTAGATTCTCCCACAGCCTCTGCCCTCATGCCCACCTCAGGAGGAAATAGGTCTATATACCTAGATGAAATTTTCTTCTTGTTTTTATTAGAAAGAATGTAGATGAAGAGCAGTCAGGGGCTGAGCATGCCGCACCAAAGCCTTTGCCTTGTTTTTCTGGAGAATTTAATTTGGGGCTTATGGTAATGACCCCTTCTCATAGTTTTGTCCTTTGCTTTGGGAAATAGAAACCACCACAAATGTGTCAACAGTGCCTATGTAATGTACAATCATGTTTTCATTTTTAAGGGCATGGGTATTTTTTTTAAATTTATATAAAGATCCATGGCTTCTTTCAATTCCCTATAAATACTATGCAACTCACAAAACATGTTTTGTGGTAAAATAGAATGTTTGGTAACAGAACAATGATCATTTTTAAAGAGGCCTTTCAGTAGAACCTACTCAAGTATTCAGTGACTTGTCTAAAATAGCTTGGCAAAAAGCAAGTGTAGGAGTATATGCATGTGTTAATATTTTCTCTACCTCTTACATGTTATTCTTACGTTAAAATGTGTCAAATGCAATTACCTGAAGACACCTTCCATCCTGTTACTGAATTATTGTGCTGAGATACTTTGATTTCATTTTTCTCTCATCGCACCAATAATCTCTGTCAATCACTTCACCCCACCCAAGCACTCCATGCATAAACCTATCCAGGTGTTTTTCACATCTTTTCATAGCTACTTAAGTTTATTGTCTGTCTTTGCCCAGGATTCTGTACTCTGTGTACATATGAAGCCAAACATATTCTTCCCTGTGAACTTCTTTGGTGGGTCATAGATGTTCAATACACTTTTTATGAATCTGAAAAATATAAATATTTGTTCAAGAAGACTCATCCTTCAAAGTGACTTGTGTTTCAAACTTTAAACAAACAAACAAATAAAGAGGGAGAATTTTGATTTACTGTAAAAAAATATGTTCTTTTCAGTTGTAATTCACTAGCAGCTATACAGCCATAGGATCCTTTCTCTCTCTCTCTCTCTCTCTCTCTCTCTCTCTCTCTCTCTCTCTCTCTCTCTCTCTCTCTCTCTCTCTCTCCCTCCCTTCTTCCATTCCATCCATTCCTTCCTTCTTTCCTTTCTATTTCGGTCTTTCTTTTTTCTTTCCTTGGAGTTCTTATTCCTGAAAAAATATAGTAAAATGTATACAAATTTTGCTTTTACCATTTCATATATTTAAATTGTCAGGTATTTCATATATTGCCAAGACCCCTGTCTGTGGATCTTGCTTCCAGGCTTAGTAATTTTAGAATAGTTTTTCATGGAGTCTCCACAGGTTTAGAAGTCAGTTATAACTTTCCTAAGTATTTGAATCATTTGTTTGATACAATTGTGAAACAAAAAGTTGGATTGCATTATGCTCTCATCATAAAATCTATATTCTTCTTTTAGTACACAAGGTTGAAACTTCTGTATCTCATATTTGTGGAAAAGTTTGATTTTTTTTTAAGTTAAGTTAGGCCATAGCAGAAAAATATTTATCATTATCATAAAATGACCACTAAATAATTCTTCTCTAATAAAAGTTTCAACATATTTTCTCATTGTCTACTGCATTCCCCATGTACCTTCTACTCAAGGCCAGTCTTTCAGCTGTTAAAATCGTATAGTATCCTTGCTTAGTTCCTATGCAATGTAAAGACTTTTCATTGTATTAGGCAGCTATGGATTGATGTGTCATCCTGATGCCTCCCGTGATATTTTATGGCACTGAACTTTAGATAGAACATTCTACAACAGGGCAGAAAGCTAGCCCAGTTATAATCGCATAATGATGCTATGAGTGGGAGAGGATATAAGTTGTGGGTTTACAGATCTTTGTTCTTATTTTGTTATGCCATAGAATCTGATAGGATACAATGTTACTATAAGTCCCATAGTTCTAGCTTATGGTGACAAAATGGATCCATTCATTCTCACTGAGTTCATGTTATCCATGAAAGATAACCACACTGATGCCCATGTGCTATTAACATTGCCAATGAGGGTCTACATCTGGGGCTGACAGAATAAAGGACTAGGGGGTGTCATCCTACATTGGAAGATTTATCCATGAGCAGGAAAGCATCAGGCACTTCATGTGGCAGGAATAGTCCAGATCTTACAGTGATGCAAGCTATTTCCTGGATAGCCAGGATCTCAGGATACTCATGTATTTTAGTTCCCTGCAACTAGTTAAATGGTTGCTGTATGGCCTGTTTACTACTATAAAATTCTGATAGCTTTAAAATTGTCCCTCCTTAGTAAGGTGAAAAATGGAATGTTCATTCTTCCCTTTTGTATCTAGTGATTGAGGGACTTTAACCCAGCTGTAGTTTTCCCTTATGTTTTATGAAATCCTTTGTGCCATGATTCCCTTCTTTGGGTTTCTTTTTTTCCACTTATATTTATTTATTCATTCATTGGATTGTTTAGTTTCCTCTGAGGACAATTTCTGAAGATTGCTTCTTTCCTTTCACCATACGGAATTTGGGTTGTCAGGCTTGACATTACCTTGATGAGCCTATACCTATACCTGATGAGCCACCTTGTTGGCCCCATGCCATGTTCTGACTGATTCCAGTAGAGGCAAGAAAACACACAGACACACACACTGTTAATAAAGATGAATGTGCATAGTATAGGCGAAGCCCTTGATTGGAGCTTCACTATTGGCAGAAGTGGTGAGTAGGAGCATTGAATACAAACTTGTTGAGCCTAATGTGATACATCAGACCTGTAATCCTACTTTCAGGAGGCTGAGGCTGAAGGATTGATACAAGCTTGAGGGCAACCTGGGCTGGAGTTTGGACTGTGTCTCAAACAAATGAAAGAAAACCCTATCACTTGGGAGGTAGAAACAGTAAGCTCAGGAGTTAAGGTCATTGTGGGCTACATAGTTTGAGACTAACCAGGTATACATAGCCAAGAAAAAAAAATTAAAGCCAGATAGAACTCAAGAGGAAAAGGCAGGTATATCTGACTTCAAGGCTGGCCTGGTCTACAGAGTGAGTTCCAGCACAGCCAAGTATACATAGAAAAACCCTGTCTCTAAATAAATAAATAAATAAATAAATAAATAAATAAATAAATAAATAATATAAATAAATATGAAATAAAGAAAGAAAAAAGAAAGAGAGAGAGAGAAAGAGAAAAAAACCCACAAAAACTTCTTTTTAAAAAAGAAATTTAATGTATTTAAAGTTACAAAAAAGAAAATAAATGAAAACACTTTTGAAACACCAGTTCCATGAGTATGATTGGATTGCAATCAGTTTTGTTTTAGATTGGATATTTTATGTATTTATAATTTAATGTTACCCCTTTCTTGATTTCCCCTCCAGAAACTCCCTATCCCATCCCTCTTCCCCTGCTTCTATGAGGGTGTTCCCCCACCCACTCACCCTCTCCCACCTCAACACCCTGGCATTTCCCTACACTGGGAAATAGAGCCTTCACAAGGCAAGCACCTCTCCTCCCACTGATGCCAGACAATGCCATCCTGTAAGACACATGAATCTGGAGCCATGGATCCCTCCATGTGTACTCCTTGGTTGGTGGTTTAGTCCCTGGAAACTCTGGGGACTCTGGTTAGTTGATATTGTTGTTAAGCCTATGAGATTGAAAACCCCTTCTGCTCCTTCAGTCCTTTCTCTAATTCTTCCATCGGGATCTCTTTGGACAGTCCAATTGTTGGCTGTGAGCATCTGCATCTGTATTTGTCAGGCTCTGGCATAGCCTCTCAGGAGACAGCTATATCAGGCTCCTGTCAGCATGCACTTCTTGGCATCCACAATAGTGTCTAGGTTTGGTGAGTGTATATGGGATGGATCCCCATGGTGGAGCAGTCTCTGGATGGCCTTTCCTTCAGTCTCTGGTCCATAGTTTGTCCTCGTCCCCCCCCCCATACTTTTTTCCTTCCTTCCTTCCTTCCTTCCTTCCTTCCTTCCTTCCTTCCTTCCTTCCTTCCTTCTTTCTTCCTTCCTTCCTTCCATTCTCTCTCTCTCTCTCTCTCTCTCTCTCTCTCTCTCTCTCTCTCTCTCTCTCTCTCTCTCTCTCTCTCTCTCTCTCTCTCTTTCTTTCTTTCATACTATTTCCTTTAGACAGAGGCATTCTGGGTTAAAAAATTTGAGATGAGTGAGTGGCCCCATCTCCCAACCCAGGGTCTTGCCTAACCTCTGGATATGGTCTCTACAGGTTCTTTCTCCCTTTTGTTGGGTATTTCAGCTAATCTCAGCCCTATTGGGTCCTGGGAGCTTCTTGCTTTTCTGGCATCTGGGACTTGCTGGTGGCTACTGCCTGTTCCCCACCTCACATTGCTACATACCTCTGTTGAAATTCCTGACCCTTTGAATATTATGTCTCCTCTCATATCTGATCCTGCCCGCCTTCTTCCCCCTCCTCCTTTCTTCCTCCAAAGCCCCTCCCACACTCTAATTCTCATGAGTATTTTGTTTGCCCTTCTAAGAAGGACTGAAGCATCCACATTTTTGGTCTTCATTCTTCTTGAGCTTCATATGGTCTCTGAATTGTATCTTGGGTGTTCCAAGCTTTTGGGCTAATATCCACTTATCAGTGAGTGCATACCATGTGTGTTCTTTTGCCACTGGGTTACCTCACTCAGAATTATATTTTCTAGTTCCATCCAATTTTCTGAGAATTTCATGAAGTCATTGTTGTTAATAGATGTGTAGTACTCCATTGTGTGATTATACTATATTGTTTGTATCCATTCCTCTGTTGAAGGACCTCTGGGTTCTTTCCAGTTTCTGACTATTAAAAATAAGGCTGCTATGAATATAGTAGAGCATGTGTCCTTGTTATATGATGGAGCATTTTTTGGGTATATGTCCAGGAGTGGTATACCTGGGTCTTCAGGTAGTACTATGTCCAGTTTTCTGAGGAACCACCAGACTGATTTCCAGAATGGTTGTACCAGCTTGCAATCCCACCAGCAATGGAGGAGTGTTCCTCTTTCTCCAATTCTTACCAGCACCTGATGTCACCTGGGTTTTTGATCTTAACCTTTCTGACTGGTGTAAGTTGGAATCTCACGGTTGTTTTGATTTGCAATTCCCTGATGACTTAGGATGTTGAACATTTCTTTAGTTGCTTCATGACCATTCAATATTCCTAGTTGAGAATTCTTTGTATAGCTCTGTACCCTTCCCCCCCTCTTTTTTTTTTTTTTCTGAGATAGGGTTTCTCTGTATAGCCCTGGCTGTCCTGGAACTCACTTTGTAGACCAGGCTGGCCTGGAACTCAGAGATTCACCTGCCTCTGCCTCCCAGGTGCTAGGATTAAAGGCATGCACCACCACTGTCTGGCTTCCGTACCCCATTTTAAATAGGGTTACTTGGTTCTCTGTAGTTTAACTTCTTTAGTTCTTTGTATATATTGGATATTAGCCCTCTATCAGATGTAGGATTAGTATAGAACTTTTCCCAATCTGTTGGTTGCTGTTCTTTGCTTAAAGAATGCTTAAAAGAATGTGTGACTAGGGATTGGTTTGTTTAGCAAAGTGCATACCAGGAAAGCACAAGAACCTGAGTTTGATCCAAGCACCTACAAAGGGTTTGGCCGATAGTGCTTAACTATATCCCTAGCACTGAGATGGTGGAGACTGAATGAACAGAAGAGCTCTCTGCCTTGCAAGTTCAGCTGACTTGGTGAGCTCCAGCCTCAATGAGAATTCTAAACTATCTCTCTAAACAAACAAACAAAAGAGTGAGAAGAATGATTTAGGAAGACCCCAGAAACTGATTTGTAATGTGCAGTCATGTGTGTGCACATATGTGTTCACACACACTCATACAGCACACACAAACGCATGCATGCACACACACTGGAGAAAGAAAGTAAGACAGGGGAAACAACAAACTTTTTAATACAGGAAGGATTTCAAGTTTCTGATCTACTAGAAGAGAATGCAGTGCTGGTTCTGGAATGGCTGGCTAGTTGCTTTTCTTACGTAGGATCTATGGCATGATCTCTGAGTGGGAAATAATCATTTCACAGTGGTTGCATATCATATGTCTTGCATATCAGATGTTTACGTTGTACTACAAAGAAGTAGCAAAATTAGACTTACGAAGTAGTAATGAAAGTAATTATATATTTGCTGGTCATGACAACATGAGAAACTGTTTTAAAGGGTCGCAACATGAGGAAAGTTGAAAAGCACTATTACACTATGCTAGTTGAACAAAGATTTATGTTGACTTATTGCTACTGCTTTTCAACTTTTGGAACATCACTAATCTTTTTAATTTCAACTTTTGTAGAAGAACATTCCTTTTAAATATCATCATCTAAGACTGTATATAAAACACAGAACTTTTAGAGTACCAATATTAGTTTCTTCCTTTAGAGAATAAAAGCTGCACCAAAATTTATAAGTTAAGATACAGAGATGGATTATACTTCTAAGTATGTTTTCAAAATCTCCACAAGGGAGCCTGAATAATGTACAGGCTATGTTGAACATCATGGAGTTTAATAGCTTCTCTATTAAATAGGGTCCAAAACTGCCATGAGTTAAAGTCATATTTTTAGCTGTTCCTTGAAAATTATTTGTGGCTAATTTCTTCCCCAGTGCCACTTTGATGTACAAATTCTAAAAATATCTCTAAGTGTCATGTCTTTTTTTTACTATAAAGAATAAATGTTCATATGTTTATAGTTTCAATAATTACAACTTTTTTCATTTAAATGTTTAGCACATTGAGAGAAAATTATTTTCAAGAAGAACATTGAAGTTCTTTATAGTCTCATTTATTTTTTATTCTTCTCATTGTTACAGGAATCCATTTAAGAAAAAATAATTATTTGTCTTATAGATTAAGGGAGATGCCATTTAGTATATAGTAAATAAGATACAGCAACAGGAATAAGAGATGGTTGGTCACATCCATCTTCCTGACTTGTGTCTATAGTCAGGAAGCAGAAAAGAACCAGGAAGCAAGTCTGGATCCTCCTCTAATGACTCATTTTCTCCATCCAAGCTCTACCTTTTAAAGGTTCTACATCCTTTCAAAACAACACCTAAATAGAACAAGCTCCCAAATACGTGAATCTATGGGGTAATATTTCATATTTAAACACTAGTATTATATATGTATGAAGGCACATGCAGTAAATTCCCAATATTGGAAAGAATTTTCTCTGTAGCCAATTCTTTAGTTTATAGATATGATGGCTTTCAAATAATGTTTTGGAATAAAAGCTCCATGGTGCAAATTGGTATGACTTTGTATCTCAGGCTGAGTTGTCTTGGTTGGTAATGGTCAATGTCATTAGTTGTTTATTGTAGCATGAAACAAAACAAAAGCATACAATAGGGAATTTCTCATGGCAGTAACCAAATAAAGGGAAAAACTGAGTTTTAAAGATTTTGCCACCTCAAAAGATCATGCTTAAAGTCTCCATAGTACTGGAAACAAGAGACTGTTGCTTTTTCCTATGCTCTGAGGGAATGTGCTGAGACAAAGGTATAAGGGATTCATTGACTTAGGAGCTCTTTGGCATTTTCATAAGGATTGGATTTCCTCCTCTTCATCATTTGCTACCCATGCTGTTTATATACAATTTCGTCTTCAGAATAATGGAAAACATAAAGGTTGGAAATAAGAAACTTATGAAGCAGAAAGCCAGTAACTGCCAAATGTTAAATTCATTCCTATGGAGATGAGTGAGCCTATCATGGTACGTAGTATGAAACCTTATATAATGTTCATCATGGCTCATTCTCTCTCTACATTTATTTCCTATTTACATGCGTACATTTATTTACAGCAAAATTAGTCCTGAAGATTCAGCCTGAGGCATGACCAAAGTACTATCAGTTTTGCACATACAAATGCCTCTATATGTTCCTGTTAGCTGACTCACTTAAACAGATGTTTCATATGTTTGTTGAAAATATAACAGCACTTGCAGTCACTGAAGGAGCTCTTACACATGTAAAAACAAACTACTGCTTACTCAGACCAAAACCCAGTTAATTTAGGAGGCTCAATTGAACTTTTATTAGAAGCTAAGATTACCTGACACTAAACGTATTAACTTTGTCATATTTCCTAAATGCAAATTATTCTTTCCAGAAACAAAATGAAAAAATTCTACTCTTCAAAATTCTTAGTCCCCCAACCCTTACCATCTTCAGGGAAAGCACTTGATTAAGATAACTTATATATGATAGATGCCTTTCATGACACTGAAGACCGAAACAGAATGACACTTGATTTAAAACAAGACATTGACAGAAAGAATAATAGAACTGTTAATATGTGTATGAATATATGTATGTGTGCTCTGATATACAAAAGTCCATGATTAGTACAGTTAGGACCAACTTGAACAAAATAATGTCATCAGCACTGACCAACTAAACTCCAATGTACACAACAGAAATAATTGTCTAATTTTCTCACTTAATATTATGGTAAGTAATCTGGTGTTGGTTATTGTCATATTAAGATTTTCATAATAAACTGGATGTGGTGGTACAAGCCCTTAATCCCATCACTTGGGAGGCAGAGGCAGGTGGATTTCTGAGTTCGAGGCCAGCCTGGTCTACAAAGTGAGTTCTAGGACAGCCAGGGCTATACAGAGAAACCCTGTCTCAAAAGACCAAATAAAATAAAATAAAATAAAATAAAGATTTTCATAATAAATCCACAAATAATAAGTATAAATATACTTTTGTCTTTCTTTTTCATTCATATTACTGATAATAATCCAGAATTCAGTATTCTCATCATGCCTTGAGATGTATTGGAATACAACTTGACTGTAGCTATCTACTTCCTTCTCCTCTTCCTCCTCTTCTCTTTATTCTTATTCTAATGAGACACATTGATAAAGTCCATCTTTCTACTACAATATATTAACCATTGTGTGAATGCAGAAATGGGCCCTCTGTATATGTTTTAAATCTGTCAAATTCTTTCTTCTCATCCTACAAACAAACTGATTATGTTTGGATATGCCATTGCTCCTGCAGCAATTCAAATCAACATGAATTGAGCAGACTCCTAGTAGGAGGATTTTAATGATTTATTTATGTATGCATATAATCCCTCCATCAGATGCAGACTGCATACTCCTATGCCTGAGCTGAATTTCATTCATGTGGGGACTTGTTGCCAGGCTCTTAATTCTGCTGCCCAGATTTTAATTCCTGACAACACAGTTGTGCCAAGTGGCAATGTCAGTGCTGTAAGGAGTTGAATTTTGCAGAAATATTTAATACCTGCTGTGTCTATCCTCTGGAATAGAAGATAGTCCAGTCTTTTTAAATCAGTTGGACTTCAGTGGAAATGAAATTTTAAATTTACTTTATGCATTTTTATATTTCAAAGTTGTTAATTATACCCAGTAATGCCTCTTAAATTAAGTATTAATTAATACACAAAATGGCTCTTACTATGCCATTTAATACATATAGACCATTGTATATTACTTACTCATATCTTACTCTCTCTCAACCTACCCTGTCACTTCTCTCTGTCACCTGCTGGTCTCCTTCCCCCTTAGTGTACATTTTAATCACAGATACTGAGTTTGCAGAAGAGATAACAGGATTGTTAGGTTATGGAGGATTTAGGAAGCAGTGCAGAATTAAATCCCCCTTTAAAAATGTTTAAAGCCCAGATAGGCACTTGAAAAATTAAGTTTCCCAACATTATGTGTATTCTCAAAGCACATTTAAATTACTTCTACTGCTGCAATAATAAAATGAAATAGGAAAGTACCAACATGAAATACATAAGGCAGAGTTAAAGGGCAAAGTAATGAGATCAATCATGCCAAGAAGATAATGAGAGACAGAACTACCAAGCCTACGCTGGAGAACAGGACACTGATGGGAGCAGATATTTATAGCACAATGAAGAAATGTTGGAATTTTGCATGAGGTGTTATGGGGAGATAGAAGGAGGGAACTTTAATTATGTTCTGTATAAAGGGGGTTCAAAGGACAAGAAGAATTTATTTTAATCTGTGTTGCCTTCGGAGCAACAGAGTTCCAAGTAGGACAAATCCCACTTGAACCTTTCCTTTTAATTGTGAAGTATGAAACAATGACCTTTGCTAACAAGTTTGGCATTGTGAAACAACACAAAACAATGTGTTTCTCTTTTTCTCTGAAGTAGCTTGTTATTCATATCATAGATGGAGAAACAGGTAACCTGTGTCTGCTGAGATTTTATAATTTTCCAAAGGGAGAGGCAGGAAGGAGA
Organism: Mus caroli; assembly: GCF_978045245.1. Taxonomy (NCBI): domain Eukaryota; kingdom Metazoa; phylum Chordata; class Mammalia; order Rodentia; family Muridae; genus Mus; species Mus caroli. The sequence continues at coordinate 83,197,238 of NW_028227257.1, read as the reverse complement.
AACTTGAAAAGAGTTCTCATGAAAAGAGACATGAGAAATGTCGCGCTCTTTCCTAGGGCTGGGTAGATAGTGAGAGTAGGCTATCTCAAATATCAAGCATCATTTATTCCAATGAAGAAATTACTCTTCTTGGCAGATTTTCCCAGGGTAGGTACTAGTGGATACAAAGAATGATCTTAGAGGGATTCTTCTCCAAATCAGGTTGCAGACTTGACTCCTTAAAGGAGCTTAGATATTTATATCAGGGCTCATGAGCAACCCCCCCCCCGACACACACACACACACACACACACACACACACACATACCTTTACAACTTTAAGGATATAAGCCTATAGGTCTTCTTTCTATATTGAAACTATAAGAATTCAACCTGACAATTTGTGGATTCCTCACTAGCCCTCATTGTTCCTCATTGCATTGCATATGAAGCAAGTAAAACGAATGAGCTGAGAGCATATATGTTAAAGAATTTAAAGATTTCAACAAGTTTTTTTTTAAGTCACCTTGAAACTTGTTTTAATCATAAGTTGAATTAAAATAGCTTTCAATTTGGGTATATGAAATATCTGCATCCAGCCTGGTGACTTTTTAAAACGTGTTTTCAGCAAATAACTACTGTTGTGGTTTCTGTGAACTTGAGATTGTATTCACCCCTCCCCCTAGAAGAGGAGAGGGAAGCCTGGTGTTGGTAGGGACACAGTAATCATTGTTTCTAAGTGTTGGCTTCTTCAGTTGATAGTTAATATTTAATGACAGTTTGCTATATAGCAATGGCAGTTCTAAGTATCTCATACACAGTTGTTGGAAGAACAGTAAGCTATAAAGATACATACTTACAAAAGACAATAGTTACAGCGAAACCTAGAAGTTCATTTGTCCCCAGGAATAAAACAGAAGTAGTGGTGTGGCAAGGGAAGTTGGTGAAAAATGTATTAACTCCATCATACATGTAACACTTGTCAACCAATGGTCCAGTTTTTTTTTCCTTTTCCTCTCCTTCCTTTCCTCCCTCTCGCTTATCTTCCCTCTCTTCCTTCCTTCCCTCCATCCATCCTTTCTTCCATCCTTTCTTCCATCCTTTCTTCCTCCCTTCCTTCCTTTCTTCCTTCCTTCCTTCCTTCTTTCCTTCCTTCCTTCCTTCCTTCCTTCTTTCCTTCCTTTCTTGCTTCCTTCTCTCCTTCCTTCCCCTTCCTCTCATTCTTTCCTTCCTTTTTTGAAGTAGTCTTCTTTCTTATATGACCTTACTTAATTAATCAAATTTTTCCCTAAATTTGTAATTTTTTTAGCTTTGGCTCCCAAGAACTAAGAAAACAACCATGTACACCACTGTAGGATATCAGGGTCTTTCTTTTTTTTAGTCCATTCTGTCTAGTTTGACCCTCTCCTGAGATTCTAGGACAAAGAGCCCCATTTAAGGAACAGAACCTGGAGAAAGCATGCCACATTGACACTCATATTCTCTATTCCAGGTTTTTGTCTTTATGTATGCATGGTCCTTGAAATTTCATTTCTACATAATCTTCCTGCAATTACACGTATATGTAATGCTCTACTGAGGAATACCTGATGTCTCCTCATCTATAGGCAAAAATAATCAAGCATAATGAATTAATTTCTCTTCTAATAGTGAAGGCTAGCAATTTCCTCCATAAGAAAGGAAAATGTCTCAGTAGCAGCTTCATATATTCTTACCTCTTGCAAATAACATTCTTCCCACAATGTTTCTTTTTAAATTTTACTGCACACTTAAAAAGCATCATTTTATACACATTGTGTATTTTCTCATTCTTCTAATTCTCTTTTCGGAAGCAGAAAGTCAGTTTTAAAATAATAATAGTAGTATTTGAAAATAAGAAAGCAGACAAATGGCAAAGGTTGGTATGAATTGGCATTTTCTTTTTGTATATTATTTTCCCTGGTAATTTTTTTGGGGGGGGGGAAATAGGGTTCTCTGATGTCCCCAACTTCTGTCAGGAAAGCTCCTTGGGTAGATTTCTTTTATTTTTTTACAGTCCTTTCATCTTTGTGCAGAGTAGGAGACTTTTGCAAGTTGAGTACCTAAGAATACTGGCTGGGAGAAAGCTACTTTGTTCAGTTGTGGCTCCAATATTTTACTCATAAGATCTGAGACTTTGAATAAGTCTGGAATTTCATTGGCCATCATTTTTGTAAGATATATAAAAGTCTGAATCAATTTTGAGCTGAAGGATACTTTGTGTAGTCCATGGTAAGGATCTGATGTAGCTTAGTCTTCTCATCACCTCCATCATCTTCATATGGAGTTGGTTAATAATGATACTATTATTACTAACAATGATGTATTAGTCTTACATGTGTTGATTTGTTGACAAGAAAACACTTGGTACCTACAGTAACCGAATTCTTTTTATTCTCTACTTCATTTGGACATGAAATAAAGATCGTAAAGTTATAAATTAATTCTTATTATTTTATTATTTATTTATCTTTAATTATTAATTAAAGTAATAAAGTAATTCTTTATGAATTAGTTTGAGAATTTCACTTTTTCTCCCTCCTATTTAGAATGTTTTTAGGCTAAACTAAAATGTAATTTTTGACTTAATAAAGTAAATGTAAGTTAAAATGAATTAGAATAAAACAAAGGTATTGAGAATTTGTTTACTTTTGATAGCTGATCACAAAATGTGATTTAGTATTTTCTCTATAGGAAGATTTTTCCTAAATTGTATAGTAAAATGATAAGAATACATGAAAGGTATCTATGGATCTTAAATTCTAATAGTACAAATTAGACTAATATGTAAAAGAAGTTATATTATTCAGCACAATATGCATTTGCATTCTACTACAATTTCAGAGTTAAAATAATTGCCATTGTTCAAATATTATAAGGAGAAAATTGATATTCAATAGGATTTGGAAGAACGAGAAAGTCTAGAAAAAAGTTTTCTAAGGTAAGATTGCTTTTTATTGCGCAAACTCCCATGTCTCATGCAAGGTCATAAGACATTTGAGAATGTGTTCCAGTTAGCTTTAAAACCAGAAACTTGTGCAAGCAGTATACAAGTCTCCATGTGCAGATGTTTATGGAAGTCAAAGATGAATTGAGATACTGTAAAACATTTACAGATCAAACATTTTATTCAGTATTCTTTCAAGAGACATGAACACTACTGTGTTCTTTGAAGATACAGAATGTTTACACTGTCATTCTACAAGGTTTGAAGATGTAATTATATTAAAGATACACATACTCTGTGGCTACTCTTCCAGAGCCAAGTGTAACCAGTGATAGGTATCTCTGTGGTTTCTTGAAAAGTAAAAGTATTTATTTTCATGTAAGAAAGCTAATGGGGGAAAGTGCCTCTGGTGTATCTTCACAGCAGTGACATGAGGGTGTACCATTTTTTTTTTCAGCTACTCTGCATCTGATTTTTTTTGTCTTTAGGAATTACTTACATGATTTTCTGAGGCTATATAGTAAACAAAACAAAACAAAAAATAAGAAACAAAGAAATAAGTGCACCTGTGAAGAAATAGAACTTTCCTCCTTAATCCCCTTTTATGTTGAACTGGCTAGAAAATTATACTCAAACAAATCTTTAGGGAAAGAAATACAACAGTCATGATTATCATTGGTGAGTGAGGTGCTGCAATTCCCTGCTTCATCAAAGCCTTTTCCAAATACTTGACAACATGAAAGAGGGTAGACTTGTATATAAAACTGGAGTTTGTCGAGTATTTGGAGAATATAGAGATGGGAATATAATTATTTTTATTCATTAATACTGTATCACACTTGACACATAGTAAATGATGTTTGCCTTTGTGAATTTATATTCAATATAAAATAAATTACTTGAATTCTTATATTTATGGAAGAGAGAATAGGAAGACAAAGGGTAGGATGAAAAGATACACACATTCAGAGATAGAGAGAGAGAGATTTTAGACAGTATATTTCTGGTGTTTTTTTTTTTTTTTGTCAAGTCTAGATAGCACAGAATGAACATGTCAATAGACCAAGCATTAGAATTATATTGTGAGAAACTGATTAAAATTGGGTGGAATTGTTTCTTTCTTGGCATGATACCAACTTATTTCAGTAATGTATTAAATAGCACTTTGAAATACAGGAGCCAAAAAACAATGTCCTTTGGAACTAACACTTTTCAAGAGTTTACAAATTAATGGAAAGTGCCTGCACTAATGAAATAAAACATCAAGACTTTGGCAGGAGCTGATTGGCAGAAATACCCAATAGTTTGATGCATCTATCTCCTGAAGACATAAATGGGTTTCTCCTTGTAAAAGAGAATGAAAAAGTGGGGCTGATGCTAAAGCACAAGTCTAGAGAAAAATGACTTCCTATATTTTGCCAGAAAAAGCACATTTTTCATTCTGATATCTTTGTGCCAACTAAATTGATATCATGGTTCTAAAAAGGGATAGTATATTCACAGTCACAGACACTATACCCTTAATAATCAGTTAACTAATAAATGAAAAGATTTGAAGGAATGTGGTATCCTCCTACTTTTTTGTTTCTTTATTTATGAGGACCATCTCTAAATTCACTGGTTTCATTTATTTATTTTTATTTGAAACTAGATTCTTTACTCATACAAAATACTGTGGTTCTAGTTTTCCCTTCTTCTATTTCTCTCAGTTAGTTCCTCCCCATCTCCCCACCTCCCACCACTGGATTGACTCTATTTCTGTCTCTCATTTAAAAAGAATCGATTTCTGACAACCAAGTGTGATAAAATAAAATATAAAATGAAGCAAAAACTATCATATTGAAGTTGCACAGAGCGATTCAAATTCAGAAAGAGTCCCAGGAGCAGGCAAAAGAGTCAGGGACTGATGTTTTCTCATAGTCAATGGTCCCATCAACTTCTGAGTTAATAGCTGCTTTGCAGAGGGACAGGTACAATCCCATGCAGGCCATGTTCTTGTTGCTTTAGTCTCCACGAGCTCATATGAGCCTTTTTTAATGGATTCAGAAGGCCTTATCCTCCTGATGTGCTCTATTCCCTTGGACATGTATAATCTTTCCAATTCCTCTTCTGCAGGATTTCCTGAGATCTGAGGGGTAAAATATGATAGAAATGTCCAATGTAGACTATCTCTTCATATAATGTTTGGCTGTGAGTCTCTGCTTCTGTTTTCATCTGCTGTCAGAGATATCAAGATACATGTACCAGTGTTTACAGCAATGCCTGGGCAGTATTTAATTTTATTAACCCTTTAAGCTAATCTGGCTACCTCTCAGTCATAATCCCATGATTCTTGCATATTATTATTGATCTGCTTCTTTGGGATTGACTTGTTTTTTTGTTTTTGTTTTTGTTTTTGTTTTTGTTTTTGATTTTGTTTTCTCACTGAGTCTTCTTGGAACCTCTCCTCATACTGGCTGATTAGAATCTCCTTTCTTCTCTTTCTCTCACCTTACTGATAGAAGTTTCCATTCTATTTTCTCTGCTGCCTAGCCATTGGGCAGAGAATAAATGGTAAGAATTGTTTGCAGAAACTTGAGACAGGACACTCTAGACATAAGCATTAAAATGCTGTGTCCTGATTGAAACAAGATATGAGGGAGAGAAGTCAGCATTTGGTTAACACAAAGATGAGGTTTACAAAGTGCACAAGAACAAATATGGACCAATCTGAATTCTTCTACATGCAGACGTGCAGTCTGACTAGCACCATTTGTTGAATATACTGTCTTTATTTCAATGTGTATTTATACCTCTGCTATTTAATACATTCAGGTGTTATTATGTTTTTGGATTTATGTCTGGGTCTTTAAATTAATCCCATTGAAAAATATATATGTTTTTGTGCTGATTCCATGCAAATTTTATTGCTATAACTCTGTAGAACATGAGATTTTGTTTGTTTGCTTGCTTTGTTTTCAGTCTTTTCTTTTTTCTTTTTTCTTTTCTGAGACAGGGTTTCTACGTGTATCCTTGATAGTCCTAGAACTTACTGTGTAACCAGGCTGTCCTTGAATTCATAGATATCCTCCCTTCTTCTACCTCCACAGTGGTGTGCTTGGATTGATTAAAACATGTATCACCATCACCTGACTTATACTTGAAATCAGAGATGGTGATACTTCCAAAGGGTCTTATATATTTCAGAATTGATAAAACTAGCCTGAGTGTTTTATTTTTTGCACATCAAATTGAGAATTGTTATTTTAAGGTCTATAAAGAGCTGTGTTGGAATTTTGATGGGGATTGCATTGAATCTGTAGATTGCATTCAGTGGGGGAATTAAATTTGGAGGTGGAGGTTTTTGTGATCTTTAGGAGTGGTGTGCATCAGAGTAGAAAAAGAAATCATAGCAATTTCCTGCTACAGATCTGGTAATTGGATGCCTGGAACAGTATAAAGGGTGTGGGTCTGCCTTCAGCCTACTTGTTGCCTTGGGAAAAGGGGAGTTTGTACTAACAGTGGCTGCCTCGAGAAGCTGGAGTATGATACAAAGCAACAAGTGTTGGGCAGGAAGTTAAAAGGTGACAGTTTGTGGAATCCATATGAGATGTGGGCATAGTGGGAGTGGAGGCTGCAGCTGGTGTTCTATTGCAGTGTGAAAACAAGACTGAGGTTTAGGAAAGTGATACAGAGAATAGACAGTTGGCTGGCAGCCTATTTGGTTTTCTGGCTGGTATCAGTTCCATATCTTTCTTCATGATGAGTCTGGATTCATGAGTTGGGATTGAGTAGTTAGTAGATGGGTTCATATATACAAGGTTCCACGTTTGTGCATTCATTTATAGATTAATCTGTTCACTTATTCATATTTCATTCAATTACTTAAGAGGTTTTTTTTTCCCTGAGCATTATAAGCATTCAGTTTTGTGAAGATAAAAGGAGGCAGTTTGAGGCATGCATCAGGTAATGAAAGGAGCACAAACTAGCAAGTCTACATTCTTCCTTGGCACTCTTGATGACTCCATAGGACTAGCCTTCAGGTCTTGTAACAGAATTCTGAGATTCTAAGTTTACATCAAGTCAATTCAATATGGTTATAACTATTGGTTTCAACCTTGTTCTATAAACTCAGATTTTGATATTCCAGGGCAGAGATCTTTCCACTATGAAGTGAACTGGTCTCTATCCTAATCACAGATTCATCCTGTCTATAAGTACTTAGACAATTCTGCTGTGAAATTCCTAACTCTCTTGAATTTTTGAGTGTATTCAAATCAATCCAACACAATTAAGAGAATCAGACATCTCAAAACTGAAGTCAATTTGTAGTGCTAATAGAAACCTCTGTGTTTAAGATATTAGAATTTTACCCAAGGAATGAATAAATGTACTCAGAGGAAGGACTTCTTCTGCTTCACTAGAAGTAAAATAAATGTACTTGATATATTAAATGTGTTTTCTACAGTTATTTTTAGCTCCTCTTAAATGATTTCTGTTTCTCTTATATAGAATGAGGATGATAAACCAACAGCCTAATTAGAAACACCAGAGATAATTTACAAAACCTTTTAAAATTAGCTATTACTATACCTTCAAATATTTACCAGCTCAGTGACTGACATACCTAAGCTAGGTTCTTCTCTTTGCATTGCATATGAGAGAGAGACTGGATCAGAGAGGCCAAGAGTCTTACACAAAGTTCCATTCCTCAAAAGCAGATTACTGAGCTATTTTCCTCTTTGTCTCAACACAATTTTGACTAGCTATACTAGCTGTTAATTGAATAGGATTATATCTCCCATACATTAAAAAATTCAGGAATTGTATAATGTTATTAGGTGTACTTCATGTGCCTTGAGTAGAAGAAATGGTACATCAGAGTGCTCAGCAGGTTTTTTTTTTTTTTTTTTTTTTTTTTTGCTAAGTTGCCAGAGAAATCACTATTGCTACCAAATACCCAAAATTACATGGGTAATTGATAATAGACTGGTGCCTTAAAAGCCTTCAAACTTGTTTTCGAAAATAAACAATTTTCTTTGTAAGATTAGTATTTCACATCAGTTATACAATGCCAGCTAACACAAATACTACTGAATAAAAAATGAAAAAAGTTCTTTTCTTGCGTACACATGCACACAATATTCAACTTGCTTAATGCGTGTGAAAAAGAAATAGCTGTATGATCACGTCTGAGAATAGTATGTCATGGTCATAATACAATTTTGAATTTGTATATACAAATTTATAATTTCATGTCTTTTTTGCATGGAGAGTATAAAATATGGACCAAGATCAGAGATACATGAAACTAATTAAAATTGTTCAAGGCTTCCAATTCAGTTCTTCTATTTTGTGCCTTCCACTCTCTTGGCATGTCACCAGGTACTTTCAGATGTCAGTGCTTTAAACACCAAGGAAACAAACAGAAGGAGCTCATTTTTTTTATGGTTGTGGTGAATACTGTTTCATAACTCTTCTATTGTATAGTCATAGTCTAGAAACAGTTTTTTATAGAGCTTGTACTCCCTTGTCCAATTGTAGCCTGAAAAGTATAAGTTCACTAAGTTCCATCAAAGTCAGTTTTTAAACACTCTTTAAAAATGACTAATAATAATGTATTTCACCAACCATATCAACATGTTATTAGGATTGGTGATACAAATTAGAGAAATGGAAATTTTTCTCAGGTGCTAACTGACATTTTGCTGGTGTTGTCCCTCAAGATGGAGAACCCAACAAAACCCAAATGTCATATGCAAAATTACAGTATCAGAAATGTTTGATTTTGGGGCTGTGGGCAAACAGTGGTTTATACTGCCTAGAGATAAAGTCTAGAGAGTGGTAATTTATCCTACTTGGTCATCTGCTTTCAGGCTTACTATATAAGGCATGTTTTTGTTGTTGTTGTTTCTATTGGTTACTTGATTGGTTAGTTGTTGATTGATTGGTTGTTTTTTAGTAACTAAAGTTATACAGTGGAAGCAAACATTTTGTATTTTAATGGGTACTTAAAAGTGACAATACAGCATGCAGGGACAGAGATAAAGATCATTGTCCCACTTGGCTAACATCTGCCAAGCCTTGGATTTAATCACTGGTACAGTATAATGGCAAACATGGTGACAATGCCTAAAACCTCAGCTCATAGGAAGTAGAGGCAAGAAGAATAAACTATTAAGGTTTTTTTTTCTCAGATGCATTGTGACTTTGACAACAGCCTGGAGACAGTGGTACTCTTTTTCTGAAAAAAAAAAAAGGAAATAATAATAATAATAAATATGGCCGGGTGTGGTGACACATGCCTTTTATCCCAGCACTCAGGAGGCAGAGGCAGGTGGATTTCTGGTCTACAAAGTGAGTTTAGGGACAGCCAGGGATGCACAGAGAAACCCTGTCTCAAAAAATCAAAATAATAATAATAATAAATATGACACAATATAATATATAGCATATTATATACATCACAGGTATAAACTTTTGAATTCTCAAAACATTCAAATGACCTGTCCTACTCATCTTGTCACTTAAGAAAGCAAGATGAAAGAGCTGGTGACAGGGCAGAGAAGCAGCCTGGGGATGCTGCCTTCACTCACTGATAATGCCCTAGACCAAACAACAAACAAAAAGACCTAGACATAGAAGGTTAAATGACTCAGCGAAGGTCCTAAACATGGTTTACGTCAGAGCTTGGGTTCTGATCCAAAACAGTGAGTGGGCTGCAGAGCAGCTTGAGCAAATAAATTAATAATGCTCAAACCAAATCTATGAAGTTTCTTCACTTATCTTTAAAACAAACAAACAAAAACGAACAGATATTCTTCCCCAACCTGTCAGCTAATGAGATAGTGTGCAACAATGGATGCTATTTACACTGACATTAGTATTTGACCAATCCAAATGATATTTTAGGTACTTACTGGTATTTTCATATCTTAACTAATAGATAATGGAAATAAAGTGGCATTGAATAGCAAGTCCTTCCCCTCTTCTAAAAAATATCATATTACAGACTCATCACAAGATCTGTCCATTTCAGCATCAACTCAATAGCCTTCCTTGTCTTTGCTAGTTATTTATTATAACAACAGGGAAATCAATTAAAGAAGATCTATTTACTTTGTGTCCTGGTTGGAATTCTCTTTTAGTTATACCTCAGATTTTAAACAATTCTTCAGAACTTTAAATTCTTTGGATAGAAATAACCTGGAATATTTGAAAGTAGTAACAGGAAAGTATAGATCAAGAATCTGTTTAGATTACAGCTTTGAGAGCAAAGATTTCTGCAGCCTTAATTAATCTAATAAGGAATTGCTCCTGTCTACATAATTTATAGCAGATTTATGTAAAATCCCTTTTGATTTCAATGCTTTTCTCATCAGTATTGTAGGTATTGAAGCACTTCACTCTGGCGTCACATGCATCTTTGCACACATTCCATTGGTAGGAACAGGAAGGAGAGTCTGAAGTCTATTTCTCAAAAAAATAAATATTAATGTTTTGTATATATGTTTGTATATCTACACAAAGATGCTTTTGCAGAGCTAGTTATTTATAAGCATAAATAGTGACTTGTATTTTAGTACATATATTACAGAAACCTTTCCACCTGCTTTGCTTTCACTTTTCATAGTCTCTCCATTGCAACTTTATAGGAATTGTCTACTTTGAGTATTAAAGGTCAGAGGAACAAGTAATATTGATCTTAGGACTACATTCAAAAGCTGGGTCTTTATATCTTTGCATCCTGTCCAATTCAGACCATCTCTGCTCCACAAAGACATGTCAAATAAAAGCAAAATTTAGTAAATATTCTCAGAAAGGCATTTTTATTTTTTTCCTCCCCCTGAAAACCTAAATCAATACTTGACCTTTCCACATTCTTATCAAGATAATATGGAGTCTGTCAGGTTTGACTTAGAGCTGTGGAATGTGTGTCAAGATCCACTTGTCCTATGAACTCTTTCTTCTTTTATGGACCCACATGTGTGCTAGGCATATATGTACATATGTATGCATATCCATATATATATATATGGATATATATATGTTTATATAGATATACATATGTCCATTAGATGTGATATGTATGTAAGTAAGAATGTCAGATGCACATATAGGTGTGTGTTAAGTGAGTAATGTGTTTATAAATACATATCTTTCTATATATACATATATATTATAGAAGATGTATATGTATGAATGTATATATTTAAGTGTATGCATATGTGTACACTTCTGTTTTAGCAATTAAGTCCATAATCAATAATATCTTCCCATCAGTAAATGTAAATATGATTTCATAGATTGTACAGTGCATTCATTTGTACCATCTTCATAAAAAATACATATTTGTGGATAGATAAGTACATAAAATATAATAATAATATTGCTTTAGAAATTAATAGAGTCAAATTTTTACAGCTAGATGAGAGATCTAGTAACCAAATACCTGCTAACCGGGCACTCTAAGGAAGGTCTTCCTCACAGTATACCTAAGAAGCAGAAGGTCAGTTGATCCTGAATCTTTGCTGTGTCAGAATTACTGCAGTAAAAATAGCAGGAAATGACATGGCTGTTCCTGTACACTAAGGAACACCATCAGTGCAAAGGTGGAAGTCAATTCTTTCAAATTAATGCACCTTATTAGAGCCAAGGAGTTTCTTCAGTTTAACAGGAATAAAAGGAGACACATTAATGCAAAACGAGAAGGTAAAAGGCCTGGTTTCGTGCTTGTTTCTTATCTCAGGTATGCAGGCCTCTTGACCTCTGAATTAAATGTCTCATACATTCAGTTCTTTTTTTTTTTTTTTTTGGTTATTTTTATTTTCATTGGAACAAGCTTCTTGGATATAAGGTTGGGAGAAGAGCATCAGGAAGTATGTATATTTGGAAATATCTCTGCAAGTTTTCATCTAGATGCAGATGGTGTATACAAGAGTGGGTGCAAGGGGGAACCCTGTGTCCTCTGGGTCACCTTCAGTTATTGACTTGAATTGAATTGAATCTAGGCTGAATTGGCGTCATCTAACAGAAGTTAAATGACAGCATACAATGTCTTAGTTGTCTTCGTATTTAATCACCTCAATCACTTCCTCTTTATAGAAGACAGAATAATACAATCCTCATAGTATTATAATGAGAAAAGCAGAGTCCATTTGTCAAAAACTGAAATGATGTCACCATTAAGAAAGTGTGCACTGGCGTCCAGGCCTCCTATTTGCAAGAATGATTGACATCTGGTTGTGAGTGACCTCCTTTCTGAGGGCTTACATGGTGTTGATCTTACAGAAGAAAAAAAAAAAAAAAGAAAGGTTTTTATGAGGTTAAAACTACCTAAACATGAAAAGATAAATCTACCTTGCTTTTAGAATTTTAATTAAAACTTCAACTTGGGAAATAATGGAAGGCATATGGAGCCAGTTCGGTTCTGAGGTGAGGCAAAGCCTTTCAACGCAAGTTGGCATGAAGATCACAGTGAGTCTGGCTTTCAGTCCAAATAAATGGAGAGCTAGTGTACAGAAGTCAGCAAGGTCAGACCACTTTAAACTATTTTTTTTCTGTGATAAATTGGATAGAGATGAATAACTTGTCAGGAATAAAGGAAAAGAATACTACCTGGGACTCTTTGTTTAATCTAATCCTTTAGATATGAAATAAAGCAAATATCATATTTTCATAAATGGACCTTTGTGCAAAAAAGGATATTTACAAAATTCCTTTCATAGTAAGCACTATTGATATGGTGTATTTATGTATGTTACAATATCTTTAATATTCTTATGAGTATAACTTAGCATTAAATGATATGGCTTCTATATATGTGTATTTTGATGTGACATACATATACAATTCATATGTACAGATATATTTGCATATGACAAATCATATATAATATACAAATTGCATTATATATGTATCAATGTAGAAATAATTATATTTTCTTTCATACATACACAACAACACTTTTGGGACTCGCTATGTAACTAATCTGGCTTTGAAATTATGGTCTTGATTCATTGGCTTCCCAAATACTGATGTTCCTATCATGAACCCCTACACTTGGCTCAACCAAAATTATTTCCCTACCATTTTATTTTATTTCAAAACACGACATAGGTAGCAGTTCCCTTTTCTACTTTTGACTGAAGTGTGAATTTTATAGAAATGCATGTGGGGATGAAACTAATCTCACTGCCCCTTTAACTAGGACTGGATTTTTGGGCTTGGTAACTCTAAGTTAATGGGGTCTTAAGATACAATTATTGTCCTTGGTTGCTTTACTCTCATATTAAGCATAGTATTTTTGCTGAGAGAAAGTTTACCCTGTACTCTGGGAACAATGTCACCTCTAAGAGACACATCCATCTCATAACTAAGGAGTCATCATTATTATTGGGTGGAGGGAGATCAGGAATGCTGCTAAACACCTCATGGTGCAGGATACAACAACAGGAATACACACCTCATCATAAGCCTGGAAGTCATTTATGTAGAGCTGAAAAAGGCTCATCTACAGAATATGACATGTGGAATCTGCTGAAATCCAGGAATGGGGGTGAAATGTTAGAATAAATCAAAGAAAGACACACTGGGAACTGGAAAATGGCCATGTAAGACATGTGACAAAGCATACTGTAGCTTGCCCCTATGAGCAGAAGACAGACTATGAAGATACTCTGAGCCTGAGTAAACATGGGAAACAATAAATTTAGAAAACTCACTAAGTGACAAGACTTTCACTTTCGCTACCATGAAAGTGAACTTTGAGTCAAAGTTGATTAGTATGACCTATATGAAATCCATTAACCAACTGAGTTTTACTTTGCAGACACAAAACCTATAAAGAGAAGGGACATGAAACCATTTTCTTTGTCAATTAATGCATTAAAGATAACCCCAGAGAAACAAAATTATGAAGTAATGAACAGCAAACATTTTCTCTTAGATTAATTGGCAAGGGGAAGCTCAAATTTGAATTCTCCACTTCGACTTCAGTATCTCCCATCTTACTCTAGTTTTTTGTTTCTGTTATGTCTAGTTTCTGTGTTATGTGTCTGTGAGGTCTGAATGTTCCTGATTCTGTCTCTCAGAAAGAGCTTTGCTCTGTATTTATTTGAAAAACAGGAAGGCATGATATGAAAAAAGAAGAGAAGTTTTTTGAGAATTATTTTACAGAGTTTTACAAAGAAAGAAACTATACAAAAACAAAACAAAACAAACAAACAAACAAACAAAAAAACTGACTCAAAACAGCAAACAACACTGAAACAGATGTTGTTCACCTATATCCATTGTCTTAGTCAGTGTCAGTGTTTGACAACATGACAACAAAATCTCTTTTTCCCCCCCCCCAATGTTTTGTTTTGTTTTTCAAGACAGGTTTTCTCTGTATAGCCTTGTCTCTTTTGGAATTCACTCTATAGAGCAGGCTAGCCTCAAACTCAAAGAGATGTGCCTGTTTCTCTGCCTCTCAAGTGCTGGGAATAAAGATGTGTGCTACCAGCACACAGTTCACAAAAACTCTTGAAAGAAAAACATTTCACTGGAGTTCACTTTCAGTTTCAGAGGTTTAGTTCACTTTTTGGCATGACAAGGAAGCATGGTGTCAAACAAGAAAAACAGTGATGGAGTGCTAACTGAGAATTCAATATCCAGATCTGTGGACAACAGAAAGAAAGATACTGGGCCTGGCTTGAGCATTTGAAACCCCAAAGCCCACCTCAATTGCTATATTTCCTCCAATAAGGGTATATATGCTACAGTAAGTCCACAGCTCCTATCTCCTGTCAAGTTGCACTAATTCCTAATACATAAATGTTCAGACATATAAGCCTATGGGAGCCATTTCTATTCAGAGCATCACATGCATGTCACTTTCAACATTGATGATAGATACTGTTTGATAGATAAATTTGTTTTAAAGGTGCTTTCAAGCTGTTGGCTATTTACAGCAAGTGGTTATCATTGCACATTCATGTGCACATAAATGATTCTGTGTTAGAAGAATAAAAAAATACATAATTTATGATTGTGAAGGTATGCATTAGTTTTTATTGTAAAGGCTTGCTACATAGGAAATCTGAGGCAAATTAGATTGCTCCCATTGTTATCTTAAAGTAAATTTGAATTTAAAGAGCATTGTAAGTTGATTAGTGTCTTCAAATGTATCATGATCAAATCAAGATACTATCATTTTCATTGTTTTGGATATTAAGACTTCTATGTTCTAAAAATCTTCCATAACTTCTCCTCTAGCTATTTTTAAAATGAATAAAAAAGAACATTGGGACCATCTTAGTCTGTGAGTTGGCCTGGAGTTGAGCTCACTGTGTCACATAGGCTTCCTGTAATTCTTGGAAATCCTCCTGCTTCAGCCTGAAATTACAAATATAATTGTGTGCTACCATGACCCGTGGACACTCAGGGCAGGGGTTGAACAGATAGGACAGCCTGTGCTTTTATAGACTCTATGAGCCAAACTGTCTTCACTGTTGTCAGAGAAGCTATTGAGAAGGAAATCTGATTTCTGGGAGTAGGAAACACAGTAGTTTCCCAAGAATTTAATTAACAAAATGAAAGGAATGTTGTACACATCTTAGATATATCAGGCAGGTCTTTTGATATGTCCATGAGACAGCAGGAATGCAATTTTAAAAGATCCATGTGTAAGTTCATTAAAAATGAGAAAAATGAAAACCTCGAGTAGATAAGGTTGAAATAAAACTATTTAGGATGGAGAAAGTTTTCAGTCTCTTGAATGACTAAAAGACAACAAACACTCCACCTTGAGAAACGGTAGTACTCATCTCTTGTGGAGCCCTGGGCTTTGCGTTTCTCGGCTGTTGGGTTTAAGTAGGTTCAGATTTGTTAAAAAAAATCATTAAAGATATTATTATCTTTTTATGAACATAATTATTACAGTGTCTTTTACTAAATATCTTGCCCAGGTATACCTACATTTGTAATGGTAATATTTTAATTTAAAATCTATTAATAGTTGAGCATATCATATTGAAACTTCTTGCTTCTATATTTTAAAGAAGATTAAAATTAAAGCATGTTACTTTTTCTGATAGCCCCTTATGTAAGCAGTGATTTGAAACTTTAAACTAAAATTGGTTTTAAAAAAAATCAGCAGGCATATTTCACTGTGATTTAGTGAAAATTTTTCTCTTTGTGGTAGAAACAGTAGAGGCAAGGGAAACTACTTGCCCCAGTTCCTGGTCCTGCTAAGAGGAGATGAGGCAGCTTTCACCTAATGTAGAAAAATGAATCTCTCACACAGATGGTGTCATTGAGACATGTAAATGAAAAACTCACGATACTATGTCTAGCATTCCTTATTTAATAAGATAGTGAAGAAGTAAAATAAAAACCTGCATAATTGATTGAAAACAAAATAATTTTATGTAAATATATTTATATTGAAACTGTATAGATTAATATAATTATTCTCTTTTTCCCTGACCACTGATAAGAGTGAATAGTTAAAAATCTGTGATGTAAATATTAGTATGTAAACATGTACTAATAATTTTCAAAGACTAAAATTGGACTTTTAATAGTATCAGTAATTAGCAAATAATAGCAGTCAGATTGTAGATTAGTAAGAACAACAAAATAGGTAGTATGTGCTCAACAATGGCCCTCAAGCACAATGGGAATTGTAGTATTTTATTTAATATTAAAATGACCCCATGAAAGAGACTTTTGTTCAATTTCTACAGCTGAGGAAAAATAATCTTAACAATAGTCTGATAGTATGATTTAATTCTTTCTGTCAAAGATGGTGATGAAATAAATTTGGTGTTTTGGCAAACTGGCAATTTGTAGACATTGAAATAGATGGTAAGGTGGATGGTGGGCCTATATATTTTGAAATCAGAAACAAATATTCTAGTGATTGTTAGGTATTTTGCTTTTTACCTTCCTCCCCCAAGTTTCTTACATGTTGTTCTCCTAGAAGTTGAAAGTCATCCAATCTATTAGCAAAGAAACAGATTTAGTATTTTGCAGTCTATCTATACCTAGCCACTGAGTATGTCACAGCTGCAAAGTTCTGTGGATTTTTATTACAATTAAACCACAAGGACATATTTATTAACTGGCAGTGGGCAACACACTAGACTTAGGTAAAAGTAGTCCTTCAAATGTCTTTGGTTCTAATACAGTTGAGACAAGATTATTTACTCATATACAGCATGGCAACACATGTGAATGATATGTTACTTACAGTGTTCATAGTAAGGATGGGTGAAATTGGCATGGGTGAGAATTAAGTTAGGGAAATGTAGAAGAAAATACATGCCTTAAGGGACCTTAGGATTTCCCAAATTTCCCAAGATTGCTGTAGATCTGATAACTTTTTATGCTAATATTGAGATGGTTTATTAATCAAGATTGTTACCAAAAAGTTTCACAAAGAAGAGTCGGATAAAGAATGAGCTGTTCAGTTGCTGAGTAACTCTTTAGAAACTAGTTAACATTGCTTTGCTGGTTTTGACCTTGTGTTCATTAACCAGTGGTTGGAAATACAACTATTCCAGCAAAAGTATTTAAAAATATAAAAGTATAGTGGAATGTACCTATCTCTAGCACTATTTACATGCTAATAATGAATACTTTTCAGGCAAATTCTATGTGTTTCTCATGGTCCACTCAGATATACAGTGTTAGTCACAAAGGTTTTTCCCTTTCAAGAATCTAATAATTCATTGCTGTGATTATATTTAGCACTTAAATATTATCATAGCTTAGCTTTTAGAAACAAACTTTTACTTATGAGTCTCTGTTACGTAACTGGATATTAAACTTCTAGCCATTCAACTTTTGTTAATCACAGCCCCAGTTCTTTTCACATGATATATGCAAATTTAATAATTGGTTAATAGATAAAAGTTTTCTGTGTGTATCTAGAAAATAATTAAATTAGCAGTTGTTAAGTTCTCATACTTTCTCATGGTGTTAACAATTAACACATTCTGCCAATTACTGTAGCTATTTATGTGCTTGGCACCTCCTCAGCTATATTTTCAAAATATTTGTTGCAGATAGCAACAACTACTTAGAAAATTCAGAGCCCTGTACCAAAGAACAGCATGTACTTAACAGATATTAAATATTTGTCAAGAGAAGATTTACATAATTAGAAAATGTACATATGAATTGTATATAGTAAGCCCAGCCCAGAATGAGAAGCCAGAAACTGAATGAATGAGTCTCTAAGCCTAACTTTTGTTCCTATATGACAAGCATGCTCAAATTATTTTCTCCTTGCAGAAATCAGTTTTCTCAGGAATAATAGACAGTGTTTCAAACTGAAGAATAGTTTTTTTTTCTTATTTTCATGTTCAGGGTGGGCTCTTCATGTGTAGCAAAACGGATTAATCATTTTCTTAAGTAATAATGGATATTTAAAGTGCATTTCCTTATTAAAGAGAAATGCTTCATTGCTAAAGTTGTATGAATTATACTGATGTAGACTACAGTGTTGAAGTTCATCTTTTAAAAATCAATTTAATATATACCACTTATAAGTTCATC
Organism: Mus caroli; assembly: GCF_978045245.1. Classification (NCBI taxonomy): domain Eukaryota; kingdom Metazoa; phylum Chordata; class Mammalia; order Rodentia; family Muridae; genus Mus; species Mus caroli. The sequence continues at coordinate 83,178,769 of NW_028227257.1, read as the reverse complement.
TTGCTGACTCTGTATTACCTTGCAAGAAATGAACAAAGTGTTCTGTTGTTTCAAAAACTACATCCAAACAAATTAGAATTAATTTCATAGCAAATGCTGAGGCAGTGTTAGCTAATTGTAAAGGCATTGAGCAGTGTGAGGGGTTATAGGCAAAGACAAAATGGGTGCACATTTGCCATGTTTTCAGTGAGGAGTTTCAAAAAAATATTTTTTTTTCAGAATGTAATGAATGACTCATCGTACCTCTTTCCAATCCATATTATTTATTTTAAAGAGAGTCATAGTAAAAACAGTCTTTTAAAAACTAGTAAGTTTTCAATGTTTGATTGGGTATTGCAGATTTGAGTTACTCTCCCAGGCATTATAGATAATCAAGAGGTCCAGGGGAAACTGAGCAGTTCGATTATTCTCCTGGAATGGAGGGATTGCTATTGATTGTTGAAATTTAAAAATTTTATCCTTACTTTTAAATTTTAAGGTATTTGTCCTGTAGATGTTAGTTATGTCCAACTCCAATTTTCTTTGTCATATATTCATGGATTTTGTTTTTGGTTTTGTTTCTCCTGTAACTAATTTTATTTTATGACCACTGTTTACAAGTTGACTAAGCCCTGAAGTTGTTAGTAGAATGACTTGCACTTTCGTGTCATTGTTTTTTAAGATTAATGCAGCAATGGTGTCATAAGTTTTAAAACGATTTAACCATAAAGTGTTGAGGACAATACTCTTCAGACTTGCTCCACAATAAATAAAATTATAATGATGATGATGAAATAGAAGAAAATACTAATAAATGATAAGTGTCAATACTTATGAGAGTAATGACTTAATTGTATATTAGTTCTCTACAACTAACAGAATAAGAGATTTAAAGTCATTTATTTATCATAAATGTAGTCCCGTATATTCAATATTTCTTTCAGAACTGGATTATTAGTAGGGGCAGGTATCAGGATCATTATTTCCCACAAATATAGGGCCTGATTGTTAATTTTTTTTGGAGAAGATTTCCCTATCTTACCTGTCCTGGAATTTACTCTGTAGACCAAGCTTACCTTGAACTCAGAGATCTACCTGCTTCTGCTTCCTAAGTGCTGGGATTAAAGGCCTGCACCAGCACAGCCCAGCTATCCTGATTTATACCTTATTAATTTGTCATTTCCACCATTCCCTCCCAAAACAACAAAATGATAAACTAAACCACTGATTGATGTTTTGTCTCCCTAACAGCAGAAAATATCAATGATAAGAAGAAGATGGAATTTTTACATTCTAGTATTCTACATGGTAGTACAGTAAAGCTGAAAGGGGCATAAATGTATTTTAAAGCTTAAGAAATTTTCATGACCAAGCCTACAAAATTGAATTTGTCATTTGTATTATGTGAACAGACTCCTTGTTTGTTAACATAATGAAATTGTAATAAGAGGAAAAAAAAATTCACAAAAGCCCAGTCGAAGGCAGACAGCTGATTAAAAGATGAAAACATGTGCATCTCCCTGGAGCCTGGAGTTCCTTTATAAGTAGATATTTAGTGACTTGTCAAGGCAGGGAGTTTTCTAGAAGGAAATGGATGTTTGTCTGGGGTTAGGTTAAAGGTTAGATTCCCAGGGCTCCACTGAACTTGTAGAAGAAATTACTGAGGCGAAGCCCAGATGAGCTCAGAGCTACTAGAAAGTGTGAGATTTACTGTCCTTCTGGGCTGACTGCTGAGCAGGAACTCCCATGCACAGTAGACTGGCCTTCCTTTGCCCTTAGTTTCCCTGTCAGTACTGGCTAACCAGAACATCCATGATTCCAAATTATTAAAATGAGATTAAAGTATCAAAAGCCAAATTGTGGAACTGTGAATTAATAGTCTTCCCTCCTTTTTTATTTTTCTTTTTGCTATTATTTCAATAGAGTGGAGGCAATCTAGGTTGTGATTTCTAGTTGTCCATAATAATAGTATTTGGGAGCATATGGTAGCCTATATCATCCAGCCCAATGACCTTATTTGGCAGGACTAGAAACTGAAGACTTCAAGAGAAAGGACGCTGAAACTTACTCAAGGTAGAAAGTACTAGAACACGCTGGAAACTCTAGTATGCCCTATGGCCCCATTGGGCTTCCTTTACAAATCGATGAAATGAAGATGTGAGTATGTTTGAAAGATGTTGGTGTGAACAATGTTTGTTATAATATAACACTCCAGGGAAAATTCAAATTTTAGACATTTATCCACTCTACAGTGATAAAATATCTTGAAACAACAATAAATCTCATATTTATGCCCAAGCATCAGCACTGAGACATTCTGATGGACACTAAATTTCTTCATGTTCAGATTTCTGCTTAGCTATTTATTTCAAAATGTTACCTTGTCTTGTATAAACATTTGAAAATGCATCCTACTTTTGAGCATGGCTGACAGCTTACTACATGGCACCCTGACACTGTAAATACCTTCTTATGACACCACTCTGCAGTTTAACATCACTGCCTCTGTCGTTTTATTCAAAACTGAGAAAGTTCAGTGAATAAAACCACGAGAACACTCATGCTGTGCAGGACAGCAAACGCCAATGGTGTTAAATGGGAATTTGATTTTCCTTCTCTTTTTCATTTCTTTAACACATACAATTTAGGCAAATTGACAGAAATTCTCCAATGTTATGATAGCACACTTTCAACAGGAGTGTGTGTGCTTTGTGGCTACCTGCTGAATAAGTTGACTATCTAGGATATCAGAAGATTCCAGAAGAACATTTAAAAAGAGGGTTTTTAACATTTTGATCCCATATACAATTGAAAAATGCACTCCTTCTCAGGTTATAAAGTCCATTAATTGTTGTAGGAATCATTCTGTATATTCAAATTATTGAACATGCAGGAGTCTTGGATATCTATTACATAAATTACATACTATAAATTTTGCATCAATAACATCTGTAAGATTATCAAATAGTAAAAAAAATTATGAAAACTAATGTGTCTTCTTGTACTATATATTAAAACATATGCATGAGTACATAAAAAGATATGAAAGGCAGAGAAGGAAGAAGTAAAAGAAGAAACAATATTTCTAATAAAATCATTGCTGGAAGCAGAAAGACTGCCAGAAAGCAAAGGAAATATGGTACTAGAATAATCAATCTCCATGATTCTTAAAATGGGAGTCACTTGGGGATATTGCTAACATGCAAATTCTGTTTGAAGATATCTCTGTCTCTATGCATTCTGAGACTCTTCATGTCTTTATAACTCCTGGGCAATGTAATGCTGTTAGACTTCATCACTTTGAGTAGCAAGGTAGTACAGTTTCAGGCTAATGGGTGCAACCAAGGGTCAAGTCTGTATCTTGACAAGAAAGAGTCATATATTTGTCAGAGTTTATATATCAAGGGAATGCCATCCAGCCCTGCTAACACAGACATTGCCATGTCGTTAAGAACCTTCTACAGTTTCTGCTTTTATTAGAGAGTGTTGTGAAAGCACTCAGCTTCTAAAGCTTGCCTGGATTTTCGGGATGATAGATAGAGGGAAAGTAGGATTTTATGTGCAATGGAATTAGAAATAAACTAGATCTAGTGAGTCTATGCATTGGTAAAGCAGTTGAATTGCTTTTTGGTTCTTTACAAGGTCTTATCTAATAGGAGATCATTAGATAAGGCAATGAAGAAAGCGGAATGCAACCTTAAGAATTGTGGATTTATGATTGGTGACCTGAATGCTCTTTTCCTTGACACACTGAACATTTATGTTGGGTTAGATCACTCACTTTTCTAAAATAAATATGAACAGGAAGGAGCCATTTGGAATTTCTACTGCATTTTATATTTTAAATCCAATTTATCAAACATGTTCTGGTTACTAGGTTACAAAGTAGTATACTTGGCATTGGGTAAAATATATTGACCCAAATGGCAAGTTCCTGGCATTCTAGTTTGCATACTAAAGAAACACACAGGAAAATATACCCAAATGTAAGATGGTTTGGACTTTAAACTTAATAGATTACAATGTTACATATAAACTAATGAAAAATGGGTAATTCTGTCAAGAAATTAGGGAAATATTTTGCAGAAAGAATTTGAACATGGACGTTTAATTTTTATTTTGTGTTCTTTACAAATTGCTTTCAATATGCTTTAATTTTATTAACCTGCCATCTACTCTACCCAGATCCATTCCCTCCCTCCTTACCCACTAACTTTATGGGGGTACCCCCCCCCCATCCATCAAGTACAGTTTGTGCTGCCCATATATCCTTGAATGTGTTTCAACCAACCAAGTATGGTCAACCAACCAAAGGCTGTACCATTAAAAGAAATAGATTCTCCCAATTCCAGACTCTAGTACCTGTTAATACATCCTCTTTTTCATGCACATGTCTCTTCCCCATGATTTAGTTTTGTCCTAGCCTGTGCAGGTCTTACATATACTATCTTAACTGCTCTGGATTCTTATGTGCAACTACCTTGCTGTGTGCAAAAGACAGAATTTTTTTTCTAGTGATCCATTGGTTATAGCACAATTTTTCAGGCCCCTCTTCATCAATGATGCTTAAATCTTGTAGAAAGGAATGTGATACAGACACCCCATGTATGAATGAGAATTCTATAGTCTATCATTCTTTACACATTAATCAGTTGTGGGTCTCTGTGCATAAGGACTTTTAACTTAAGAACCTAATGAGAATTACCATGAAGAGAGAGAAATTACTAGTTTACCTAGTTCTTTATAGAGACAAAGATGCTATTCTTTGGAATTCAGCAAAATCTGGGGTTGAATTGAATTGTTGGAAAAATGGTACCACATCAGAGTGATAATTCAGCAGCTGAATCTCTCAAAAGTGGCTTTTTCATAACGACCTGTTCCCTTAGTGGCCAGGAGGAAGAGACATTTTACATAAGCATTTCCCTTGAACACAGGAGCACAGGACTTCTGAGGGGGATATGAACCCAAGATGAGAAGACATGCATCATTCCAGATTATTTTCAACACACATGTCCAAAGCACTTCAATTGTTCTTTGTTATTTAAACAGAAAATTAATTGTTATGGTTTTGTTGGAATAATGGGTATAAGAAAAACATCTGATTTTGTTTCCCCTTCCTGGATATGTAGGTGGATAACCATACATAAGAACCTTTGAGGGCCTTACCATCTTTTTTATGTCTGATGCCATGTCAGAATGGAATAAGGTTGGGATCCTATCTAGTTTATTTGTCATCCATACAGATTCAAGATCAAGTGTAAACACAAATAAAAATAATCAAGAGGGCTAACCATTAAAAACACAACAACGAGTTTGCCATCACAGCTTGAAAATGAAAGAAATTTAAAATTCAGGAGGAATTAAAACTATAAAGATACTGGAAACTGATTATAATGGGGCCCAATGTAAGTTGTTTATTCCTACTAGATGTTGGTTGTAATGGGTAAGCTTTGCCTAAAACACCAGAAAGATCTAGAAGTGCCACTTCACATCATGTATCATTCACTTTTGTAAGAAATTCATCTAGAGCACAGGACAATAATAATAATAAACAAAAGTGCTGCTTCCAAACTTTTGATTTTATTGAGTTCCACTAATTTGACACAATGTACCCTGTTTAGTAATTTTTTTCAATCCATTTTAATTAAAATCCATAAAGACAATTAGTGTTCCTGATTCTATTTTTTGTTCTTGTTTTTTTTTTTTTTGAATCATCTGACCTGTTGTAATCCAAGCTCACCTTGTTCCCCTGTTCTTGTTGTTGCCATTGCTCTTCTGTACCTGCTTCCCCCACACTCTGACTTCAGCTCTGTGAGCTACGGATTGTTTTGCTTTTTGTCAAATAATGCTATTGATCTCCAATGGTAGACAATAACCAACCTCTAAAGACATTGATGGTAGTAGTAGAGATCAGTTAGTATTGTTGCCTTTGTTATTTTTAGAGTGAAACACAGAGAATATATTAGCCATCAGAAACAAATATGGAAAGGCTACACAGGATAGGTATAGGGGTAATAAGAAGGAGATTAGGAAGTGATACCAACATTTGTTGAGTGCTAACTTATATCATATACTAAATCTGATACTAGAATCGGTAAACATGTAAGGAACATGAAATGGGGCACGTGAAACCATGTCACCAGACATGACCTTGTGTAAGGTTTGCACCGACCCTTCATCATCAGTGGCACAGTAAGAGAATTTGTAATGAAAGATCCCTGTCATACAGTCACATGGAGCAGAGATGGTTTAAGAATCTGCATCTTTTCAGCCGGTCTTGGTGTTGCACACCGTTAATCACAGCACTCTGGAGGCAGAGGCAGGCAGATTTCTGAGTTTGAGGCCAGCCTGGTATACAAAGTGAGTTCCAGGACAGCTAGGGCTATACAGAGAAACCCTGTCTCAAAAAACCAAAAAAAAAAAAAAACAAAAAAAAAAACCAAAAACAAACAAACAAAAAAGAATCTGCACGTTCATCTGCTTGCCCTATTCCTTCCTTTTACAGACAGCTCCAATGGAGGTAATATTGTCAATATACATAAAAAGCTTAAGAAGGATGGGTACTGAATCAAGGTTACAGATACTAGGCATCCAGATACACTGCTTACCCTCTTCACTGTCTTTCTAAATAGTATATAGATGTCACTTTACATATGATCTGCCCATCTCTTAGTCAGTCACACAGAATTATACTGGGCATTCCCTCCCAAATTAGTAGATAGTCTATGTATAATCTATATATGATTCATATGCAGACGTTTTTTTAAAATATTTTCCTTTTGAAATCTGTATCTAAGGTTACCAGCAAATGATATTTCAAGTTTTGGACAATTGTCCTTTGAACAGCATAATATGAAACATTGACTAACTGCATGATATTGTCTCAAAAACTATATTAGGACTGTTAAAACTCTGCTGCCAAAACAAATCAATCCTGAGACAAATCAAACAATAAAAGTTAGTCTTCATACAAAGCCTTACTCTCTAAGGCACAACCCCCTGGAGCCAGCAGTCAGAGGCCAGTCTACACCTATGGCAATGCCTTCTGCTCATGCAGTTCCTAGATCCTTGCTATTCCATGAACAAAGAGAACATCAAGGGCTTTTTCCAATCAAGCTCTAGGCTTGGCTCACTAATGTTCACCTTCTGTTTCTCAGAGCATCTTTAACAGAGAGTGTAAAAGGGAGCCTGGAGAAGGAGGGTGCTGGCCAGTGTCTTTTCTGGGCCATGAAATAATTAACAGATACCAGTGGATGTTGCTGAAGAATCACATGTTCTTTGGAGAATAAAGATTAGGTTTTAAAAAGTTATCTCCTTCTATGGGAGGGATTCAGTCATATGAGGAAAACAGTAATTACAGGGGAGTATTCAGGGCCATATTACAATTTGGCAAGGCCTGAAGTTCCTTCCTCCAGCAGCTGCTGTTCTCTGTACAGAGTTCCTTTTTCATCTCAAATAATTAACTTGAGATTTAGAAACGCCTGTGCTCTCTTATACTCATGTTGGCTGCTTTGTCTTTTTTAAATAGAGGTCAAAATGTTTTAAAATCAAATGTAGGTCTTAGAGTGTGTCTCTGTTTTCCTTAAGACAGTGGCTTTGTGGCAGAGGTTTTGTCATAGAATGAAGAGAATTTGCCTGCTCACTGTGCTCATGAGGCATGAAGGGCAGAATGAAGCTGTGCACCCTGGTAGCTTGTTCTCTGCTAGGCACTTGTTTTTTATAATGTCTCAGCACTTCCGACTTGCATGGGAAAATATTGAGGCAGTTTCTTGGCAATAGACATAGAAAACACCATAGTGTAGGCCATTGGAGAGATCTATATTTTGAGGACAAATAAGAATTAAAAGTAATAAAACCGTGCATATTATATGTATAAAAATAATAAAGCCATGCATATGTTGTGGTCAGAGAATATACAGATCTACAGAGTAGGGTTGAAGTTAATAAGCTGACTAAATGATGTAGATGTGTTCTCTTGTTTGCAACATATGTCTTAGACATTAATTTTAACAGAAACATAATTGAAAAAAGATACATAATTGAGGAGAGTCATGGAAAATTCTAAGGAATAGATAAACAATATGTAGTATCATTTAAAAAAGGTTTTTATAAAAATGTAATTATCAGTGTTTTATTTATAATGATAATATATTACATCCGTGGACACAAATCAAATGTTTCTCCTCAACAGCTTATGTTAATTTCCATTTTCCACTCAGTCTAAGGCTGTTTTCAAATAAATTTGCTAAGTATTTTAGCATGTGATGTGACTCAGTGAATAGCTTTAGCGAATCTGGAGGGAAAGTGTGATATCTTTTGGGAAATTATAATGTGTACAAGGAAAGAGAAATTATACAAATACCAATAATGATACAATTGTGAACTCTATTAATAAGGTAGTTGTTTCATAGGTGTTACCATAAGTGATGCTACAGGTACATTTTTTATATATAATATAATTGTCACATAAGACTTTGCTAATATAGTATCTCCATGGTCTTAGAAATGTGTGAAATAAATTTTCCAGAGTCATATAACCATCAGCTTTTTTCTGACCCACTGAAATTTAACCAACTTAGGACCTGCTGTTTCCATGGCTTCTAAATCAGCAAAAATATCCAAGATCCAAGTACCACAAATGAAAACTTCACCCTAGACTGCATATTTTAAATTGAAGAAAGGAAATCATGCTTACATAAACTGCTACTGCTAGAATAAAATACGGAAATTGGAAGTGATCACTGAGTGTTTAGGTTTATCCAGACATGACTACTACACGAATCTACTACTAAAAGCAGTATTTGAAAACGTAGACAAAAGTATGCCTTGCTACTACACACAGGCCATTTAGGGCTTTCATGGCTAAGAGAGACATTAATATTATCCTTTGAATAAGGATGAAGTAAGATTTCTAAACAGCTTATGTTGCATAAGCCATCAGCAGAAAGGGTTCACTTCTTCCAAATTCTCCATAGGTCTGGGTTTCTGCTCCTAGAAAAGAATGTTCTGTTACCATATAGGTGAAACCCTGTACAAATATAAAATATAATTTTGGAATCCATGGATTAGGGGCTCAGTATTCTTACTCTAACACTTGACTTTGTGTGCTGAGCTCTGCCTTCATTTCAATGACTTTAAAAGGCAAATAATAACAGTTACCCTACAGCCTTTTTGCCTCAATATTAGATGAAAGTATGCATTCAAAGTGATTAGCATAACCTCAGCACTCCTAGATGAAAGTAATTTTATCTAAAAATTATAAAGTATTTTTAAGCAATGTTAGCATAAGATCCAGGGACTTTAAAGAATATTGATTAGTTTGAAGTTAAAAAAAAGAAGAAGCTGTCTTCATAACAAACAAAGATAACTTGGTTTTTCTTTTCTTTTCTTTTCTTTTCTTTTCTTTTCTTTTCTTTTCTTTTCTTTTCTTTTCTTTTCTTTTCTTTTCTTTTCTTTTCCTTTCCTTTCCTTTCCTTTCCTTTCCTTTCCTTTCTTTTCTTTTCCTTTCCTTTCTTTTTTTCTTCTTCTCCTTTCTCCTTTCTCCTCTTTCTCCTTCTTTTTCTTCTCCTCTTTCTCCTTCTTTTTCTTCTTTTTCTTCTTCTTGTTCTTCTTCTTGTTCTTCTTGTTCTTCTTGTTCTTCTTCTTGTTCTTCTTCTTCTTCTTCTTCTTCTTCTTCTTCTTCTTCTTCTTCTTCTTCTTCTTCTTCTTCTTCTTCTTCTTCTTCTTCTTCTTCTTTGAATTCCAAGCTCTTTTTCTCAATTATTTTACTTATTTACATTCCAGAGGCCAATGACCCCCTCCCATCCTGGTACTTGTCTGCATTTCCTCAACCATTTCCTTCTTCTCCTTGCCTCCAAGAAGTTCCTCTCCCCTAACCTCACCAGGCTTCCCCTTTCCCAGAACCTCAAGTCTTTTGAGGATTATGCACATCTTTTTCCACTGAGGCCAGACCAGGCAGTGCTCTGCTCTATATGTGACAGGGAACTCAGACCAGCCAGTGTATCCTGCTTGATTGGTGGCTCAGTCACTGGGAGCTCCCAGGGGTCCATGTTAGTTGAGACTGCTGGTCTTCCTATGGGTTAACACTCCCCTTCACTTCCTCAATCCTTCTCCTCAAACATTGGGTTCCTCAACTTCAATCCAATGACTTAAATATCTGCATCTGTCTCAGTTTGCTGCTAGGAGGGCCACTCTGAGGACAGCCATGCTAGGCTCCAATCTGCGAGCACATCATAGCACCGGTAATAGTGTCAAACACTGAAGCATTAGATGAAAAGGATCTGGTTCCAGAAGGGGAGGCATTCCTTCAAAGGATTCTTGGGAGGTGGTCTTTGCTAGGGACTGATAGAAAATATCCAGATTAGCAGTGCAAAGTGACTGAGGAGGTTGGGGCTCAATGATTCAATGTCTTCAACCTTGTGTAAAATATCTAAGATCTTGTTTAAATGTAAATGGCAAGGCATGCTGTGTTTAAACTCCTGAATGATGTGCCAGATTCCCAGATAACAACTTTCTTAGAATTGAGGTGTATAGATACTAATTTACTATAATAATTGAGCAGGAAAGGTAGAAAGAAAGCAGTTGAAAGAACACTTCTGATGGAAGTAACTGGTAGCTGAAAGTTAGATCTAAAGCCTTTCTTGAGAAAGGAAGCCTGATAGTTCATGAACATAGCAACATGGATAAAACTACATTGGCTTAAATGGTTTTCCTCCTTTTTGTTCCTGTTTACATTATTGTTGATTGTAATAGATGAGTAGCAAGAATAGAATTAAAATGACTGGGAATACAAATATAGAACGTAATTCAAACAAATACATTTGATTTAAATTGTATACAAAAACTATTATTTCATTTGATCAGTAAAATTTCTAAACAGGTAATTTTTGTTTCCCCTGTATCTAGACAAAACACATTCCAAGTAGATAGCCCTGAATTTGTAAACAGTATGAAATTTCTATATTCATAACGCTTGTTGTATATTGATGAGTTTAGCTTATCTTTCTTAGGAAGGAAGTTGGAATTGAGTATAAACAATCATCCATTTTGTTCTTTTTGGATTATCATCAAAGACATAATTACATTGACTCATTTGGACCATTTAAGCTCTATTGTTTTGGCTAAAAATGAAAATTTTAAGGATAGGGAGATGGTTCAGCTGATAAGAAAACTTACTGTTTCTTGAGTGTAGTTTTCAGAATTCATGTGGGGCATCTAACAGCTGCCTGTAACTTCAGCTCCAGGAAATCTTATGCCCTCTCTTCTTGCCTGAATTGGCACCTGCATTTATCTGTATTTACCCACACATAGACACATGCACATAATTTAAAGTAATATAAACTGTAAAACATAGAACAAAAAATTTACTTAATAAGATATCTACATCTTTGCCAGTAGAATGTGTGCTATGCAGAATATGAATTGTATAAATACCAGACATGGATGTATATACGATTGTAGCCAGACTCTAAAGCTTTAATTGTCACATTTAGGAAATAAAAAATTTCATTTTAAATACTGTATCTGATTTATGATCTATATTAAGGTGTGTGTATAACAAAACTATTTTTTAAAATAAGTATAAATTGATATTTCATATAGTGTTAATTTAATTATTAATTTTGATAGTTCAAGGTAATTGATTTAATATTTGGCATGTTTATCATCTAATAAATTTTAAATATCAACATGCCATTTCAGTATAGTATTCATTATTGCATAGTGCACATATAATTTATTTAAAATAATTGATAGCATTCAAGAAGATTTTTAACAAATATATGCATATTGATATATATAGGATATACTAACTTTTGACTATTATAACAATCATAGCTTCTGGTGACTTCAAAATGTTATACAGCTTCTGAACCCCTTTTTTTAAGTTGCATGGTTTGGCATTTTATTTTGATAATTGCTGTCCTCAAAAAATTACTGACTGTCAGAAGTTGAACTGGAGACCTGCAGATGTGACTTGCATAAGTTGAGAGTCTCTCCCATTCTTCACACTCTGCCCTCCACCACTGACCCTACCAGATATTTTATTTGTCAAAGTACATATTTGCTGCATGTATTTTCTTTGACAGCCTGCTTCCCAGAGCTTACAGTTTGCTAAGGCAAGAACACAAAGGTGAATAATCACCATGAAAAATCATGACTATGTATAGTGCAGATCAGAGTCAGCAGACACCTGAGCCTTTGAGATGACTTGTTTATCATTAATGACATGTTTGCCTGTTGTTATATAAAACAGAGAACAGCAGAAAAGGCAGAGAATAAAATCACAGTAGCATGTATTTTTGTTCATTGATATTTCCTCCACCTCCTTCTCCTCATCTACTACCTACATGCTGGGGAAGACATTCAAGTGATTATGAATAATTGCTATTGACTCCCCTTCCCCAGAATCCTATTTCCATCTGACATTTTGGCAATCTATATGTAGATGTTCCATAGATATCTCAGATTCATTTGGTTGAAAATAAATGCATTGCATGCCTTCTTATAAAACCATTTTCTTCTTCTATGTAGTTAATATTTGTTGAGTGTAAATCACTTCAGCTAAAGTCTGGGGTCCTCAGCCACTGTATGGGGCCTGCTTCAACTCCAAGTGTAATTGATCTTCAAATCTTCCTCATTTCCTTCTAATTTTGCCTTTCCCTCTCCTGGGTAAGGTATGTACATTCTCTCTTATGTCCCACATTAGTAAAGTAAAGAATCAGTTTTCAAGTTGCTAGGCAGCAACAGTTGAAAAAGGCCACAAAAAAATTAAGTCAGTATCTTGTTTATGAAACATTTTCCCTGTATTTCCCCCTTTCCAGAGAGTGAGGCATGCTTCTCTTTAACATAGACTCATCATTTAGAATTTTATTGATTGGTAAACATCAAAAGCATCTCACACAGTGATTCACTTGCTAAATTTCACAATCTTGCCTTTCACTGGAATTTTATCCTTCTGAAGGGAATTACAGGTATGAATATGATTTTTTTTCAATATTCTGACTGCTCGGAGTGAAGATGGGAGATAGTGTTGTGTCCCATGTTAGAGAAAAAGCACACAATTCAGGAAAAGGGTCATTAACTATCAGTCATGACACACACATTAACCTTCATCATCTTTCTGTGCTCTTAAAATATCCTTCTGCTCTATACTCTTTAGTGAGTCATTTGTTAACTCATAGTGTATACCTATTTGAGCATAGTATATCCAGAGAAATAATGCATATATTGCCTCCTGTAGACCATAGTGTTTGTGTGTGAGTGTATGTGTGTGTATGTGAATGTGTGTGTGTGTGTGTGTATGTGTGCAGAAGCATGCATGTGTGCACATATGTATGTGTAAATTCATCCTGTGGGGTTGAGGGGAATACAACGTTAAGCATCCTATAGTATTTAGGTGGCAAGGAAAAAATAAAAACAGTAAATAAATACTTCCATACTTTCTTTTATGCCCTGACCTGCAGGACTTAAACAACAGGGTTCTAGAGGGAAGGGAGCAACCATGACAAATTTGGGATCAGGAGAGGCAAAGGAACAAGACAAGACAAAAATTCTGTCCAAGTCTCAGTTTACTCTAGGGAAATGGGGGATTGATAAAGCTGAAAATCACAAACGGTATTTGCTCAAGTGCACAGGCCACACCAATGTTATCACTTGGTAACACATTGACATCAAAGGAATGTCCCCATTTTAAAATGTCTGGAGAACCCCTATCATAAAGTGTCCTGACTGAGTTGTGGGAACAGAAGCAAGATAGTAGAAGAAAAAAAGAGTGTTAATTAATAGATGATAGCCCAGGAACAAGATGGAGACTGAGGTGGCAGGGGCTTTTGGGCCCCAACATTTTCACACTGGTTGCAGCAGTAGCAGTGCATAAGAAATACTCCTCCCATCCTCTGGCCCCACATTTGCTCCAGGATTTTCTGTATGTTTTCTTGCGAATGGCTAATCTGGCTAAAGTGAGATAAAATTTCAAGGTACTTCTAATTTCCATTTCCATGATAAAGCTGAGGTACTTCTAATTTCCATTTCCATGATAAAGCTGAGCATCTTTTCTTTCTTTTCTGTTTTTCATTATTGATGGAAGAAGTTGCTTAGGTGGCAGAGTAATTGACTACCATGCAGTAAACCCTGTGTTCAAGATGTAGCTCTGCAAAAGTGGAGGCAGAAATATCAGAAGAACATCCTGAGCTACAAAGGGAGTTTGAGACCAGCCTAGGAAACAAAAACCAAAAGTTAAATATGTATTGCATATTTGTAAGTCATCTTTCTTTTTTTTTTTTTTTTTTTTAATTGTTTAATTTGTTTAATATTTAACTGTACTTTTTTTTTTTATATTTTTATTACATATTTTCCTCAATTACATTTCCAATACTATCCCAAAAGTCCCCCATAGCGCCCCCCACTTCCCTACCCACCCATTCCCATTCTTTTGGCCCTGGCATTCCCCTATATTGGGGCATATAAAGTTTGCAAGTCCAATGGGCCTCTCTTTCCATTGATGGCTGACTAGGCCATCTTTCGATACATATGCAGCTAGAGACAAGAGCTCCGGGGTTCTAGTTAGTACATCATGTTGTTCCAACAATAGGGTTGCAGATCCCTTTAGCTCCTTGGGTACTTACTCTAGCTTCTCCATTGGGAGCCCTGTGATACATCCAATAGCTGACTGTGAACATCCACTCCTGTGTTTGCTAGGCCCCAGCATCGTCTCACAAGAGACAGCTATATTTGGGTCCTTTCAGCAAAATCTTGCTAGTGTATGCAATGGTGTCAGCGTTTAGAAGTTGATTATGGGATGGATCCCTGGATACGGCAGTCTCTAAATGGTCCATCCTTTCATCACTGCTACGAACTTTGTCTCTGTAACTCATTCCCTGGGTGTTCTGTTCCCAATTCTGAGAAGGTGCACAGTGTCCACACTTTGGTCTTCATTCTTCTTGAGTTTCATGCGTTTAGCAAATTGTATCTTAAATCTTGGGTATCCTAAGTTTTGGGCTAATATCCACTTATCAGTGAATACATATTGTGTGAGTTCTTTTGTGATTGTGTTACTTCACTCAAGATGATGCCCTCCAGGTCCATCCATTTGGCTAGGAATTTCATAAATTCATTCTTTTTAATAGCTGAGTAGTACTCCATTGTGTAAATGTACCATAATTTCTGTATCCATTCCTCTGTTGAGGGACATCTGGGTTCTTTCCAGCTTCTGGCTATTATAAATAGGGCTGCTATGAACATAGTGGAACATGTGTCCTTTTTACCGGTTGGGACATCTTCTGGATATATGCCCAGGAGAGGTATTGCTGGATCCTCCGGTAGTACTATGTCCAATTTTCTGAGGAACCGCCAGACTGATTTCCAGAGTGGTTGTACAAGCTTGCAATCCCACCAACAATGGAGGAGTGTTCCTCTTTCTCCACATCCTCGCCAGCAACTGCTGTCACCTGAATTTTTGATCTTAGCCATTCTGACTGGTGTGAGGTGGAATCTCAGGGTTGTTTTGATTTGCATTTCCCTGATGATTAAGGATGTTGAACATTTTTTCAGGTGTTTCTCTGCCATTCGGTATTCCTCAGGCGAGAATTCTTTGTTCAGTTCTGAGCCCCATTTTTTAATGGGGTTATTTGACTTTCTGGAGTCCACCTTCTTGAGTTCTTTATATATATTGGATATTAGTCCCTTATCTGATTTAGGATAGGTGAAGATCCTTTCCCAATCTGTTGGTGGTTTTTTTGTCTTATTGATGGTGTCTTTAGCCTTGCAGAAGCTTTGTAGTTTCATGAGGTCCCACTTGTCAATTCTCGATCTTACAGCACAAGCCATTACTGTTCTATTCAGGAATTTTTCCCCTGTGCCCATATCTTCAAGGCTTTTCCCCACTTTCTCCTCTATAAGTTTCAGTGTCTCTGGTTTTATGTGAAGATCCTTGATCCACTTAGACTTGACCTTAGTACAAGGAGATAGGAATGGATCGATTCGCATTCTTCTACATGTTAACAACCAGTTGTGCCAGCACCATTTGTTGAAAATGCTGTCTTTCTTCCACTGGATGTTTTTAGCTCCCTTGTCAAAGATCAAGTGATCGTAGGTGTGTGGGTTCATTTCTGGGTCTTCAATTCTATTCCATTGGTCTATTTGTCTGTCACTATACCAGTACCATGCAGTTTTTATCACAATTGCTCTGTAGTAGAGCTTTAGGTCCGGCATGGTGATTCCACCAGAGGTTCTTTTATCCTTGAGAAGAGTTTTTGCTATCCTAGGTTTTTTGTTATTCCAGATGAATTTGCAGATTGCACTTTCTAATTCGTTGAAGAATTCATTTGGAATTTTGATGGGGATTGCATTGAATCTGTAGATTGCTTTTGGCAAGATAGCCATTTTTACAATGTTGATCCTGCCAATCCATGAGCATGGGAGATCTTTCCATCTTCTGAGATCTTCTATAATTTCTTTCTTCAGAGACTTGAAGTTTTTATTATACAGATCTTTCACTTCCTTAGTTAGAGTCACGCCAAGATATTTTATATTATTTGTGACTATTGAGAAGGGTGTTGTTTCCCTAATTTCTTTCTCAGCCTGTTTATTCTTTGTGTAGAGAAAGGCCATTGATTTGTTTGAGTTAATTTTATATCCAGCTACTTCACCGAAGCTGTTTATCAGGCTTAGGAGTTCTCTGGTGGAATTTTTAGGGTCACTTATATATACTATCATATCATCTGCAAAAAGTGATATTTTGACTTCATCTTTTCCAATTTGTATCCCTTTGATCTCCTTTTGTTGTCGAATTGCTCTGGCTAGGACTTCAAGTACAATGTTGAATAGGTATGGAGAAAGTGGACAGCCTTGTCTAGTCCCTGATTTTAGAGGGATTGCTTCAAGCTTCTCACCATTTACTTTGATGTTGGCTACTGGTTTGCTGTAGATTGCTTTTATCATGTTTAGGTATGGGCCTTGAATTCCTGATCTTTCCAAGACTTTTATCATGAATGGGTGTTGGATCTTGTCAAATGCTTTTTCCGCATCTAAGGAGATGACCATGTGGTTTTTGTCTTTGAGTTTGTTTATATACTGGATTACGTTGATGGATTTCCGTATATTGAACCATCCCTGCATCCCTGGGATGAAACCTACTTGGTCAGGATGGATGATTGTTTTGATGTGTTCTTGGATTCGGTTAGCAAGAATTTTATTGAGGATTTTTGCATCAATATTCATAAGGGATATTGGTCTGAAGTTTTCTATCTTTGTTGGGTCTTTTTGTGGTTTAGGTATCAGAGTAATTGTGGCTTCATAGAATGAGTTGGGTAGAGTACCTTCTGTTTCTATTTTGTGGAATAGTTTGTGAAGAACTGGGATTAGATCTTCTTTGAAGGTCTGATAGAACTCTGCACTAAACCCATCTGGTCCTGGGCTTTTTTTAGTTGGGAGACTATTAATGACTGCTTCTATTTCTTTGGGGGATATAGGGCTGTTTAGATCATTAACCTGATCTTGATTCAACTTTGGTACCTGGTATCTGTCTAGGAACTTCTCCATTTCATCCAGGTTCTCCAGTTTTGTTGAGTATAGCCTTTGGTAGAAGGATCTGATGGTGTTTTGGATGTCTTCAGGATCTGTTGTTATGTCTCCTTTTTCATTTCTGATTTTGTTAATTAGGATGCTTTCCCTGTGCCCTCTAGTGAGTCTGGCTAAGGGTTTATCTATCTTGTTGATTTTCTCAAAGAACCAGCTCCTTGATTGGTTGATTCTTTGAATGGTTTTTCTTGTTTCCACTTGGTTGATTTCACCCCTGAGTTTGATTATTTCCTGCCGTCTACTCCTCTTGGGTGAATTTGCTTCCTTTTGTTCTAGTGCTTTTAGGTGTGTTGTCAAGCTGCTAATGTGTGCTCTTTCTAGTTTCCTTTTGGAGGCACTCAGAGCTATGAGTTTTCCTCTTAGAAATGCTTTCATTGCGTCCCATAAGTTTGGGTATGTTGTGGCTTCATTTTCATTGAACTCTAAAAAGTCCTTAATTTCTTTCTTTATTCCTTCCTTGACCAAGGTATCATTGAGAAGAGTGTTGTTCAGTTTCCACGTGAAGGTTGGCTTTCTATTATTTATTTTGTTATTGAAGATCAGCCTTAGTCCATGGTGATCTGATAGGATGCATGGGACAATTTCAATGTTTTTGTATCTGTTGAGTCCTGTTTTGTGCCCAATTACGTGGTCAATTTTGGAGAAGGTACCATGAGGTGCTGAGAAGAAGGTGTATCCTTTTGTTTTAGGGTAAAATGTTCTGTAGATATCTGCCAGATCCATTTGATCCATAACTTCTGTTAGTTTCACTGTGTCCCTGTTTAGTTTCTGTTTCCATGATCTGTCCATTGGTGAAAGTGGTGTGTTGAAGTCTCCCACTATTATTGTATGAGGTGCAATGTGTGCTTTGAGATTTACTAAAGTTTCTTTAATGAATGAGGCTGCCTTTGTATTTGGAGCATAGATATTCAGGATTGATAGTTCCTCTTGGAGGATTTTACCTTTGATGAGTATGAAGTGCCCCTCCCTGTCTTTTTTGATGACTTTGGGTTGGAAGTCAATCTTATCTGATATTAGAATGGCTACTCCAGCTTGTTTCTTCAGACCATTTGCTTGGAAAATTGTTTTCCAGCCTTTCATTCTGAGGTAGTGTCTATCTTTTTCTCTGAGATGAGTTTCTTGTAAGCAGCAAAATGTTGGGTCTTGTTTGTGTAGCCAGTTTGTTAGTCTATGTCTTTTTATCGGGGAGTTGAGTCCATTGATATTAAGAGATATTAAGGAAAAGTAATTGTTGTTTCCTGTTATTTTTGTTGTTAAAGTTGGCATTCTGTTCTTGTGGCTGTCTTCTTTTAGGTTTGTTGAGGGATTACCTTCTTGTTGTTTCTAGGGCGTGGTTCCTGTCCTTGTATTGGTTTTTTTCTGTTATTATCCTTTGAAGGGCTGGATTCGTGGAGAGATAATGTGTGAATTTGGCTTTGTCGTGGAATACTTTGGTTTCTCCATCTATGTTAATTGAGAGTTTGGCTGGGTATAGTAGCTTGGGCTGGAATTTGTGTTCTTTTAGTGTCTGTATAACATCTGTCCAGAGAGCGCCATCTTGGCTCAGGGACTCCGCCGAACTTAGTCTACAGGTTAGAGTGAGGACCACAGAGGCAGACAGCTTCTGGGACAGGCGGGAGCCACAGAGCCGCTGAGGCAGCACCCTTTTGGGGCCGCAGACATCCGGCACCCTCCCAGTCGGAGGACAGTGACCTGCCCTGCAGGGAGCGCCATCTTGGCTCAGGGACTCCGCCGAACTTAGTCTACAGGTTAGAGTGAGGACCACAGAGGCAGACAGCTTCTGGGACAGGCGGGAGCCACAGAGCCGCTGACGCAGCACCCTTTTGGGGCCGCAGACATCCGGCACCCTCCCAGTCGGAGGACAGTGACCTGCCCTGCAGGGAGCGCCATCTTGGCTCCGGGACTCCACCGAGCTTAGTCTCTACAGGTCAGAGTGGGGACCACGGGGGCAGACGGCTTCTGGGACAGGCAGGAGCCACAGAGCCACTGAGGCAGCACCCTTTTGGGGCCGCAGACTTCCGGCACCCTCCCAGCCGGAGGACAGAGACCTGCCCTGCAGAGAGTGCCATCTTGGCTCCGGGACTCCGCCGAACTTAGTCTACAGGTTAGAGTGAGGACCACAGAGGCAGACAGCTTCTGGGACAGGCGGGAGCCACAGAGCCGCTGAGGCAGCACCCTTTTGGGGCCGCAGACATCCGGCAACCTCCCAGTCGGAGGACAGTGACCTGCCCTGCAGGGAACGCCATCTTGGCTCCGGGACTCCGCCGAGCTTAGTCTCTACAGGTCAGAGTGGGGACCACGGGGGCAGACGGCTTCTGGGACAGGCGGGAGCCACAGAGCTGCTGAGGCAGCACCCTTTAGGGGCCGCAGACATCCGGCACCCTCCCAGTCGGAGGACAGTGACCTGCCCTGCAGGGAGCGCCATCTTGGCTCCGGGACTCCGCCGAACTTAGTCTGTACAGGTCAGAGTGAGGACCACAGAGGCAGACAGCTTCTGGGACAGGCGGGAGCCACAGAACCGCTGAGGCAGCACCCTTTTGGGGCCGCAGACATCCGACACCCTCCCAGCCGGAGAACAGTGACCTGCCCTGCAGGGAGCGCCATCTTGGCTCCGGGACTCCGCCGAACTTAGTCTGTACAGGTCTGCTGACAGAGGATACTCAGAATCCCCAGAAGAACAACCTCTGAACAGAGACAACTATAACAACTCCAGAGATTACCAGATGGCGAGAGGTAAAGGTAAGAATCTTACTAACAGAAACCAAGACCACTCA
This sequence comes from Mus caroli, assembly GCF_978045245.1. NCBI lineage: Eukaryota > Metazoa > Chordata > Mammalia > Rodentia > Muridae > Mus > Mus caroli. The sequence goes on along the minus strand of NW_028227257.1, from coordinate 83,158,439 downwards.
CCATCATCAGGACCCAGCACTCCCACTTCGCCCAGTCCAGGGCACCCCAACACACCTGAAAAACTAGACCTGGATTTAAAAGCATATCTCATGATGATGGTAGAGGACATCAAGAAGGACTTTAAAGAACTACAGGAGAACATGGCTAAAGAGTTACAAGTCCTTAAAGAAAAACAGGAAAACACAACCAAACTGGTAGAAGTCCTTAAAGAGAAACAGGAAAACACATCCAATCAGATGATGGAAATGAACAAAACCATACTAGACCTAAAAAGGGAAGTAGACACAATAAAGAAAACCCAAAATGAGGCAACACTGGAGATAGAAACCCTAGGAAAGAAATCTGGAACCATAGATGCAAGCATCAGCAACAGAATACAAGAGATGGAAGAGAGAATCTCAGGTGCAGAAGATTCCATAGAGAACATGGGCACAACAATCAAGGAAAATGGAAAATGCAAAAAGATCCTAACTCAAAACATCCAGGAAATACAGGACACAATGAGAAGACCAAACCTACGGATAATAGGAGTGGATGAGAATGAAGATTTTCAACTCAAAGGACCAGCAAACATCTTCAACAAAATTATAGAAGAAAACTTCCCAAATCTAAAGAAAGAGATGCCCATGAACATACAAGAAGCCTACAGAACTCCAAATAGGCTGGACCAGAAAAGAAATACCTCCCGACACATAATAATCAGAACAACAAATGCACTAAATAAAGATAGAATACTAAAAGCAGTAAGAGAAAAAGGCCAAGTAACATATAAAGGCAAGCCTATCAGAATTACACCAGATTTTTCGTAAGTCATCTTTCAAAACTTCTGCTCAATGTATTTATTCATGGTTGATTTTGTTGTTTGGTATCTAGATTTTGAAGGTTTTTTTTTGTTGTTGTTGTTCTTTTGTTTTTTGTTTGTTTGTTTTTTTGGTTTTTTGGTTGGTGTTTTGTTTTGTTTTGTTTTTCAAGACAGGGTTTCTCTGTGTAGCCTTGGCTGTCCTGGAACTCACTCTGTAGCCCAGGCTGGCCTCAAACTCCTGCCTCAATCTGCCTGCCTCTGCCTCCCAAGTGCTGGGATCAATGGTGTGCACCACCACTGCCCTGCTGGATTGAAGTATTAATTCTCTCTCAGCTATATAATTGTTGCAGCCTGGGAAAGTGCCTCTCATTTTGTATGCAGCCTGCCCATTGTTGTTGATGGCAGAGGAGAAGCTTTACAGTTTCACCCAATTCTATTTTTCACTCCTCACAAGCATTGTCTGAGCTACTGAAGTCCATTTCCAACAGTGTGTGCCTATGCCTATATCTGGAAGGGCTTGCCTCTGTTTTAATGGGATAATTCCAGAGCTTCAGCTATCATATTGACATCATTGATATATTTTTAATGGGTGTGTGTTTATGTCTGTGTTAAAGACCTAGTTTACCTCTTCTACATGTGAGTCTCTTAAGTACTTTCAAGATAACTTTATATCCTAGAAGGATGTGGTTTGAATCCATTTTCATGTCAATACAGGTTAAAAAGAAAGTTTGAATGCTTTTGAAATATGACGTATAAAAAGGTGTGGGGCAACAGCACAAGGAAGGAATTGTGAGGAGGGGTGGCTTTGATAAGACAATTATTCCTTGAATAGGTATGAAAAGGAAGTTAAATTTGCTCTGAAATTTCTCATGTTAAATGATTAGGGCTTTCTGAGTTTCCAAATGACTTTGTTCTTCCTTTGCTCTTTTTCTTTTTTAATAAATTAAAGCATCTAATATGATGTAATCTTTGGCCACATTTTTCAGCCTGTGAATCCAGAGGTGGCAAGGTAGTCTAGTCTTGTTAGGAAACAGGAGTACCGTTGAAATGTGCATATTTATTGGTGACCAGGTATAAGATTAGATTTACTGAGCAAATAGATTTTGTGCAGCCATCCAAAACAGAGTGGTCGCCAGAATGCTAGTACTGGCAATAGTATTTCTTTGATCCTTTACCAATCAGTTATCACATTTTCAAAATTATAAAGGGAAGAACTATGCTCAAGGAAAGACTTGTGATGCACAAACATAAACCTGTCGCTGAGCTCTGTGCCTGAAAGGATGATTGGTGACCATCATCATACAAGCAAAGAACCATTGTTAGCACCGTCTTATAATTCATGGTGAGGCACTTAGGAAAATATGACTGGTCGTCATTATGCTGCATCCATTCTATTTTCTGTAAGGCAGATGAATGTGGGGTCGTTTGTTTAGCATAATAGTTTTCAGCATGGAAGTAGAGAGCAAGTTTATTACCTGAATTTCCCCTTCCCCTGAGAGGGATTTGTTTCACTTTGAAGTAGGATTCTTATAAAGAACCCACAAGCCACAGTGCACAGGGTAGTTTCCTTGAAATGAAATCTAAACTATAGTCTATTTTACTTTTCCAATTTGCCTGGAATCCAAGAAACATGGGCACAGATTGTTACTGGGCGCTTGGGTTCGTAAACCTGATACCTTGTTTTTTCTGTATTTCAAAGGAATTAGGAAACAGAAACTGGTAAACTGAAAATGGATTTATTTATAGTCTAGTAGATCAGGGTGTAGAAAGAAGCCGACTTCCTTCTCATTTTCCTTGTGTATTCTATGTATGCATGCTTGACAGTTTATAGAGAGCATGGAGACATAGGTTTGACTATTAGCAGATTTAGCCTTCTGTCTTTGGGAGAAGAGAACCTGATTCCAAGCTGTCTCTTTTCTCTTTGCTGGCATGATTCTAGTCTGAGGAAAGTGGATTTTTTAAAAGACCTTTTATTTCTTAAAAAAAGAATGGACTTATGGAATGTAAGATTATCCTCTCAACACTTACTTGCTCTGCTCTTGGCAGAGGTCTTTGTCCTTATGTCCATTTCCCTGATTGGCACATAGTGGAAACTTGAATCTTTTCTTTGATGGAACCAGCTTCAACTACAGACTTGTGCATGCCTCTTAAACATTATTTTAAAAAGTATATTAAAAGGACTTTCCTGGCTGCTGAAGGAGGAATACAGGTGTCTCTTTATATTTCCCCGTTCCAGAGACTTAGTGTAGACTCATAGATGCAATACAAGGATCAAACTTCAGTAGATTTTGCCCCGATGAAAGACTACTTTAGATGTGGAAGTTGGTGAATGTCCTACAAAGACTTTCTGCTAGGTTATTAAAGAGGCTAGTAAGTACTCCATTTAGAAGAGATGATTTAAGGACATGAGGAATAAATGTTTGGAGTAGAAAGTGGGTTCTGTAAGCTCTGATCTCAAGTTTTCTGATGAACTCATCACTCCTCTGAGATTGCGTTTCTTCTGTAAGACAGCTGCCCACACCTAGGAATCAGCAGGCTACTATTTTGATTGTGTGGGGTAACACATAGTGTGTCCAAAGGAAGGCAACACTATTTGCAACAGATGTAAAGGAAAGACTGTCTTTACACATCCCCCCACCCCATAGGTCAATAGACAGTTTATTTTGGGTGTATTTTCTTTTCTTTTTTTTCCAAATTTCTATTAGGTATTTACTTCATTTGCATTTCAAATGCTATCCAAAAGTCCCCTATACTCTCCCCCCCCTCCCCTCCCCACCCACTCCCATTTCCTGGCCCTGGTGTTTCCCCTGTACTGGGGCATATAAAGTTTGCAAGACCAAGGGGCCTCTCTTCCCAATGATTCTATTTTTAACCCATATTCTACTTCATGTTTCTTATTTTAAGGTAAGGTTGATTAAGAATAAGTGGTATTCCCTGGTGCTTCTTCCCTGATCAGGGTCTTCTCTTTCTTTCTGCTTTAATTCCTATTGTTTCTGAATTTACATAACCACAAGGGCTAGCTGGCTCAGGAAAACAGGGAGGGTGCCTGTATTTAAATAGGAAACCTTCATCAAAGGAAGACTCCACATTTTCCTCCTCTCTTTCCTAGCACTCCTTCAGAAAACAAGCAAACACCCACTGTGACTTTTAGGCCTTTTAAATGAGGTGGAGGAACTAATACATTTGGGAGGGGTCAGTAATAAAGGATTTATTTCTAATTTTACAAAGATGCTGCCTTTGACAGAAGGAAGCGACATGCAGGTAGAGTGAAAGCTGTCACCACTGTAACCTTCAACAGAGCATCAGCTACTTTATGTAGGAGAGAGATAATTATAGGACAAACTGTACTGAGTCCTCATCAGCCATGGGGGAGATGGAGGAGGACAAGACAAGGATAACCTGCTTCTATCAGTTGTTCAAAAATCTCTCTCTCCCTCTCCCTCTCCTTCTCTTCCCCCTCCCCCTCTCTCAGAACATCTGGAGCAAGTAGAGTTATAGGCATTTGTGACTCACCCACCTGAAATGGGGGCTAGGAACAAAACTACAAACTCTCCAACTCCGCATGTATTCATAAGTGCTAGGCCATCGTGCCCAGTCCCTATTTTATTAATTGTTATACTAATTTTATTTGTCAAAGATCCCAGGACAATCTTTAAAACCAGAGCTGTCCCTTGATACTTCTGTCCAATTTACAGGCTGAGTACCCAAAGCTATATTCTGGGTGCCTTATGTTCTAAAGTATCTCATGTAAATATGACAGGAAATAAAAGCCATCGAGCCTTACTTTTCTAGCAGACTGATGGGATTTAATGAATGTTAGAAGACTGTAAAACCAGAGGACCACCATAACACTAGTTTTAAATAAATTCCTTCTCAGCTAACAGACATTCGGAGTGGTTGTTCAAAAGTAAAGTTCACAGCATGTGCATATACATATGTACATATGAAATGAATCTGTTTTTAATCCTTGGAGGAAAATGAAACTCTCCTTTCCATACCACTACCCTTTAAAAGTGGAGACTTTGAAGGAAGTCTCTGAGAACATAGAACTTATGGGACCTTTAAGATAAACTACAGCTTGGATTCATCAGACTCCTTGCTTTATTTCCCACCAGAAAAGGGCCTCAAAATAGAATTTCTATATGAAACCTATGGGAACCAACCTAGAACTGAGTGGAAGTTGGTTGGTGACTGACCTCAAAGCACCTTAATAATTAGCAGTATTTTCTGTTGCATGAAAGGTCACATATAACTTTCATTACATCAGATAAACAGAAAATGTGCAATTGGGATCAACTTTATTCTAAGGAATGCTTACTCATAAGAATCCATAGCATTTGCTGAGGTAGCCAACACCTTCCAGGACTGTGTGGAATTGGATGGCTATCATGGTGGTCTGGAGTTACTGAGAACTGTCCCTAGAGCTTCTGATATACAACAGGCCACAGAAAGATTCCAGGATGAAACTTTCGGCCTTAAATTATTATAGTCTGAAATTGTTGCTCATAGGCTAGCTGCGGGGTTGAATTATATAGGCATTCCGTCAACACTTTGACTCAGACAACTGGAGCTTGAGGATCCTAGGTCCTTCACTTTGCCTACCACATCCTTTCTAGCAAATCACTAATCTTCTTGTAGACTTTTAGTACACATTTAAAAACCTAAATAATTTCTAGATCATGTGGTTTGGAGGATTATCATTTGTGATAGTCTTGGAAAAACATCATTGTATTATTGACTCAAACTATACACTATAGTAAATTATTAGATTAATAGGTGTAGTTTGTACATGACAAAGGTTTTATCACAAACAAAACACACACACACATACATATCCTCATGTATATTCAGTAAAAATAATGGATTTAAGCAGCTGGTTAGAGTAGCTATCTGAATAATTCATGTTTTTATTAAACAGGCAACTTATGAAGATTTCTTTGAACAATGTTTTTTTTTGTTGTTGTTTTTGGGTTTTTGTTTTGTTTTGTTTTGTTTTGTTTTGTTTTTCGAGACAGGATTTCTCTGTATAGCCCTGGCTGTCCTGGAACTCACTCTGTAGACCAGGCTGGCCTCGAACTCCAAAATCTGCCTGCCTCAGCCTCTACCTCCTGAGTGATGGAATTCAAGGCATGTACCACCACGCCCGGCACGACCAATGGTTTTTATTAGAGCTATTATGAGTCAGTAATAATGGTCTATATAGCAAATTCTCAGGCTCATTGTTATGTTTGTATTATTTGAAGAAGATGTACTTGATTTCTACTGTCTCAATTAGTGTCTATTAACCACAAAGAATAGATTTTTAAAAATAACATTTATGGATATTTCAAATTTGTGGTGTTACATGATAAGGGTGGTAGATAAATAGGCATGATACGCCTTATTTTATTGTTTATACATTGGATTCACATTACCTTGTTAATTTGCTTAATATATGCTCTTTGCAGAACTTGTGCTTAAAACAGAGATACAGCATGGTTTTAAGGGTGCTCTCTATGAAGCAGCTTCAAGGGGTTAGCATCACAGAATCTGGAGAGGTAATTGTGTCACAGAGGAGAATGCACAATTCTAGGCATGAAAGGTATATGTCAGATACAAATAACTGAGCTTGGGGAGAAGTAGTTTCTTGGAATGGTTCACAAAAGACAAAATACTAAAACTCAGAGATACAGGAGTGGATTACTCACCAAAGGAAAGGTGGAGAATGCATGTAAGTTTCTAGTTTTTGTCCCAGGCCATTTTCACCTACCACTCCAGTGGAAGAAGACCTTAAAGCATTCGCTTCCTGAAAGCTCCTTAAACTATTGGTAAGTGAGCTTAACAAAGAACAAAGCTGACTATACACGTTATGGGAAGAGATAAGACAGTAAGAGTCACATGTCAGCAAAGGAAAAAGGTGTCCAGGTGGAAAAAAACAAAAACAAAAACAAAACTGCTCTGTAACTGCTGTGTATAGTGCACTCCATGCAGACAAAACTCCATATGCTTCCTAGTTCTAACACAGCAACAGAAATATGAGGTCATATTTATTGTTTTAATCTTATAAAGCAATCAATTAAGCAAAGTTTTTAGAAACTAGTAAATGCTTTTTTCGTACACATACAATGAGAAGATTTGGGAGTAAGAATCTGATTTACTTCAATCAAAACAGCACAGTTTGGAGGGCATCTTGCATGCTTTGTACTAACCAGCATCTCACATAGGAACTCAATATCATGGAAAGTTACAAGCTGAAAAATATAAGGTAAATGATGAAAGAACTGAATTTGTGGATATATTAAAATGGATTAAAGTATATTAAATAATGTCCAACTTGTTCCAGAGGAAAGTATGGACAAAGAGGGAAAGTTATGATGTGAATATACAGATATGCACAGTAAGACTCTCAATATAAATAAAGTTTATTTACATATATACTCACCCACAACATAAGAGGTTCTGCATGAATGGTTTTTTTGTTTTTTTTTTTGTTTGTTTTTTAATTTATTTTTTTATTAGGTATTTTCCTCGTTTACATTTTCAATGCTATCCCAAAAGTCCCCGATACCCACCCCCCCAATCCCCTACCCACCCACTCCCCCTTTTTGGCCCTGGGGTTCCCCTGTTCTGGGGCATATAAAGTTTGCAAGTCCAATGGGCCTCTCTTTGCAGTGATGGCCGACTAGGCCATCTTTTGATACATTGCATGAATGTTTTACAGTCAGGGCTCCTCTCCAACTCTATATAGTAATAGAAAGTATGGATTTGTATGAAAATATTTAAAATATATGCAGTGCTTATATATAAGTATAAAGAACATATGTATTATTTAGATATGTGTATATGTGCTGGATAGCATTTGAAATGTTAATGAAGAAAATATCTAATAAAACAGCATACAAAAAAAGGTTTTTAACATATGTGGAAGCTATTTGCTGTTTTACATCTGGCACTGAAAAAACATCATGTTTTTCAAAAGTCATACCCTGAGGAATATTGGATGCTCAATTACTTGAAGAATATAAAGCAAAATTAGATAAAATCCCTCTCCAATCTCAAAATGATCACATTGTAAAAAATTACATGCAGACACATATCATTAAAAGGTACTTTTAATTTTTCTGAAGTACATATTCCAAGATATTCAAACAATAGTTTCCATGGAAGTAACAATATTTGAAGTAAAAATTCTTATAAAATTAATTTGCTGGTAGAAGCTAAACTGCTATATAATATAATATAGAAACTAAAGACTCCTTACAGTAGCATAAAAAGCATGTAGTTATTTAAAAATAATTAGTTCAGAAAAGGTGTGCTTGAATGGAAGGTGATGGGAAGGAGAGAGAGAATTAATTTCCCAAAAGGCAAATGCAGATAAAATTGTGGTTGGTGTATTTTGTCCTGCAGGTACACCTTGTCTGTTCTCTTGGGTTATATTTCGAATTAGCATGTGCTCTAATGATTGTACACCTCCACAAATGACAAAGGCACCTTTCTGTCACTCCTCACTGTGCAAGTGTTCTGAGCTCTGCCTTGGCTTGCTCCTTCCATGATTTGATAAATCAAGCGCAGAAACGTTACACAGAATCTTTAGGAGAAGTTTCAGATTACGATGTGTCCTACCCAGTACTTCAGAGTTCTTCATTAAGTAATGGAAACGGTGATAACGAGATATGGGGGGGGGGGCAGGGAGAGCATCCATCCTGATCCATTTGATGTTTCTGTTATTACAGGATCATATAAAATTTTAAAATGATAACTTTATGTGCAAATGCAAATAAAAACCTTCCCTGGTGGCTATCATCTATATGTATCTACAATGGCCTGGGTTCAGAAAACATCTTCAACTCTGAAAACTTTGTTATAAATACGTGTTTCTGACAGGTGTCAGAGTTGGCAGACTTTTCTGACAAACCTTAACACATCCCTTTTCTTTTTTTTTTCTTTGTTTTTTTTTTATTAGATATTTTCTTTATATACATTTCAAATTTCTTACTCAAGCTAGGAGGACAAATTATTACAGGAAAACACAATCTTGAACGTTTTTCAGTCTGGGCCATGGTGGTGCCTTTAATCCCAGCACTTGGGAGCCAGAGTCAGTTGGATTTCTGAGTTCAGGGCCAGCCTGGTCTACAGAGTAAGTTCCAAGACAGCAGGGCTACACAGAGAAACACTGAGAAAAACAAAACAAAACAAAACAAAACAAAACAAAACAAGACAAGACAAGACAAGACAAGACAAGACAAGACAAGACAAGACAAAACAAAACAAAACAAAACAAAACAAAACAAAACAAAACAAAACAAAACAAAATAAAGCAAAACGTTTTTCTGGATCCAAGATATTTGGCCAATTACATGCAATAGATAAACTGCTACATTTTGATAATCCCAGAATGGAGAAGAAATGCAACTGTCCATCTTCCTCCTCCTCCTCTTCCTCCTCTCCTCCTCCTCCTCCCTTCCTACTTCTCTCTCTCTCTCTCTCTCTCTGAGGGAATAATGAAATTTCTGTGTTATTACATTTTCTTATTCAAGGGCATTTATCTTCTGTGGGCTTAAGATTGCTGTGAGTACTGAGAATAAAGCAAGAAACAAAGACCAGATAAACAGAGGTTTCCATGTGATAGACATGGACAGGTTACAACAATAGTATCTGGATCAGATGAAAAAACAAACAAACAAAAATGAACACAAACCAACAAACAAAAAGGGCAAACACAAAAAGAACATGCAAGCTAAGGGCAGTAGTGTCCCATAGAAATTACCATGGTGACAGAAATTCTTATACATGCAGGCTGTAGGTAGCTATAGTATACTAGATTTAAGCTAAGTATGAATAATAATTGAATCTTAAACTTTACCAAGTTTTAATTAATTTAGAGAGCCACAAGAGGCACATACTTATGCTGTTGGAGAGTTACAAAAGTGAAGGTATATCCTGGGGAAAAACAGCGTGCATCTCAAGAATTTATGCTCATGAGGTTGAGTGAGGAGGGTCAGAAGTTCAGGATCTGCCTTGGCTATATAGTGAGTTCCTGCTCATATGATCTCCTTCAAAAATGAGCATCTATATTCATGCAGGGATAACCAAGCTAGTACAGATGTATGGTGATAGTTATAAGCAGAGTTAGCAAAGACATTGGCTGTGAAATTAAATGGAATGGAGGACAGTATGGATGCATCTGTATGTGGATAAGAGGCAGGGGGTCAAGCCCATGTGGGGAATTAGAGACATTACCCTAAAATCTAAAATATTGTACATTCATTCTAAATCTTACATTTTATAACAATTCATTTGGCTTTCAGTTTCTTCAAGTCTTTGTAGACATGTACTTTAGCTGGAGTATTTTATAGGACAAAATTTTACCAAGTTTATATGTAACTTCACCTGTACTTCAGTCCTTTAAGGCTCCTCTATATTTTCTTTGCTTACCCTATTGGTAAGGTATGCTACCCCTTCTACTGTAGGTCCATCCTTACACCAGCAAAGTTGTTCTCTCTCTCTCTCTCTCTCTCTCTCTCTCTCTCTCTCTCTCTCTCTCTCTCTCTCTCTCTCTCTCTCTCTCTTTGTTTTTCGAGACAGGTTTTCTCTGTATAGCCCTGGCTGTCCTAGAACTCATTTTGTAGACCAGGCTGGCCTCGAACTCAGAAATCCACCTGCCTCTGCCTCCTAAGTTCTGGGAGTAAAGGCATGTGCCACCATGCCCGGCTCTTTTTCTGTCTTGAGAGTGAGATCAGCTCAAAAATCAAATAAATGAAAACATAGGCTGACAATTCTTTCAAACTAATGAGAATTTTAGGTCACATAGCTGAAGAAACTAGCAAGCAAAATTTTTTCAATTAAGAACTCTAGGTGGGTAGACTGTATAGGATGTTAATGAAACTTCAAGCATTCAGAATTACCTTGACTTACATCTCACTAAAAGAATACTGTCATACTTGAAAACTTCTTGACATACATAGATATTTCACTTTCACATAACAGACTATGAGACTATTATTGTAGATTTTGACTTTATCAGTGATTTCATTTCTAAAAGGAGTCAGATAACTCTGAAAGAATAATTATTATGCTCTCTTTCCAAAGTTTACTTTTAATTAAGAAAATGTTTAAGCAGGACTATGGTTTCCTTTAATTAAATTCCTTTTTTAAAATGGTCACCTCTTAATCTGCTTTCTCTCTTCTCTATTTCTTTGTTTCTCTTTCTTTCTTTCTTTCTTTCTTTCTTTCTTTCTTTCTTTCTT
>NW_028227257.1:81267410-81309910 GCF_978045245.1 Mus caroli | reverse complement strand
GCTCCCTATCTTAGTTGCTGAAATAAGGTTTCTCTAGCGTTAGAACTTACTACTTAGCTAGACTGGATGGGGTATATAGATCTCTGTCATTCTGTATCCTGTAGCTTCTAGTGTTACAAATGTCTATGACTTTCCTGTGCTTGCTGGTAATCTGAATTCACTTCTTCATAGTCTCATAGCAGATATTTTACTGACTGTGACATCTCATCCTTGTGCAGTTATTTTAATAAATTTATTTCCTTCTGCCATTTCTGCCAACCTGTGTTGTTGACTCTACTCCCATGCTGTCAACATTGGACATGGCTTACCATAGTTAATGTACCTAATATTTCATTAGACTCACAAGAAATTATTGTAGGTGCTAGCAATTTGTTATACCCTCCAAAATTATGTACATTTTGCTCTCTAACACAAAAGCAGCATGCTTGTAAAAGAGACTGTAAAACATGTAACAAAAGACATTTGAAACTAATTTAAGTAACTTATTATGATTATGTATTTGAACAAAGATTTTAAAAATCAGATTAAGAATATTTACATTAAAAATAGCAAAATGTGTACCATTAGAACTCAATATTATAATATTTATATCAGTGGATAGCTTGTTGGTCTACAAATTAGCAAACTGTTAGAAAATTCTAGGTAATTACTACTGAAAATAGTGGAGACTTTGGAAATTGCATATATTATATACTTACATACACATATACATATATACATACATCCACTGTCCATTTGCATACTTCTTATTTCCACATTGCTTTTTTATTCAATATTTTATCTATCATATTGTTGGTTTAGTTACTGATTTATCATTCATTTATCTGAACATATCTGCTATTAATATTCTACACTATTATCTTATAGTCTATCTCAATTTATATAATTTCTAATACAAATAATCTGTTCTGAAATGAAAATCCCTCAGTATATACATTTGCATGTGAATTTTTGTGACCAGAAACCCCTCTTAAAATTTTCTGCCCTAATACTAAATATACATCCAGAATCAGAAACACAAACAAAAGACCCTAAATCTCTTTCAATAGCAAATTTATGGCTTTAATTTAGAAGATGAGAACTGGAGTTACTAATTTTATTTTTGGGGTAATTTAATGTCCAAATTTCTGGACCAAATGTCTTTCTTGAATACTATTTCTCTTTTTCAGTGGTTTCATTATTAAAATTTAGACACTTGTCTCTGTATAAAATAGTGCTAATTTTCAACCATCCTTTGATTTGAAGTTTTCCCAATTGTTGCATGAATCATGGGAAATTTTTCTGAAGAATTGTAGAAGCACATAGAACAGAAAATAATTGGAAAAGAAATAATTTTATTCTACATGGTAACCTCTCCTCACTACAGTAAAGTGTTCATCAAATGTATGTTACAATTTCTAGATAGCTTTGAAGATGAACTGTTATTTGTACAACAGATATTGTCAGCTGTTAACAACCTCAGAAGAGTTGACATATCTATGGAATTCAAGTTCATGTACCAGTGTGGAATGAGTTGTGGATTAGGTGAAACATAAGATACAAAGAGGGTACACCATAGATACAGCTCCAATATCTAGAAAGTGAGAAAATAGACTCTTGAATATCTTAATAGCAATGTGACAAATTGACAATACAATTTATTTTAAACTGTATTTAATTTCTTCATTAAGAAATCCATACTGTGCATTTTGAATATTTTAACCCCTACTCCTCTTAACTCCTTCCTCTAACTCTTCACTCTAACTCCTCCCAGATTCAAGTGCACCACTCACTCCCACTCACATTTGGGTTTTCTTTTAATTGTTTTAAATTTCCAGTCCAGTTTGTTTTTCATATATATATATATATATATATATATATATATATATATATATATATATATATAGGGAACCATGCATAGGAGCTTGGTCAACCTACTGAGGGCTATGCGATTAAAGAGAATTGATTCCCTCTCCCTCAGAAGCAATTGGCTGTCTTTAACACCTCAGTTGGAGTAGAGAAGATAACAATGACCCTGAAGTTTACTAAGTATTTCTTTAGCAATGTTTTTAGTTTGAATTGTTTCCTTTAAATATACAATAACCCTTTAAAATTATTCTTTTATTTTGATATAAAAATAAAACTGGAGATTTTATTTACTCTTTAAATCTTTCTTGAGTGCCAGGTTTTTCATCTTCTGCCACCATACCTGCTTTAAAGAAACTTGGTGAACTGGAAAAGATCTTGAGAAATGGAGGTGAACTTTACCAACATTCTTGAGAACAATGAAGATACTGTATTTATCCAAATGATAAACACTTGTTCCCAGTTTAGGACAAATTTTAGGTCTCTTTGAATATAGCAAGAATCATTCCTTAAGTCCCACTAGAAATACACAATACAGTGTAATCCTAGAGGCTTCAACTCATTAACCTTTCAAGATCACACTGTGACATACGAGAGCTGTTGTTATCTATGCAGGGAAATAAGACCAAAGGAAGAAGATTCTTGTTCAGAAAGTACAGTGACCAGGCTAATGCTATCCCAAATACTATATCTGTTTTACTTGTCTATGTAATGATAACTCCTCCCAGGCTAATGCTATCCCAAATACTATATCTGTTTTACTTGTCTATGTAATGATAACTATGCTTTACCAAAAATACATAATTCCATGGTTCTTGCAGGGGAGATGAGAACATTTTGTTTTGAAGATAACTCTAGAATTGTCAAATCATAATAAGATTTTAATTACCATTGACAACATATGTTATTCATAAACGTGTAGGTTATAGAATCAATGCCACCACTATAAAGAATAATAAGGTAAAAACCCAACAACTTCTACTTTAAAAACATTCTATATAATATGTCAGAAATGCCTGAAAACTAAAATTAGTGGCATGCTGGTAGGCCACTTCTACTGAGATGCTTTTGCAGGTTATAGATTTTTTTTTAAAAAAGATACATTGTAATTATTCAAGGAGTAGCCAAGCTGAAGTCTTCCTGTGTATCTTGCCCTAAAACTTTAATTTGTTTAACAGACTTCAAAGAGTATAAGCACACACACACACACACACACACACACAATTAAAGTATTTCAAATTTATAAATGTTCACTTGCTAGTGATATTGTAAGAGGTAATACTGCAATTTAACTCTATCATCTGTGTAGTCATACAGAAGTTAATAATAATTCAGGAATGTTTGAGAACCTCTGTTATAGGACATTTTTCAAGTTTCCAGATTTTGATGAACAGTTCTCTATGCAGCATCCTCATTTCATTATCCAGAGAAAAGCAGCTACTGCATCGGTAACTTTAAATCTGTTTTCTGTCTTCTGCCATGAATGTGCCAAAGGCACAGGAACAAAAAATGGCTATTAAGTATCATGGTACATAACTAATTGCTGGTAACGTGTCATGGCTGCATGTGTCTTAATTCTAAGTCTGTGTCAGCTCCATTATGACATAATCCTCACAGAGTTAAAAATGAAAGTCAGTTGTTCTATATTAATTTATTGAAGAACAAACCTCTCAGCTTCTGACTGACTTGCTTTGCTCAATCTCAAACTTAACTCTAGCAATCTGTTCAATTCTTCTGGCTTCTTGGCATACTCGGGATCTGTCTTCACCTGCTGCTTGTCTCTATAAAACCATCCTAGTAAAACCTCTCTCTCTCTCTCTCTCTCTCTCTCTCTCTCTCTCTCTCTCTCTCTCTCTCTCTCTCTCTCTCTCTCTCTCCCTACTCTGTTAAGTTACCTTTCTTTCTCTCCTAGTGAGAGTTGGGCATATCACATCTCTACCTCATTCTGTTCCATGTTTCTCTGATTCTTCACTCTGCCTATATCTCAATTAGCCATCACTTTCAAACATGGCTACTTCCTTCTATGAACTAAATTTAATTTACTAAGAGAGTTTCTGTATTCTAGCCAGAGGGTTTAAAGGTGTATGACATATGTGTGGCATATCTGCACTCCAGCTGGATCACAGAGTTATGTCTTTGGTTATGATCCCTTGTCAGAGTAGTCATGTTGCTCGACTAAAATTCTTCTATAGATACCCAATAACACCATGAACCTGGAATGTAAGACCCAATATGGGAATGTTCTAGTGACAATAATATTCATATCATTACCAATATTCACTGGAAGAAAAAAGGTCTATATTCCTTATTGTACCAGCTCTTCTGTTTTGAACTATGATAAACTTAATGGAATATTTCTTTCAGTTCAGTAAAAAGATGGTACTTTCAAAAAGCACTACTTTGGATGATGCCCTCCAGGTCCATCTATTTACATAGGAATTTCATAAATTCATTGTTTTTAATAGCTGAGTAGTACTCCATTGTGTAAATGTACCACATTTTCTGAATCCATTCCTCTGTTGAAGGGCATCTGGGTTCTTTCCATCAATCTGAGTGAGGTAACCCAATCACAAAAGAACTCACATGATATGTACTCACTGATAAGTGGATATTAGCCCAGAAACTTAGAATACCCAAGATACAAGTTGCAAAACATGAAACTCAATAAGATCGAAGACCAAAGTGTTGTCACTTTGCCCCTTCTTAGAATTGGGAAAAAACACCCATGGAAGAAGTTACAGAGACAAAGTTTGGAGCTGAAATGAAAGGATGGACCTTCTAGAGACTGCTGCAGCCAGGGATCCATCCCATAATCAGCCTCCATTGCATATGCTAGCAAGATTCTGCTGAAAGGACCCTGATACAGCTGTCTCTTGTGAGGCTATGCCAGTGCCTGGCAAACACAGAAGTGGATGCTCACAGTCAGCTATTGGATGGAACACAGGGCCCCCAATGGAGGAGCTAGAGAAAGTACCCAAGTCGCTAAAGGGGTCTGCAACCCTATTGGTGGAACAACAATATAAACTAACCAGTACCACCAGAGCTAGTGTCTCTAGCTACATATGTAGCAGAAGTTGGCCTAGCAGGTCATCATTGGGAAGAGAGGCCCTTTGGTCTTGGAAATTTTATATGCCTCAGTACAGGGGAATGCCAGGGCCAAGAAGTGTGTGTGTGTGGGTAGGGGAGTTGGGGGGAAGGGCATGGGGGACTTTTGGGATAGCATTTGAAATGTAAAATAAGAAAATACCTTATTAAAGAAAATGAGGGGGAAAAAGCGCTACTTTGCTTTGATTGAATTACCCATTGTGGTTTATGAAATAAAGTAAAATTGCAAGCACTAAGATATATACATATATATTATACACATGCACACATGCATGTATATTGTATTTTCAAAAAAAATAAATTATTCATTCCTGAGTTTGCTTGTTAGTTTTTAACATTCTTGTGTTTCTGAGATTGTCTTTCTTGATTTGCCAAACTGGCTTGTAAATCTTTGAAGATATTTCAATGCAAGAGAGAGAGAGTGTGTGAAACATTAAATAAGAAAAATAAAACATGAATTCCATCTCATTTTCATGGGGTTCTGTGTTTTACTGCTAAAATCCAAAAATTACTGGCTTGTATTGTAAGTGCCTGAAAGGAAAGGCAATAACTTGACTTACTTAGATTATTTTTTCCCTGTGGAATCATACTATCTCCTAGGCAATTGAGTAGTCCCCACATGACAATCAGGGTACTTGTATAAACTTTATCGCAGTAGCTAATATGTACTGTTATGAGTGTTATGAGAGTCTTTCAAAGTGATTTAATGTGAGGGGAGCTAAAATGATTGAGTTGAAATGTTACTTCCTTCTGATAGGTTTCATTTTATTAAAATGTCTTTAAAAGAAAGATTCCTCTGAGAGGCTCGTTAAGACCTAGCTTTAAGTAAATTGATTGTGCATATTTAATTATTTAGTTCCCTATAGCATTGTATCTGGAGTACCAAATCAAAATTATTTTGACAGTATGTCCAAATTTTAGCATTCAGTCAAATAACTTGCTGTTGAACTAAGTAGTATTTAAAGGAAGTCTGTGTGCTGAGAATAAGTGACTGTTGCTTGCAAATTCCTAAGCAGAACATCTTTTTGCCCCCTCTATGAATCAAACAACATTATAGAAAAGGGTATAAGAAGAATGCAAGAGCAGGATGGTGGAAAGAAGTTCTCTGAAATGCTGTCTTCTAGACCAGACTGAACCATTGGAGCTGTGAGCACCCATTGGTTCAGATAACATACATAAGACTGGAACCATTTCATTAGAACTGAAGGAGGGACTTGTGAGAACCAACCTCAATATGGGTATTAGTAGTTTCTGGGAAAAGGGACTCTTGTTTTCTATTAGAACATAGCCACTGATAAGTTGGTTAAGTCCCTCCCTTCCTGTCATACTCATTTCATACAAGCAGACTACTTTTAAATTATTCCATGGGGCCCACATACATGAAACATACCTAATAAGAGGGGAAGTCTTATTGGAAAGGCATGTTTCTGTTGTGGTGGGAGAGGCATAAGAGTGAAAACTCATGTAGTGTTTACTTTAAAGATTCTGGCACTTTGTGTTTAGTCTAAACCATAAAAACCCAGATGAGTGGTCATTTCTAACCCTGTCCAGTATATTCCTGCTGTATGGAAGCAAGTAGAGACAGAAGAAAGAGAGCATTAGATCCTCTCAGAATGTAGCGAACTACAAAATATGACTATCCTATAGATGTGCCCTTTGGTACAATAGTAGCATGAAGGTTACATCTCTTTTGAAAAGATTCTTATTAAACTGTTTTCCAGTGGCTGCAGACAATAAATGAAAAACTTAAGCTAGAATAATGCAGTGTTTGAACTAAACTGAATTCAAACCTTCCCTCTGACACATGTTGGCTGGGTAATATGGGCAAGTGACAGGACCTCATGGCTCTGTTCTCACAACTGAACATGTGGATACTAATAATACCTCCTTAGTGGGCTTTTATAAGCTGAGGTGTCTGGGCCATCGTAAGTTCCCAATAATAATAAGTATTATTATTTTAATTTGAATGATTTTAAATGGATAATTTGGAAATACTTCCTAGTAGCAAATGCTACTAAAGATTATTTCATTTTTATATAAGCATGTGTTGATGTTTGTTTTAAAATGAAAATAATTAGCTGGATGTGATGACAAGCACCAATAACCCAGGCTCAGGAGATGAAAGCAGGAAGGTCAAAGAGTTGAAAGCCAGCCTGAGTGACATGTGACCCTGTTGTAAAAACTCAAAATTAATTAATTAATTAAAGGTGAAAAAAGAGTGGATAGTATAGAGTAGAAAATGGCTAGTTATTACAGATTTGAAATTGTCAAAACCTCTTATATATACAAGCAAAAATAATCATCTATTGATGTGTGATCCACCTGTATGTGTTGCCTTAGATTTTTTTTCTAAACCCATATTGTTCAGGGTTCTAGATTGCTTCAACCTTCCTTCTACCCAACCAACCAGAGGAAGGGGGAAAGGAATTTTTATAGGAAAAGGAGTATGGGCACATGTTTAGAAGTAGATCTTTGCTGTGATTCCAATCGTCATTGTCAGTATACCACCAGTCTAGTTCAATAGCAAACATGAATCATAAATCAGTAGTGGCAGTCTAGTCCAATAGCAAACACCAATCACAGATCAGTAGATGTGGCTTGATTTAATAGAAATCTCAAGGCTCCAATGAATTTACACGCATCAGTGAAAGTGGCAAAATAAACCAGAATACTTTGAGACACTCTTTGGCAGATTTCTCTCTACAAAGTGAATATCAGTGAAGGCTGTCAAAGAAACAAGACCAGGGAAGAATTACATGGCCAGTGCAGACCAGCCAAATGTTGTCTTAATGCAAGAGCAACCTTTCACCGTTTATGTGGTTCCATGTATACTCTTACCAAACATCACATGGCCTCTTAAGTGTCTGCTTCACCAAAACATCCTCTCACATGTCTGTTTTAACAAAACATCTCTCACAAGACAGCTTCCAGAAAAGCATAAGGGACACACCTGCATTTCCAAAGAAACCAAAAATTTTCACTTCACATACTGCACAAAGAAACTTGATATACAACGATCAAGCCTGGTAAAGGGTGAATGACTTGAGCTCATGAGTTTTTTCACCCCTGTTCCTGTTTCTACACATGAATCTTCAGGGGCTTTACTTTTAAAAAATAAAAATAAAAACAGGATCAAAGCACAAATGTTGCTTGGGTTTGAAATATGAAATCTGTTTTGTAATGTATGTATTAATGAGGACTCTTTCTATCATGAAAAATAGCAAGTATCTCTGCCAAATGTACCTAAGTAGCTATCTTAAAAAGCCTAAGTAGACCTTTCTTTTGGATGGCCATTTACATCTACGTTTACACATCAGTACTATGGTACTAATCTGCTAAGCAAGTTTTTTGGATACATCATCTTCTCTGTCTTCCTCCCTTTTCTCATTTTTTTTATTAATCATTTTATTCATTTACATTTCAAATAATATCCCCTTCCCAGTTTCCCATCCACAAACTTCCCATCCCATCCCCACTCTCCCCCTCCCCTTTGCCTCTATAAGAGTGTTCTTCCACTCACTCACACACAACCTCCTTATTACTCTAGCATTCCCCTACACTGGGGCATTCAGCCTCCACAAGACCAAGGGCCTCCACTCCCATTGATGCCAGAAAAGGTCATCCTCTGCTACATATGTAGCTGGAGCTATGGATCCCTCCATATTTGGTTGGTGGTTTAGTCCCTGGGAGCTCTGAGTGGTCCAGTTAGTTGATATTTTTCTTCCTATGGGGTTACAATCTTCTTCAGCTCCTTAAAAACAAGTGATGTTATACAGATTGAGCTGCTTGTAATTAGAAATATACATGTATATACATATACACACACATATATTTATTAAAACAATCAATTAGACATCAATTTGAAAGAGAACAATGAGGGGGTATTAAGTGAGGATTTGAAGGGAGGAAAAGAAAGAGGGAATATTGTGATTATATTAAAATTTCAAAAATTAAAAAAAAGAAACTTCTTTTCAACTCACTTACCTGTCTTGCATTTTGTGATGTGCAGTCAGAAGAACTTGAGCCACTTCTTTGCACTTTGCTTGCCAACCTCCACAGCTAGATCTCTAACTGCAAAGTGCAGTGCTTGCAAGTGCTAAGTTCTACAGACACTAGAACAAGAATGTATGCAAGTCAGTGGTGTCTGATAAGGTATAATCAGCATTATCTTTCAGTTTACAGGGGCCTTTCTGCTTTTCTCTCTGGGGGAAAAATCCATAGTGACACCTTTATCCTACATGTCTGTCTGTGTTGCAT
The DNA here is from genome assembly GCF_978045245.1 of Mus caroli. NCBI lineage: Eukaryota > Metazoa > Chordata > Mammalia > Rodentia > Muridae > Mus > Mus caroli. Next base: position 81,300,703 of record NW_028227257.1, on the reverse strand, counting down.
CACAATTGTCTCCGGAATCTGTAAAGGGTGCATTCTGGCTTTCCTCTCTGCTTTCTTCAAACCAGTTGAATTTTACTTTGTAATCTCAGCTAATCCTCAAAGAGGAAGATGCCTTCGCCTGTTTAAGTATCTGTTAGCAGTGCTTTCCCTCCCTGCTCCATGGATTGGATAGCTTAAACAACAACTATATCAAAAATTTCTGGAACCTAGAACGTCCAGTTTTTATATACCAGAAAAGTCAGTTTCATGTGAGGTAACTTCTGATTTGTAGAGAGAGGAGGGGCACAGGAGTGGTGTGCTCATTTCTTATGGACACAGTCACACTGTAGATACAGCATGCACTTGACTTTGTGTGATCCCATTTGCAGATACCATCACAATGGAGATTAAGACTATAAACTCTGATGGAGAAGATAAACATTCATCTCACAGCATGGATTACATTGACACTTTATCTGTTCCACAAAATCTGATACCATGGTGAAAGATGCCTATTGAAACTATAAGGATGCTTGGGCCCAACAGAGTAGGGAAGTTTCCAAACCACAAACCATTGAGATTGCAGTGCTCTGGGAAGCTGTTATAGATTCCTTTTATCCATTCACTCTTTCTCACTCACTCTCTATTTTATTACAGAAATATAAAATCTCAGAATTACAGTCACGAACCTCTTTTACTCTATTCTTAAAATCTCTGACTTTATTTTCATTTTTATGTTGGTTTATATGATTAGTGTTTTGTTTCTCTTTCCAAATGTCACTGCTCACTTCTCCAATAGTTTCCTGTCACTGTAAGAATGTTGAGGATAGTGACTTGCAGGGTGGTGGACCATGAGAGGAAGCATGGCAAGTTTGAGCTAAGGCTTGAAGTCCCGGAGACCCTGAAGGGATGGTAGGAACTTCACCTGCTGTGGGCACAAGGCCCATGTACAGAGCTGCAGTCTCACTTAGAGAGATGTGTTGCCATCAGTCATGTAGGGACAAGGGTCCCAAGCCCTTCCACATATAGATGAGGCATTTCTTTTTTTTTTTTTTTTTTTTTTTTTTTTTAAATATTTTTATTACATAATTTCCTCAATTACATTTCCAATACTATCCCAAAAGTCCCCCATAGCGCCCCCCACTTCCCTACCCACCCATTCCCATTCTTTTGGCCCTGGCATTCCCCTATATTGGGGCATATAAAGTTTGCAAGTCCAATGGGCCTCTCTTTCCATTGATGGCCGACTAGGCCATCTTTCGATACATATGCAGCTAGAGACAAGAGCTCCAGGGTTCCGGTTAGTACATCATGTTGTTCCAACAATAGGGTTGCAGATCCCTTTAGCTCCTTGGGTACTTTCTCTAGCTTCTCCATTGGGAGCCCTGTGATACATCCAATAGCTGACTGTGAACATCCACTCCTGTGTTTGCTAGGCCCCGGCATCGTCTCACAAGAGACAGCTATATTTGATGAGGCATTTCTAACATCTCAGGCCAAGCCAGTAGAAAACACCTACTCTCACACCGCAACCTACCCCCAAACTGTATATGAGATTCTATCTAGAAGGAATAAAGGTGTGTGAGAATTGCTTTGTTCTAAGCACTGCAACACTGCCAGGGAATAGAAATACTCTCCCAAAACTTTTGCCACCAGAAGTCCCCTGCACTCCTCGCTATCTAGCCAACCTTCCCTGGTTGACTCAGCACAGCCAGTGCAGATTTGCAGCAGAGACAGTGGCAGCAGCAGCAGCAGCAGCAGCAGCAATAGCAGGGGTGGTGATGAAGACAATTCCCCTTCCCTGCTTGCATTCTTTCCCCTTCCCGTGTGCCCTTCCACCTGGCCAGGCTAAATATCATCATGTATAGCCTCCTATACACAGGCCAACAGTGCCTGACAGATGGATTAGTGTTTAAGAGAACTTGGTTCTCTTACAAGACTCAGGCTTGATTCCCATCACATATGCAGTTTACAACTGCCTGCAACTGAATGTGCAGGGTAACTAATATTCTCTTATGGGTCCCATGGGCACTATACACACATAATGTACATGTATACTTGAAGGCATATATTCATATACAAAAAAAGAATACATATTCAGTATATGAAGTATAGTATTTTACATTAAAATCATCTTGAGGCTGCTTTTGATTATCATTCTCACCCCACCCCTCCACAGTTCCTCTGTACTAACACAAAAAGACCTACTCTTAGGCTGTCTATGTTTTCTCCCAGTAAAATTTTCTATCATTCAGAAACATCAAACATGGAGGAAATCTCACACATCCTCACATATAAGCACCATCTCATCAATCTTTCTCTTCCACTGCCCTATGATTCCGGTCCTCACACTGATAGTTTAGAGAGCATGTGATCCATTTTATCCTCTAACTGTAATCTCTTAGTTACTATTCCAGGTTCAGAACATGTTTTCAAATAGAGATTGTAAGTTCTACCTGATTTAATACACAAACATTTTATAGTATTTAGAATATATACTTCCCTATTTTTTTCAGTTATTTTTCATAGACTTAATACAGTATTTGTCACATTTCTTTTTTTATTAGGTATTTATTTCATTTACATTTCCAATGCTATCTCAAAAGTCCGCCACCCTCTCCCCCACCCACCCACTCTCATTTCTTGGCCCTGGGGTTCCCCTGTACTGAGGCAGATAAAGTTTGCACGACCAATGGGCCTCTCTTTCCACTGATGGCTGACTAGGCCATCTTCTGATACATATGACTCTAGAGACATGAGCTCTGGGGGTACTGGGTAGTTCATATTGCTCTTCCACCTATAGGGTTGCAGATACCTTTAGATCCTTGGTTACTTTCTATAGCTCCTACATTGGTGGCCCTGTGATCCATTCAATAGCTGACTGTGAGCATCCACTTCTGTGTTTGCTAAGCCCTGGCATAGTCTCACAAGAGACAGCAATATCTGGGTCCTTTCAGCAAAATCTTGCTAGTGTATGCAATGGTATCAGTGTTTGGAGGCTGATTATGGGATGGATTCCTGGGTGTGGCAGTCTCTAGATGGTCCATCCTTTCATCTCAGCTCCAAACTGTGTCTCTGTAACTCCTTCCATGGGTGTTTTGTTCCCAATTCTAAGAAGGAGCAAACTGACCACACTTTGGTCTTTGTTCTTCTTGAGTTTCATGTGTTTAGCAAATTGTATCTTATATCTTGGGTATTCTAAGTTTCTGGGCTAATATCCACTTATCAGTAAGTACATATTGTGTGAGTTCTTTTGTGATTGGGTTACCTCACTCAGGATGATACCCTCCAGGTCCATCCATTTGCCTAGGAATTTCATAAGTTCATTCTTTTTAATAGCTGTGTAGTACTTCATTGTATAAATGTACCACATTTTCTGTATCCATTCCTCTGTTGAGGGGCATCTAGGTTCTTTCCAGCTTCTGGCTATTATAAATAAAGCTGCTATGAACATAGTGGAGCATGTGTCCTTCTTTCCGGTTGGAACATCTTCTGGATATATGCTCAGGAGAGGTATTAAGGGAACCTCTGGTAGTACTATGTCCAATTTTTCTGAGGAATCGCAAGACTGATTTCCAGAGTGGTTGTACAAGCTTGCAATCCCACCAACAATGGAGGAGTGTTCCTCTCTCTCCACATCCTTGCCAGCATCTGCTGTCACCTGAATTTTTGATCTTAGCCATTCTGAGTGGTGTGAGGTGGAATCTCAGGGTTGTTTTGATTTGCATTTCCCTGATGATTAAGGATGTTGAACATTTTTTCAGGTGCTTCTCAGCCGTTCCGTATTCCTCAGGTGAGAAGTCTTTGTTTAGCTCTGAGCCCCATTTTAATGTTTTTTTTTTTTAATTTTCTCAGAGCAGAAGGTGTGCACACAATTTCTAAACTTCAAAGTAAGGTAGTCAAAATAATTGATGTTAATTAATTATTTTGATTTCTCCATAATTATTTGTATTTAGAAATCATTTAAAAGAATTGAGAAAAATGTTACATAGAAATTTACTTTATGCATGTACAGTGATATGTGTAGTGGTATAGGATATGTGTAGAGGTATAGGGTTGTTAACTTATAGTTATTTTGGACTCTCAATAAAGATTAAAACATTGAAAAACAGTTAGTTTGCATAATTTATTTCAAGGATTAATATATAAAACATTACATAGTTAACTTGAATTTTAGAGGTTAATATTTTTTACCAAGTGTTAGAAATAAATTGTTCTATTAACATTATCAGGTATCCTTGTTTTTCTAAATCTTAGTGACTAAATGAAAATGTCTTCTTTGAAAATGGACATTCTCTATTTTATTCATCTACCAACAAAGGCAAGTAATCAGGGAACAAACTGAAAAGTCAATTTAGCATCAGGAATTCACTACAAGCATGAAGCATAAACACACATCTGTTTGAGGACAACTGCCTAACACTTGTCTTCTTTAGTGTCTCACTGACTATGATCCTGTATTATTACATTGTGTGACACATCTTTCCTACTTCAGTGTTTGTTCCCTCGTACTCTCCTTTATTATAAAAAAAAAAAAAAAGCATTTATCTAACACATTAATCAGTGCATACAAATGATATCCACTGGCAATGAGAAACTATCCATGGTCATATAAGATGTGCCTATTATTAATGGTGTTTTGCTGGTTATTGCAATTAGGCATGTGAGGAATTTTCAAAAGTGACTTATGATGATTAATTTCTTAGATGGCAAACCCTCCTGTCTTCTTTATAAATGAGGAGAGTCTAAGATTTATAGATGCTGAGGAACTTCTCCAAATTCACAAACAAAAGATGGCATCAATGGAAATGGTTATCATTGACAGTGCCCTTGCCATCAGATCTTACAAGAAGAGGCACTGCTGTTACAAACAAAGCAACATGAAACTTTCTCACCTCAGCAACAATTCCAATTTAGACCAATCAATAATTCTTATTTTTTTTTTACTAATGTTATCAATGAAATGTGTGAAATTCTTTTACAGTGTCTATTACCATACTTATGGAGCCCCTTTAAAGATTCAGAGTTTTTAAGTTGATACATGTGTCACATAATATATTAAAGCTATCTGCTATTTTTTAAATGTAAATATAATGTACAAAATTACTTACCACAGAGAAGGCATATCTCCTTTATGTGATAGCTCTGTGTCCTCTGTCACTGTCAAAAGTGAAGAATGTAAATCCTTGAAAACAAAGCTTAGAACTTAAAAAAGATATTTTATTTTCTTCTTCACTTATAGCAAATTATGAGCATCTTCTATGGTCAGAAATTAATTCTGTCTACAAAACTACAGTTTTATGAAAAGGCAAAAAAAAAAGTGTTTTAATCACTCAAGTGTCTTTGTATGTATAATTGCCCCAGTTTCTTCTTATCTACTATGATAATGGCAAAGCTAGATGAAATGTTATCATAACAGTTAGAAAGTGATAATATACATGTATTTGAAAGAGTTTGTCCATTATGTATTTCTCAAACATTAATTTAGGTGCTGAATATAAAATGGTATCCTAAGTATTGCTCTCAAAGTAATTATATTTTTGTGGTCATATATATGACAGTATGACAGGTAAATTAATATTTGTTAAATGTGAACTGTCTATCTAGGTACATAAGTTGATATTAAGTTAAGCTAGCCAATTCCCAGAGGAATATGGTAGAGAGAAAAAATTAACCTCTACTTTCAGAGCTAATTATTTTGTGGAATAATCTATTTTAAATACAATATTAAATGGTACATATGAGTTTTCTAAATAAACTTACATTGTTACAACCTTAAGTAGCAAAAAGTATTACTTGGTTCCTGAATGATAGAATTTAATGTGCTTAATATGCAGTCCTTTTTTTGTTATCTTTATTTTACAAGTATATTTTGAAATGTGGCATTTAAATGTCTCCAAAAAGTCACACACACTGAAGGTGTGTTATTCAAAGATATTAACATATAAGAAGAATCTCATGCAGTTATCTATTCTCATAGCATATGTCTAACTGGCTCTAATTTTGCTCCTGGATTATTAAATGAGAATCCTAGCTCAGCTACTCACTCTTGGATCTAACACTACTACTTAGATAACTGCAAAAATCCAATAAAGAGCTTATTTGTCCACTATAAAGGAAGCTATATAAATGACAAAAACACAAACAAATCTGTAGAGGAAAGAATTGAATAGTTCTCCAAAGAACATTTGTACATTGCAGGAATAGAAAATATGAATCAAAATCGTGATAATGCAGTCTTAAAACTCGTGTAGTAAAGAAATAAATTATAAAATGAGATAATATTTTTGAGACTGTGGAGAAATTGAAGCATCTACATAGTTACTTTTTGCAAAGCTGGTAGAACTTTCTGTGGAAAACAAGTTTATATGGTCTCAAAAATTTATTTATAGAATTTTTCCATAACTAACAATCACATATAAAGGTATATCCCCACAAGACATTAAAATAGATATTGAAAAAGTTTACACAAAAGTAACATTATATACAAGGAAGTTGTTGAAGTAATTTCAGTGTCAGCAAATAAGCTAAGATGACAAAATTTGTATTTCCATTAGGCAATGTATAATAGAACCATAAGATAATCAAGTATTCATACATTTTTCTTAATGTAGGCAAACTATGAAGACATTAAGGAACTGAAAACCAGAGATATAGCAACATAGTGTCAAACTCTGCATATATAAAATATTTATAAAGTACAAACTCATAAAAATAAAAGAGCAGATTTCTGTCTTCCAGGGAAAGTAAAATGAATAACTGCTGAAAGAGGCATGAATGTCTTTTCTTGGTGATGGTAGTAAAAGACATTAGTGATTCTTATTCAACATGGTGGAAGCACCAAATGCAACATAATAAATACAGCACTTAAAAGACTGAAATTAACACTTGCTGCATAATATTTACTCTATAGAATCTGTAAGTAAAATACTAGGTACAATAAGTAATTCACAATAGATAGCTCAATTTTACTAATATAATTATTGTTACAGATTAAACAATTTAAACAGTAATTTGGCATCATTTTTTGATGAGTGTATATGTGTTATAATTTTTAATAGGTAACAGGATTATGAATATTATGCAGGCATGCAATGTATACATGATTTATGCTTAATAAACAGCATATATTCACTATATACAATTTATACATATAAATCATATAATAATTATATAAAATACATGTATATTATTTGATGTTACTAGAACATGTCTATCTAAAATAATTATGAACAAAATAATATTTAATAATAAGCATCATTGCTGAGTACCATTAAGGAAAGGGTACCCCTTAACTAATTTGCATTATTTCTCCTGTACAAAATTTACTCTGACTATGCTAATTTTCTTAGTGTGATAATATTACTACATTTTATTTGAATTAGTAAAAATATAGCACATACAACGAAAAAATATTTATCCATAGAAACACATTATTTAAAATGTATTAAAGATGTCCATTATGACAATTAAGAAATTGAGTTTAGGTATCTTCTTATCAATCATCACCAAGCCAACAATTTGTCTTATTAGGCATTTCCATGGATTAAGTAAATCACTGATAACTTCAACATTTTATTAAAATTAAATTACATGTACAAATTATATTATAGCAATATAAAGGGGAAACACATTATATATTGTATTTTATCAATACTATATTCTATATTTTAATATATACTTAACCACTTTTAACTAGGCAATGGTGATTTAGAGTCATCATCAGTTATGTTGGCACAAAATTTTACTAAGACAATAAATTTTTACTTCTACATGGACTGCAATGCAGCTGTCTATGTCTATGTCTATGTGTGTGTATATGTATGTGCATGTGTTTGTATATGGGTATCTATATGTATGTATATGTCTATGATGAATGTGTATATGTGTGTTTGTGTGTGTGAATTTTATAATTTTTTTTTAGTGTTTATGGGATTATAAAATATGCCCAGGAAATTTTGGTATAAAATGAAAAGTAAAGTGGACAAACATTACCTGACTACTAATGATTATAAAATTAGTAAAATACAAAACAAAACAGACATTATCTAGTCTACCACAAAACCTTTATCCTATAGTTTTTCTGCCTACAGGGTGTGATAGAACCTGAGCATAGCAGAATTGTTATTGAAGAGAGTAGAGAGTAGATGTCTTCTAGCAACTGATGGAAGCAGATGCAACATTCCATAGACAAACATTAGGCATAGCTCAGTCAGTCCTGAGGAGGAGGCAGGAAGAATCCCAGGAACTAATTACATCAGAGAAATTCTGTGAGAACAGGATCTATAGAATCAACTGACCTTGATTCAGGGGAACGCCCAGAGGTCAGAGAACCTCCAGGAGTATGACCTCGGTTCTCTGCATACATGTTAAAGCTGAGTAGCTTGATGTTCTTGTAGGAATTCCAACAGTGGAAGTGGATGGGGATGTACCTGACACTTTTGTCTACTTGTGGGATCCTGTTCCTCCTACTAAGCTTCCTTGTCCAGCCTTGATATAAGAATATGTGCCTGATCTTACTGTAGCTTATGATGCTGTATTTGTTAGATATTCCTGGGAGGCCTGCTTTTTCTGAGGGAAGGCAAGAGGGCAGGTTGGATCCCAGGAACAGGAGTGCTGTGGGGGTCAAGGAAGGCTGTGGAGAGAAGACTGGGGAGGAATTGTGGTCAAGATGTTATATATCACACAAAAATATAAATAATAGTACAACAGTAAAAATGACAAAGGATTATCAGTAGCATTAAGCATCCATCCATAAGGACAAACAACATCTTTTTAGAAAGCTTGAGTGTTAAACTTCAAGTTTAAATAAAAATAAAGTCAAAGTCATCTAGAATACATACAACAAAGCTAGCTCTAAAAGACAGATAGAGAAATCAATGAGGGGATCAGAGGAAGGAGGAAAGATTCTTTCATTTGGATTTCACACCACACACTATGGAGTCCTTCATGGCCACAGAAGAGACAATGTTACATGGTTTCCCACCCCTGGAATTGACAGTAGCTGTGAGCATGGGACTTGTTTGTATAATAACGTGCATATTTTCATGTTGCTCCTTCAAGGAATACTTTCCCTGTTAAGGTTAATGATTCTATGATAATTAGAAACAACATCAGTCTTGGGAGGCAATATTGGTCCTTAGCAAAAGAGTAAATGCTAGGACATTCAGGACAGATCTTAAGGCTGTGGGAAGGAACTCTGAAAACAGCAGTTAAAGAATGTATAATTTCTCAACTTTCATTTAGATTTCACCAAGCACATTGTTGGGTCCTGCATGGCAAAATATAAGGATGCAATATGAATTTCAGGAGAGGCTTCACAGACCTAAAGGAACAGAGACAGCTATACTAGTGAGTCAGTAAAAGGGAAAGAATAGTGGAAAAGAAGGCTAATGGTTTAAAAGGGGCACAAGGAGGTAAGGAGTGTTGAATTCAGGATAGTATCTCACCCAGCTAAGTTTTCTGTTTGAGCTTACCGAGGCAGGTACTGCCAGTCTCCTAGAAGGCCTGTCATAACAGATCAGAGGGGGACTGCTCTAACCCAGGGACAAAGGAGGGCTGCTCTAACTAGGGACACAGGAGTACTCTCTAAACAGAGACTACAAAGCCAGCCTCCAAGGAGCAAGGCTCTAGTCAGAGAAACCCAGGCCAGCTAACACCAGAGATAACCAGATGACAAAAGGCCGGTACAACAGCATAATCAAAAGAAGTCAGTGTAATTTTGCATCATCAAAACCCAGCTCTGCTACCAAAGCAAGTCCTGGATAATCTGATACAGCTGTAAAGCAAGATGCTGACCTAAAACCCATCTCATGAAGATAATAGATGCCTTTAAAAAGAGTATAAATAAAAAACTTTAAGAAATACAGGTAACATGTGTCCTTCTTACCGGTTGGGACATCTTCTGGATATATGCCCAGGAGAGGTATTGCTGGATCCTCCATTAGTACAATGTCGAATTTTCTGAGGAACCACCAGACTGATTTGCAGAGTGGTTGTACAAACTTGCAATCCCACCAACAATGGAGGAGTGTTCCTTTTTCTCCAAATCCTCGCCAGCATCTGCTGTCACCTGAATTTTTGATCTTAGCCATTCTGACTGGTGTGAGGTGGAATCTCAGGGTTGTTTTGATTTGCATTTCCCTGATGATTAAGCATGTTGAACATTTTTTCAGGTGCTTCTCTGCCATTCGGTATTCCTCAGGTCAGAATTCTTTGTTCAGTTCTGAGCCCCATTTTTTAATGGGGTTATTTGACTTTCTGGAGTCCACCTTCTTGAGTTCTTTATATATATTGGATATTAGTCCCTTATCTGATTTAGGATAGGTAAAGATCCTTTCCCAATCTATTGGTGGTTTTTTTTTGTCTTATTGATGGTGTCTTTTGCCTTGCAGAAGCTTTGCAGTTTCATGAGGTCCCACTTGTCAATTCTCAATCTTACAGCACAAGCCATTGCTGTTCTATTCAAGAATTTTTCCCCTGTGCCCATATCTTCAAGGCTTTTCCCCACTTTCTCCTCTATAAGTTTCAGTGTCTCTGGTTTTATGTGAAGTTCCTTGATCCACTTAGACTTTTCTTAGTACAAGGAGATAGAAATGGATCGATTCGCATTCTTCTACATGTTAACAACCAGTTGTGCCAGCACCATTTGTTGAAAATGCTGTCTTTCTTCCACTGGATGGTTTTAGCTCCCTTGTCGAAGATCAAGTGACCGTACGTGTGTGGGTTCATTTCTGGGTCTTCAATTCTATTTCATTGGTCTATTTGTCTGACACTATACCAGTACCACATGCTCCACTATGTTCATAGCAGCCCTATTTATAATAGCCAGAAGCTGGAAAGAACCCAGATGCCCCTCAACAGAGGAATGGATAATGAAATTATGGTACATTTACACAATGGAGTACTACTCAGCTATTACAAAGAATGAATTTATGAAATTCCTAGCCAAATGGATGGACCTGGAGGGCATCATCTTGAGTGAGGTAACACAATTACAAAGGAACTCACACAATATGTATTCACTGATAAGTGGATATTAGCCCAAAACTTAGGATACCCAAGATATAAGATACAATTTGCTAAACGCATGAAACTCAAGAAGAATGAAGACCAAAGTGTGGACAATATGCCCCTTCTTGGAATTGGGAACAAAACACCCATGGAAGGAGTTACAGAGACAACGTTTGGAGCTGTGATGAAAGGATGAACCATCTAGAGACTGCCATATCCAGGGATCCATCCCATAATCAGTTTCCAAACGCTGACACCATTGCATACACTGGCAAGATTTTGCTGAAAGGACCCAAATATAGCTGTCTCTTGTGAGACTATGCCGGGGTCTAGCAAACACAGGAGTGGATGCTCACAGTCAGCTATTGGATGTATCACAGGGCTCCCAATGGAGAAGCTATAGAAAGTACCCAAGATGCTAAAGGGATCTGCAACCCTATAGTTGGAACAACACAATGAACTAACCAGTATCCCGGAGCTCTTGTCTCTAGCTGCATATGTATCGAAAGATGGCCTAGTCGGCCATCACTGGAAAGAGAGGCCCATTGGACTTGCAAACTTTATATTCCCTAAAATAGGGGAATGCCAGGGCCAAAAGAATGGGAATGGGTGGGTAGGGAAGTGGGGGGTGGTATGGGGGACTTTTGGGATAGCATTGGAAATGTAATTGAGGAAAATATGTAATAAAATTTATTAAAATTTAAAAAAAAAGAAATACAGGTAACAACAGCCAAATGGATAAAAGGCCCTAAAGAGAAAATAAATAAATCCCTTAAGTGAATACCAGAAAACACAATCTAAAAAGTAAGGATGTGAGCAAAATGGTCTGAGACCTAAAAATGGAAATAAAAATAATAAAGAAATAGAAATAGAGGCAACCCTGGAGATGGAAAACCTAGGAAGGAGATCGCAAACAGAATAAAAGAGCTAGAAGAGAGAATCACAGGTGTAGATATCCTAGAAGATATTGACACTACAGGCAAAGAAAATAGAAAGTGTAAAAAGCTCCAAACCCAAGACATCCAGTAAATTCAGGACAGAAATAAAGGACCAAACCTAAGAATAATAGGAATAGAAAAGAGTGAAAATTCACAGTTAAAGGGCCAGAAAACATCTTCAAGAAAGCTGTAGAAGAAAACATTCCTAACCTACAGAAAGTCTACAGCCCCGGAGCTCTTGATTCTAGCTGCATATGTATCAAAAGATGGCCTAGTTGGCCATCACTGGAAAGAGAAAAAAAAGAAATAAAGAAAATTAAATAGATTGGGTCAGAAAAGAAAATCATCCAATCACACACTAATCATAACACTAAATGCACAGAAGAAAGAAAAACTATTAGGTTGGCACTTTAGATGCTCCACAGTAGTGAGAGGGAACTTATAGGGACCATCTCCAATAGCAAGACAGGGCATCAAATGAAGGATGGGGTCGCCATCCCACAGTCACATCTCTTACCCATAATTGTTCCTTTCTGAAAGAATTACAGGGATGGAAATGGAGAGGAGCCTGAGTAAAAGAAGGCTCAGTGACAGGCCCAAAATGGGATCCAGCTCAAAGGGAGGTCCCAAGGTCTGACACTAAGTGAGGCTATGGAGCACTCACAAAAAGGGGTCCTTCATGACTGTCCTCTGCAAGAGCCAACAAGTAGTTGAAAGAGTCAGATTCATACATTTGCATTCAATCAGTGGATAAAAGTGGCTGACCCCTGTTGTTGAATTAGGGAAGGCTGAAAGAAGCTGAGGATAAGGGTGATTTTGCAGAATGACCAGCAGTCTCAATTAATCTGTACCCATGAGATCTCTCAAATACTGGACCACCAAACAGACAGCATACACCTGCTGACATGAGGCCCCCAACACACATAAAGTAGAGTACTTTCTGGTCTGTGTTTATTCAGAAATGATGAACTTAACTCTCAAGAGACTGAAGGCCCCAGGGAGTTAAGAGGTCAGGTGGGGTGGGGGTTTGGGACATCCACATGGAGAAAGGGGGTTGGGGAGGAGGTGTGTGATGTGGTGCAGTCAGATGGGGGATATGGAGGTGGCAGGGAATGGGATATGGATTGTAAAAAGTAAATTAATTAAAACAAAGTGGAAAGAGAAAATGCCCTACTAAGATATATGGCAGACCAATCAGAATTATACAAGACTTCTCAAAAGAGAGACTAAAAGGCAGAAGATCCCGGGACAGATGTCATGGAGAACCTACAAGAATACAAATGCCAGACCCGGATACTATACCCAGCACAATTCTCAATCACCAGAGATGGAGAAACCGAGATATTACATGACAAAACTAAATTTAATAATATCTCTCTATCAATCCAGTCCCACAGAGGATACTGGTAGGAAAACTCTGACACAAGGAGGATACCTACAACCAAGAAAACACAAGAAATTAATCATCTCAGAAGAAACCCAAAAGGAAAGAATCATACCTACTTAATACCACTTCCAACAAGAAGAATAATGTAAATAACAATCGCTGGCCTTTAACATCTCTCCACATCAGACTCAATTTTCCAATAAAAAGACATAGGCAAAAAGACTGCATAAACAAGGAGGATCCAGTATTTTGCTACATGAAAGAAACACACCCCAGTGACAAAAATACACACTACTTCAGAGTACAAGGCAATGAATATATTCCCAAGCAAATGGCCCAAGAAATAAGCTAAAGTAGTCAGTCTAATATCCAATAACACATTCTTTCAACCAAAACATTTCAAATGAGATGGGGAAGGAAACTTCATACTCATCAAAGGAAAAACCCACCAAGATGAACCCTGAACATCTATGTCCCAAATTCAAGGGTATACACACTCATAAAAGAAACTTTACTAAAGCACAAAACACACATTGAACTTCACACAGTAACAGTGAGATATTTCAAAACCCTACACTCACCAATGAACAGGTTAATGAACAGAAACTAAACAGAGATACAGTCAAACTAAAACAAAAAAACAAAAAACAAAAAATATTATAAAATAAATATATATATATATATATATATATATATATATATATATATATATATATATATAACATTTCATCCCAAAATATGGTCCAATATATTTAAATCAATCACCATAATCCACTATATAAACAAACTCAAAAAAATCACATGATCTTCTAATTAGATGATGAAATAGTGTTTGATTAATACAAAGCCATTTCATTTTAGAAGTCTTGGGGAGATCAGGAATTCAAGGCAAATACCTAAACATAAGAAAAGCAATATACAGCAAACCAAAAGTGAACATTAAATTAAAAGGGAGAGAAACTTGAAGCAATTCCACTAAATTCAAGAAGAAGACAAGTCTGCCCACTCTTTCCTTATTTATTTAATATAGTACTTGAAGTGGTAGCTAGAGTAATTGAGAAGAAAAGGATGTCAAAGTGATACAAATCAGAACAGAACTATTTGTGGACAAGATGATAGTATACACAGGCAACACCAAAGATTCCATCAGATAACTCTTACAGCTGATAAATGACTTCAGAAAAGTGCCTGGATATAAAATTAACTCAAATCAGCAACCTTCCTTTATACAAAGGATAAATGGGATAAGAAATAAATTAGGGAAACAAATCCCTTCATAGTAGCCACAAATAATATAAAACATCCTGGGTTAGCTCTAACCAAAACAAGTGAAAGACCTATATAACAATAACTTCAAAAACCTGAATAAAGAAATCTATGAAAACCTCAGAAGATGAAAAGATTTCCCATGCTCATGGATTGACAGGACTGATATAGAAAAATGGCCATCCTTCCAAGAGTAAACTAGTGATTCAACGCAATCCCCATCAAAATTAAAACTCAATTCTTCACAGAGATGGAAAGAGCAATTCTCAACTTTATATGGAATAATAAAAAAATAAAACTCAGAATAGTGAAAACAATTCTCAACAATAAAAGAACTTCTGGAGAAATCACCATCCCAGACCTCATGTAGAAACAGTGATAAAAAACCAGCAGGTATTGGTACAGAGCCAGATGGGTAGATCAATGGAATAGAATAAAAGACCCAAAGATAAACCCACACACCAATGGATACTTGATCTTTTGCAAAGAACCCAATGCCAGTCAGTGGAAAAAAGAAAGTATTTTCCACAAATGTCACTGGTCTAACTAGCTGCCTGCATGTAGGAGAATGCAATTGATCCATATTTATTATCTTGTACATAGTTCAAGTCCAAGTGGATCATGACCTCAACATAAACCAGATACATGAACTCTAATAGGAGACAAATTGGGAAATATCCTGGAAGGTATTGTCACAGGGGAAATTTCATAAACAATAGACAAGTGGTAACTCAGTAAACTGCAAAGCTTCTGGAAGGCAAAGGACAATGTCAGTAAGACAAAAGGGCAACCTACAGATTGGGAAAAGATTTGCACTGACCCTTCATCTGACAATGGGCTGATATGCAAAATATACAAAGAACTCAAGAAGTTAGACTCCAAAAGAACAAAACAAAACAAAACAAAAAAAAAAAACAAATAACCCAGTTAAAAAAGAGACTACACAGCTAAAGAGAGAATTTTCAACAGAGGAATCTTGAATGGCTGTAAAGCATTTAAAGAAATGTTCAACATTCTTAGTAATCAGGGACATGTAAATCAAAGCAACCCTGAGATTCCACCTTACACCAATCAGAATGACTAAGATAAAAAAAATGAGGTGACAACAGATGCTGGAGAGGAAGAGGAACACTCCTCTTATTGCTGGTGAAATTGCAAACTGGTACAACCATTCTGAAAATCAATCTGGCCATTCCACAGAAAATAGGAAATAGTTCTACCTTAAATAGTTTCATCTATACCACTATTGCATATAAAACCAAATGATGACACAGTATAGCATAAGGACATGTGCACCACTGTGTTCAAAGCAGCCTTATTTGTAATAATTTAAAGTTGGAAATAACACAATTGTCCCTCAACCGAAGAGTGGATACAGAAAATGTGGTTCATTTACACAATAGAATACTACTCAGTTATCAAAAATGAAAACATCATGAATTTTGAAGGCTATCAGATATAACTAGAAAATATCATCCTGAGTGTGGTAATTCAGACACAAAAGGACATAGATTGTATATACTCACTGATAAGTGGATATTATTCAAAAATTCAGATTATACATAATATAACTCACAGACTATAGGAAGCTTAATAGGAAGGAAGTGGATGCTTTAATCCCATTCAGAATGGGGAACAATATAATCATGGAGGCAGAGGGAATGAGGGATCTAGATAGGAGAAGGTAGAGAAAGGGATAAAAGTGGTGCCAGGTTCAGGCATGAGAGAGAAAGGAGAGAAGGCTAGAGGGCCAGGAGAATGAATAGAAAAATACAGCAATATGGAGTTGAGAATGAGGATACCTCTAGAATTTCTGAGATACCAGGGATGTGAGAGGCTCCCCGGACCCAATGGGGATGTCCTTAGCCAAAATGCTCAACAATGGAGAGATGTAAATTCAAGAGAACACATCCAGTAGATAACATGACCACCAATTGAGAGGAGCCTCCCACCCATCTCAAAATTTTTGACCAAGAATTATTCCTGTCTAATGAAAATGCAGGGGGAATGCCAGGGCCAAAAGAATGGGAATGGGTGGGTAGGGAAGTGGGGGGCGCTATGGGGGACTTTTGGGATAGTATTGGAAATGTAATTGAGGAAAATATGTAATAAAAATATTAAAAAAAAAAAAAGAAAACAATCAAAAAAAAAAAAAAAGAAAATGCAGGGACAAAAATGGAGCAGAGACTGGAAAAAAAAAAAAAAGACTATCCAGACACTGCCCCAATTTGGCATTAATTCCATGCACAGGCACCTAACCCCAACACTATTGCTGATGCCAAGTTGTGCTTGCTGAGTTGTTCTACCAGCACCTGACTGAGACAGATGCAGATACTTACAGCCTACCATTGGACAGAGCTCTGAGAATCCTATGAAAGAATTAGGGGAAAGACTGAAGGATCTGAAAGGAACTGCAGACCCATAGGAATAATAACAACTAACTAAAGAGCACTATTCTGTGGCCAGGCTACATGTGTAGCAGAGGTCTGCAATGTCTGGCCTCAGTGGGAGGTGATGCACTTGATTCTGTGGAGGCTTGAAGCCCTAGAGCAGGGATGCTGGAGGGATGAGGTGGGAGTGGGTAGGTGGGAAGGAGGATGGGGTGGGGGATTCCTAGGGGTGATACCTGGAAAGGGGATAATATTTGAAATATAAATAAATGAAATAACTAAAAACAAAACAAAGGCAGGCAGATCTCTGCATCCATTGTTAAAAAATGTACTTGCTGTCTCTTTGAAAAAATAGTGAGATAACCCAATCACTAAAGAACTCACATGATATGTACTCACTGATAAGTGGATATTACCCCAGAAACTTAGAATACCCAAGATACAAGATACAAAGCACATGAAACTCAAGAAGAACTAAGACCTAAGTGTGGATACTTTACCCCTTCTTAGAATTGGGAACAAAACACCCATGGAAGGAGTTACAGAGACACAGTTTGGAGCTGAGACAAAAGGATGGAGCATCCTGAGACTACCATATCCGGGGATCCATCCCATAATCAGCCTCCAAACGCATACACCATTGCATACACAAGCAAGATTTTGCTGAAAGGACCCTGATATAGCTGTCTCTTGTGAGACTATGCCGGGGCCTAGCAAACACAGAAGTGGATGCTCACAGTCAGCTAGTGGATAGATCACGGGGCCCCCAATGGAGGAGCTAGAGAAAGTATCCAAGGAGCTAAAGGGATCTGCAACCCTATAGGTGGAACAACAATATGAACTAACCAGTACCCCCTGTCTCTAGCTGCATATGTAGCAGAAGATGGTCTAGCTGGCCATCAGTGGAAAGAGAGGACCATTGGTCGTGCAAACTTTATATGCCTCAGTACAGGGGAATGCAAGTGCCAAGAAGTGGGAGTGGGTGGGTAGGGGAGTGTGGGGGGGGAGGGTATGGGGGACTTTTGGGATAGCATTGGAAATGTAAATGATGAAAATAACTAGCCCAGCATGGTGGCCCACACCTTTAATCCCAGCACTTGGGAGGCAGAGACAGCCTGATTTCTGAGTTCGAGGCCAGCCTGGTCTACAAAGTGAGTGCCAGGACAGCCAGGGCTACACAGAGAAACCCTGTCTCGAAAAAAACCAAAAAAAAAAAAAAAGAAAATAACTAATAAAAATATTAAGAAAGATCCTGGACAGATGTTATACAAACACTAAAAGAACACAAATTCCAGCCCAGGCTACTATACCCAGCCAATCTCTCAATTAACATAGATGGAGAAACCAAAGTATTCCACGCCAAAACCAGATTCACACATTATCTCTCCAGGAATCCATCCCTTCAAAGGATAATAACAGAAAAAACCCAATACAAGGACGGGAACCACGCCCTAGACACAACAAGAAGGTGATACCTCAACAAACCTAAAAGAAGACAGCCACAAGAACAGAATGCCAACTTTAACAACAAAAATAACAGGAAACAACAATTACTTTTCCTTAATATCTCTTAATATCAATGGACTCAACTCCCCGATAAAAAGACATAGACTAACAAACTGGCTACACAAACAAGACCCAACATTTTGCTGCTTACAGGAAACTCATCTCAGAGAAAAAGATAGACACTACCTCAGAATGAAAGGCTGGAAAACAATTTTCTAAGCAAATGGTATGAAGAAACAAGCTGGAGTAGCCATTCTAATATCTGATAAGATTGACTTCCAACTCAAAGTCATCAAAAAAGACAGGGAGGGGCACTTCATACTCATCAAAGGTAAATCCTCCAAGAGGAACTCTCAATCCTGAATATCTATGCTCCAAATACAAAGGCAGCCACATTCATTAAAGAAACTTTAGGAAATCTCAAAGCACACATTGCACCTCATACAATAATAGTGGGAGACTTCAACACACCACTTTCACCAAAGGACAGATCATGGAAACAGAAACTAAACAGGGACACAGTGAAACTAACAGAAGTTATGAATCAAATGGATCTGGCAGATATCTACAGAACATTTTACCCTAAAACAAAAGGATATACCTCCTTCTCAGCACCTCATGGTACCTTCTCCAAAATTGAACACGTAATTGGCCAAAAAACAGGCCTCAACAGATACAAAAATATTGAAATTGTCCCATGCATCCTATCAGATCACCATGGACTAAGGCTGATCTTCAATAACAAAATAAATAATAGAAAGCCAACCTTCACGTGGAAACTGAAAAACACTCTTCTCAATGATACCTTGGTCAAGGAAGGAATAAAGAAAGAAATTAAGGACTTTTTAGAGTTCAATGAAAATGAAGCCACAACATACCCAAACTTATGAGACGCAATGAAAGCATTTCTAAGAGGAAAACTCATAGCTCTGAGTGCCTCCAAAAAGAAACTAGAGAGAACACACATTAGCAGCTTGACAACACACCTAAAAGCACTAGAACAAAAGGAAGCAAATTCACCCAAGAGGAGTAGACGGCAGGAAATAATCAAACTCAGGGGCGAAATCAATCAAGTGGAAACAAGAAGAACTATTCAAATTATCAACCAATCAAGGAGCTGGTTCTTTGAGAAAATCAATAAGATAGATAAACCCTTAGCCAGACTCACTAGAGGGCACAGGGAAAGCATTCTAATTAACAAAATCAGAAATGAAAAAGGAGACATAACAACAGATCCTGAAGACATCCAAAACACCATCAGATCCTTCTACCAAAGGCTATACTCAACAAAACTGTAGAACCTGGATGAAATGGAGAAGTTCCTAGACAGATACCAGGTACCAATGTTGAATCAAGATCAGGTTAATGATCTAAACAGCCCTATATCCCCCAAAGAAATAGAAGCAGTCATTAATAGTCTCCCAACCAAAAAAAGCCCAGGACCAGATGGGTTTACTGCAGAGTTCTATCAGACCTTCAAAGAAGATCTAATCCCAGTTCTTCACAAACTATTCCACAAAATAGAAACAGAAGGTACTCTACCCAACTCATTCTATGAATCCACAATTACTCTGATACCTAAACCACAAAAAGACCCAACAAAGATAGAATACTTCAGACCAATATCCCTTATGAATATTGATGCAAAAATCCTCAATAAAGTTCTTGCTAACCTAATCCAAGAACACATCAAAACAATCATCCATACTGACCAAGTAGTTTTCATCCCAGGGATGCAGGGATGGTTCAATATACGGAAATCCCTCAAAGTAATCCAGTATATAAACAAACTCAAGGACAAAAACCACATGGTCATCTCGTTAGATGCAGAAAAAGCATTTGACAAGATCCAACACCCATTCATGATAAAAGTCTTGGAAAGATCAGGAATTCAAGGCCCATAACTAAACATGATAAAAGCAATCTACAGCAAACCAGTAGCCAACATCAAAGTAAATGGTGAGAAGCTTGAAGCAATCCCTCTAAAATCAGGGACTAGACAAGGCTGTCCACTTTCTCCCTACCTATTCAACATTGTACTTGAAGTCCTAGCCAGAGCAATTCGACATCAAAAGGAGATCAAAGGGATACAAATTGAAAAAGATGAAGTCAAAATATCACTTTTTGCAGATGATAAGATAGTATATATAAGTGACCCTAAAAATTCCGCCAGAGAACTCCTAAACCTGTTAAACAGCTTCGGTGAAGTAGCTGGATATAAAATTAACTCAAACAAATCAATGGCCTTTCTCTACACAAAGAATAAACAGGCTGAGAAAGAAATTAGGGAAACAACACCCTTCTCAATAGTCACAAATAATATAAAATATCTTGGCGTGACTCTAACTAAGGAAGTGAAAGATCTGTAAGATAAAAACTTCAAGTCTCTGAAGAACGAAATTCTAGAAGACCTCAGAAGATGGAAAGATCTCCCATGCTCATGGATTGGCAGAATCAACATTGTAAAAATGGCTATCTTGCCAAAAGCAATCTACAGATTCAATGCAATCCCCCATCAAAATTCCAACTCAATTCTTCAACGAATTAGAAAGTGCAATCTGCAAATTCATCTGGAATAACAAAAAACCTAGGATAGCAAAAACTCTTCTCAAGGATAAAAGAACCTCTGGTGGAATCACCATGACGGACCTAAAGCTTTACTACAGAGAAATTGTGATAAAAATGGCGTGGTACTGGTATAGTGACAGACAAATAGACCAATGGAATAGAATTGAAGACCCAGATATGAACCCACACACATACGGTCACTTGATCTTCGACAAGGGAGCTAAAAACATCCAGTGGAAGAAAGACAGCATTTTCAACAAATGGTGCTGGCACAACTGGTTGTTATCATGTAGAAGAATGGGAATCGATCCATTCCTATCTCCTTGTACTAAGGTCAAGTCTAAGTGGATCAAAGAACTTCACATAAAACCAGAGACACTGAAACTTATAGAGGAGAAAATGGGGAAAACCCTTGAATATATGGGCACAGGGGAAAAATTCTTGAATAGAACAGCAATGGCTTGTGCTGTAAGATTGAGAATTGACAAGTGGGACCTCATGAAACTGCAAAGATTCTGCAAGGCAAAAGACACCATCAATAAGACAAAAAAACCACCAACAGATTGGGAAAGGATCTTTACCTATCCTAAATCAGATAAGGAACTAATATCCAATATATATAAAGAACTCAAGAAGGTGGACTCCAGAATGTCAAATAACCCCATTAAAAAATGGGGCTCAGAACTGAACAAAGAATTCTCACCTGAGGAATACCGAATGGCAGAGAAGCACCTGAAAAAAATGTTCAACATCCTTAATCATCAGGGAAATGCAAATCAAAACAACCCTGAGATTCCACCTCACACCAGTCAGAATGGCTAAGATAAAAAATTCAGGTGACAGCAGATGCTGGCGTGGATGTGGAGAAAGAGGAATACTCCTTCATTGTTGGTGGGATTGCAAGCTTGTACAACCACTCTGGAAATCAGTCCTGCGGTTCCTCAGAAAATTAGACATGGTACTACCGGAGGATCCAGCAATACCTCTCCTGGGCATATATCCAGAAGATGTCCCAACCGGTAAGAAGGACACATGCTCTACTATGTTCATAGCAGCCCTATTTATAATAGCCAGAAGCTGGAAAGAACCCAGGTGTCCCTCAACAGAGGAATGGATACAGAAATTATGGTAAATTTACACAATGGAGTACTACTCAGCTATTAAAAACAATGAATTTATGAAATTCCTAGCCAAATGGATTGACCTGGAGGGCATCATCTTGAGTGAGGTAACACAATCACAAAGGAACTCACACAATATGTATTCACTGATAAGTGGATATTAGCCCAAAACTTAGGATACCCAAGGTATAAGATACAATTTGCTAAACGCATGAAACTCAAGAAGAATGAAGACCAAAATGTGGACAATATGCCCCTTTTTAGAATTGGGAACAAAACACCCATGGAAGGAGTTACAGAGACTAAGTTTGGAGCTGTGATGAAAGGATGGACCTTCTAGAGACTGCCGTATCCAGGGATCCATCCCATAATCAGCTTCCAAATGCTGACACCATTGCATACACTAGCAAGATTTTGCTGAAAGGACCCTGATATAGCTGTCTCTTGTGAGAATATGCTGGGGCCTAGCAAACACAAGAGTGGATGCTCACAGTCAGCTATTGGATGTATCAAAGGCCTCCCTATGGAGAAGCTAGAGAAAGTACCCAAGGAGCTAAAGGGATCTGCAACCCTATAGTTGGAACAACATGATGAACTAACCTTTACCCCGGAGCTCTTGTCTCTAGCTGCATATGTATCGAAAGATGGCCTAGTTGGCCATCACTGGAAAGAGAGGCCCATTGGACTTGCAAACTTTATATGCCCCAATATAGGGGAATGCCAGGGCCAAAAGAATGGGAATGGGTGGGTAG
This sequence comes from Mus caroli, assembly GCF_978045245.1. Taxonomy (NCBI): domain Eukaryota; kingdom Metazoa; phylum Chordata; class Mammalia; order Rodentia; family Muridae; genus Mus; species Mus caroli. Next base: position 81,277,783 of record NW_028227257.1, on the reverse strand, counting down.
GGAAGTGGGAGGCAGTATGGGGGACTTTTGGGAAAACATTGGAAATGTAATTGAGGAAAATATGTAATAAAAAATATTAAAAATAAAAAAAAAATAAGAAAAATAGAAGGGCTGTTTGTCTTGGCCTGGCGTGGTGGCGCATGCCTTTAATCTCAGCACTCAGGAGGCAGAGGCAGGTGGATTTCTGAGATTGAGGCCAGCCTGTTCTACAAAGTGAGTTCCAGGACAGCCAGAGCTATACAGAGAAACCCTGTCAAAAAAAGGGGGTGGGGAGGTTAAGGTCATAAAATGCTGATTCATAAAATATTCAAAAGGGAACAAGGGAAATGATTGAATTAATAAGTAAATAAAACACTTGACTTTCTTCTGCAAGAGCTGAGCTATCTACCTGGAGAGCCAGATTCAACAGCAGAACACAGCTGTCAGCTTGTACCCACTATTGGCTTTGAGTCATTCTTTCTTAGCTACCAAACACCAATTTCTCAGGAGCACTCCTAGCTGAGGCATCACACTAATATAAATCAAATAAAACATCAGTATTTCTAGTCACAGAGAGTTACCACATTTCTAGTGTCTTTATATTTAATATATTCGTAAACCGCTCTTCCAGTCAGAAAAGCACCGGGGCAGCTGGGGCGCAGTGTCGGCTGACACTAGCCAGCTACCCACAACACCCTCCACAGGATCTTAAGACTTCTGGTGAGTGGAGCACAGCTTCTGCTCCAATCCAATTGCGCGGGACCTGAGACTGCATTAGTTAGGGAAGCAGAAACCGGCCTGAGTAGGGCCACAGGCCTCATCCGGCTGGATCAGCGCCGGGGTAGCAGAAGCGCAGGGTTGCCTGACACCCGCCAGCTACCCAAGACCCCAGCCGCAGGATTTTGGGACTGCTGGCGAGTGGAACACAGCTTCTGCTCCAGTCCAATCACGTGGGACCTGAGACTGCTCTGGTTGGGGAGAGAGAAATCCGGCCTACATAGGGCCACAACACTCTTCTGGTCAGAAAAGCACAGGGGCAGCTGGGGCGCAGGGTCGGCTGACACTCACCAGCTACCCACAACACCCGCCACAGGATCTTAAGACTTCTGGAGAGTGGAACACAGCTTCTGCTCCAATCCAATTGCACGCGGGACCAGAGACTGCATTAGTTAGGGAAGCAGAAAACAGGCCTGAGTAGGACCACAGGCCTCTTCCGGCTGGACCAGCACCAGGGTACCATCAGCTACCCACAACCCCCGCCGCAGGATTTAGAGACTGCTGGTGAGTGGAACACAGCTTCTGCTCCAATCTTTAAACAGTGACAACGATAACAACTAACCCCAGAGATTACCAGATGGCGAAAGGTAAACATAATAATCTTACTAACAGAAACCAAGACCACTCACCATCATCAGAACCCAGCACCCCCACTTCGCCCAGTCCAGGGCACCCCAACACACCGGAAAAGCTAGACACGGATTTAAAAGCATATCTCCTGATGATGATAGAGGACTTCAAGAAGGACTTAAATAACACACTTAAAGAAATACAGGAGAACACTGCTAAACAGGCAGAAGACAATAAAGAGGAAGCACAAAAATCCCTTAAAGAATTGCAGGAGAACACTGCTAAAGAGTTACAAATCCTTAAAGAAAAACAGGATAACATAATCAAACAGGTAGAAGTCCTTACAGAAAAACAGGAAAACACATCCAAACAGATGATGGAAATGAACAAAACCATACTAGACCTAAAAAGGGAAGTAGACACAATAAAGAAAACCCGAAATGAGGCAACACTGGAGATAGAAATCCTAGGAAAGAAATCTGGAACCATAGATTCGAGCATCAGCAACAGAATACAAGAGATGGAAGAGAGAATCTCAGGTGCAGAAGATTCCATAGAGAACATCGGCACAACAATCAAGGAAAATGTAAAATGCAAAAAGATCCTAACTCAAAACATCCAAGAAATACAGGACACAATGAGAAGACCAAACCTACGGATAATAGGAGTGGATGAGAATGAAGATTTTCAACTCAAAGGACCAGCAAACATCTTCAACAAAATTATAGAAGAAAACTTCCCAAATCTAAAGAAAGAGATGCCCATGAACATACAAGAAGCCTACAGAACTCCAAATAGACTGGACCAGAAAAGAAATACCTCCCGACACATTATAATCAGAACAACAAATGCTCTAAATAAAGATAGAATACTAAAAGCAGTAAGAGAAAAAGGCCAAGTAACATATAAAGGCAAGCCTATCAGAATTACACCAGATTTTTCACCAGAGACTATGAAAGCCAGAAGATCCTGGACGGATGTTATACAGACACTAAAAGAACACAAATTCCAGCCCAGGCTACTATACCCAGCCAAACTCTCAATTAACATAGATGGAGAAACCAAAGTATTCCACGACAAAACCAAATTCACACATTATCTCTCCACGAATCCAGCCCTTCAAAGGATAATAACAGAAAAAAACCAATACAAGGACAGGAACCACGCCCTAGCAACAACAAGAAGGTAATCCCTCAACAAACCTAAAAGAAGACAGCCACAAGAACAAAATGCCAACTTTAACAACAAAAATAACAGGAAACAACAATTAATTTTCCTTAATATCTCTTAATATCAATGGACTCAACTCCCCAATAAAAAGACATAGACTAACAAACTGGCTACACAAACAAGACCCAACATTTTGCTGCTTACAGGAAACTCATCTCAGAGAAAAAGATAGACACTACCTCAGAATGAAAGGCTGGAAAACAATTTTCCAAGCAAATGGCATGAAGAAACAAGCTGGAGTAGCCATTCTAATATCTGATAAGATTGACTTCCAACCCAAAGTCATTAAAAAAGACAGGGAGGGACACTTGATACTCATCAAAGGTAAAATCCTCCAAGAGGAACTCTCAATCCTGAATATCTATGCTCCAAATACAAAGGCAGCCACATTCATTAAAGAAACTTTAGTAAATCTCAAAGCACACATTGCACCTCATACAATAATAGTGGGAGACTTCAACACACCACTTTCACCAATGGACAGATCATGGAAACAGAAACTAAACAGGGACATAGAGAAACTAAGAGTAATTATGAATCAAATGGATCTGGCAGTTATCTACAGAACATTCTATCCTAAAACAAAAGGATATACCTTCTTCTGAGCACCTCATGGTACCTTCTCCAAAATTGACCACATAATTGGTCACAAAGCAGGCCTCAACAGATATAAAAATATTGAAATTGTCCCATGCATCCTATCAGATCACCATGGACTAAGGCTGATCTTCAATAACAAAATAAATAATAGAAAGCTAACCTTCACGTGGAAACTGAACAACACTCTTCTCAATGATACCTTGGTCAAGGAAGGAATAAAGAAAGAAATTAAGGACTTTTTAGAGTTCAATGAAAATGAAGCCACAACATACCCAAACTTATGGGACGCAATGAAAGCATTTCTAAGAGGAAAACTCATAGCTCTGAATGCCTCCAAAAGGAAACTAGAGAGAGCACACATTAGCAGCTTGACAACACACCTAAAAGCACTAGAACAAAAGGAAGCAAATTCACCCAAGAGGAGTAGATGGCAGGAAATAATCAAACTCAGGGGTGAAATCAACCAAGTGGAAACAAGAAGAACTATTCAAATTATCAACCAATCAAGGAGCTGGTTCTTTGAGAAAATCAACAAGATAGATAAACCCTTAGCCAGACTCACTAGAGGGCACAGGGAAAGCATCCTAATTAACAAAATCAGAAATGAAAAAGGAGACATAACAACAGATCCTGAAGACATCCAAAACACCATCAGATCCTTCTACCAAAGGCTATACTCAACAAAACTGGAGAACCTGGATGAAATGTAGAAGTTACTAGACAGATACCAGGTACCAAAGTTGAATCAAGATCAGGTTAATGATCTAAACAGCCCTATATCCCCCAAAGAAATAGAAGCAGTCATTAATAGTCTCCCAACTAAAAAAAGCCCAGGACCAGATGGGTTTAGTGCAGAGTTCTATCAGACCTTCAAAGAAGATCTAATCCCAGTTCTTCACAAACTATTCCACAAAATAGAAACAGAAGGTACTCTACCCAACTCATTCTATGAAGCCACAATTACTCTGATACCTAAACCACAAAAAGACCCAACAAAGATAGAAAACTTCAGACCAATATCCCTTATGAATATTGATGCAAAAATCCTCAATAAAGTTCTTGCTAACCGAATCCAAGAACACATCAAAACAATCATCCATCCTGACCAAGTAGGTTTCATCCCAGGGATGCAGGGATGGTTCAATATACGGAAATCCATCAACGTAATCCAGTATATAAACAAACTCAAAGACAAAAACCACATGGTCATCTCGTTAGATGCGGAAAAAGCATTTGACAAGATCCAACACCCATTCATGATAAAAGTCTTGAAAAGATCAGGAATTCAAGGCCCATACCTAAACATGATAAAAGCAATCTACAGCAAACCAGTAGCCAACATCAAAGAAAATGGTGAGAAGCTTGAAGCAATCCCTCTAAAATCAGGGACTAGACAAGGCTGTCCACTTTCTCCATACCTATTCAACATTGTAATTGAAGTCCTAGACAGAGCAATTCGACAACAAAAGGAGATCAAAGGGATACAAATTGGAAAAGATGAAGTCAAAATATCACTTTTTGCAGATGATATGATAGTATATATAAGTGACCCTAAAAATTCCACCAGAGAACTCCTAAGCCTGATAAACAGCTTCGGTGAAGTAGCTGGATATAAAATTAACTCAAACAAATCAATGGCCTTTCTCTACACAAAGAATAAACAGGCTGAGAAAGAAATTAGGGAAACAACACCCTTCTCAATAGTCACAAATAATATAAAATATCTTGGCGTGACTCTAACTAAGGAAGTGAAAGATCTGTATAATAAAAACTTCAAGTCTCTGAAGAAAGAAATTATAGAAGATCTCAGAAGATGGAAAGATCTCCCATGCTCATGGATTGGCAGGATCAACATTGTAAAAATGGCTATCTTGCCAAAAGCAATCTACAGATTCAATGCAATCCCCATCAAAATTCCAAATCAATTCTTCAACGAATTAGAAAGTGCAATCTGCAAATTCATCTGGAATAACAAAAAACCTAGGATAGCATAAACTCTTCTAAAGGATAAAAGATCCTCTGGTGGAATCACCATGATGGACCTAAAGCTCTACTACAGAGCAATTGTGATAAAAACTGCATGGTACTGGTATAGTGACAGACAAATAGACCAATGGAATAGAATTGAAGACCCAGAAATGAACGCACACACCTATGGTCACTTGATCTTCGACAAGGGAGCTAAAAACATCCAGTGGAAGAAAGACAGCATTTTCAACAAATGGTGCTGGCACAACTGGTTGTTAACATGTAGAGAATGCGAATCGATCCATTCCTATCTCCTTGTACTAAGGTCAAGTCTAAGAGGATCAAGGAACTTCACATAAAACCAGAGACACTGAAACTTATAGAGGAGAAAGTGGGGAAAAGCCTTGAAGATATGGGCACAGGGGAAAAATTCCTGAATACAACAGTAATGGCTTGTGCTGTAAGATCGAGAATTGACAAGTGGGACCTCATGAAACTACAAAGCTTCTGCAAGGCTAAAGACACCATCAATAAGACAAAAAAACCACCAACAGATTGGGAAAGGATCTTCACCTATCCTAAATCAGATAAGGGACTAATATCCAATATATATAAAGAACTCAAGAAGGTGGACTCCAGAATGTCAAATAACCCCATTAAAAAATGGGGCTCAGAACTGAACAAAGAATTCTCACCTGAGGAATACCGAATGGCAGAGAAACACCTGAAAAAATGTTCAACATCCTTAATCATCAGGGAAATGCAAATCAAAACAACCCTGAGATTCCACCTCACACCAGTCAGAATGGCTAAGATCAAAAATTCAGGTGACAGCAGATGCTGGCGAGGATGCAGAGAAAGAGGAACACTCCTCCATTGTTGGTGGGATTGCAAGCTTGTACAACCACTCTGGAAATCAGTCTGGCGGTTCCTCAGAAAATTGGACATAGTACTACTGGAGGATCCAGCAATACCTCTCCTGGGCATATATCCAGAAGATGTCCCAACCGGTAAAAAGGACACATGCTCCACTATGTTCATAGCAGCCCTATTTATAATAGCCAGAAGCTGGAAAGAACCCAGATGTCCCTCAACAGAGGAATGGATACAGAAATTATGGTACATTTACACAATGGAGTAGTACTCAGCTATTAAAAAGAATGAATTTATGAAATTCCTAGCCAAATGGATGGACCTGGAGGGCATCATCTTGAGTGAAGTAACACAATCACAAAAGAACTCACACAATATGTATTCATTGATAAGTGGATATTAGCCCAAAACTTAGGATACCCAAGATATAAGATACAATTTGATAAACGCATGAAACTCAAGAAGAATGAAGACCAAAGTGTGGACACTGTGCACCTTCTTAGAATTGGGAACAAAACACCCAGGGAAGGAGTTACAGAGACAAAGTTCGTAGCTGTGATGAAAGGATGGACCATTTAGAGACTGCTGTATCCAGGGATCCGTCCCATAATCAGCTTCTAAACGCTGACACCATTGCATACACTAGCAAGATTTTGCTGAAAGGACCCAAATATAGCTGTCTCTTGTGAGAAGATGCTGGGGCCTAGCAAACACAGGAGTGGATGTGCACAGTCAGCTATTGGATGTATCACAGGGCTCCCAATGGAGAAGCTAGAGAAAGTACCCAAGGAGCTAAAGGGATCTGCAACCCTATTGTTGGAACAACATGATGTACTAACCAGAACCCCGGAGCTCTTGTCTCTAGCTGCATATGTATTGAAAGATGGCCTATTCGGCCATCAATGGAAAGAGGGGCCCATTGGACTTGCAAACTTTATATGCCCCAATATAGGGGAATGCCAGGGCCAAAAGAATGGGAATGGGTGGGTAGGGAAGTGGGGGGCGCTATGGGGGACTTTTGGGATAGCATTGGAAATGTAATTGAGGAAAATATGTAATAAAAATATTAAAAATCAAAAATATATATATATATTCGTAAACCAAACCCCAGAACTTCTAATTCAGTGCAGTCTTCATTTTCTTTTTTTTTTTTTTTTTTTTTTTTTTTTTGGTTTTTTCGAGACAGGGTTTCTCTGTATAGCCCTGGCTGTCCTGGAACTCACTTTGTAGACCAGGCTGGCCTCGAACTCAGAAATCCACCTGCCTCTGCCTCCCAAGTGCTGGGATTAAAGGGGTGCGCCACCACACCCGGCCCCAGTCTTCATTTTCAACTCATAATTTTCATCTGTAAAAAAATAATACAGAGCTAAGACTGCTGAACATGGAGATAGAACTTTCCAGCCAGAGTCAGATAATCAGGGATATAGTGAGACATTCCTGTCTTCTCCTATGCTCCATATTTATTACCTAAAACTTTTTGATGTTGATCAATATTAACTCCACATGACCATCAGAACTCCGATGGCTTAACTTGTTATAACAATAATTCTGCTGTTTGTTCAGTAGTTTACATAGAGAAGAATGGGTTTCAGGTTATTCTAATTGTGTCACATAATAGTCACTGCACTCATATGAAAGGCAAACAGGTCTAAGTTTTATTGTATAGTGCCTCTTTTTTTTCTGCCATCATGGCAATAGTATCACATTGCTTACTATAAATGTTTGAATAATTGGTAAGTGAGCTGAGTTCCAAAATACTCTTGGCCTAAAACTCAATTCCTGTTTTGTTTGTATCACCTCAGAAATGAATCTATACATACAAAACATATTGCCTAAGTTGAAATGAGGAATCATGACAGCATACATTTTAGTATTCTTGAACATATATAAAATATGGGAGATTATTCAAAATTTCCAGTTTTATGTTTAATAGTCTTCAAGGTCTCATACTATGCTCATTCAATTTAAATATGAGCTAAATATGTGGGGTGTGTAATTCAACTTTCCTAAAAAGAGAAATCTTCCTGGACACTTCCAATATATCTAGCTATCTTGATTCAGATCCAGAAAGACTATGATTTTAATGTGAATTCAGTTTTGAGGATCATTGATTTGGGATGTACGCCTACTGTCATATCTCTCCTGCTATCACTCACCTCAAAACTGTCCACAAGCCTGTTTCATGACAATTCCCTTTGGTTAGGACATATGTACTGCTGCGTTAAGAACCAAAAGGTAGTCCATGGGGGAAAGAGAAACTTTATGGAGCTCAAGAACCAGAATGAGTCTGACTGTTGTTGAGCTAGCTGTACATAGTGAAAGCTATTCAGATAATCTTGGTGATATATGGTCTACTTCCATACTTTCATTTTCTTTTTATTTTTTGGAGTTTCTAATTAATTTATGTATTACTTTACATTTGATCACAGTTTCCATTCCTCCTTCCTAGTCCCTCCCTCTTATCTTCCCCCTTCTCATCTTCCAGTCCTCCCATTCTCCTCAGAAAAGGGGAGGCAACCTAAGGACCCCTTTCTTAAACTTGAATCTCCAAAACCCTGAGCCAAATAAGTTTTCATTTCTAATTTAGTTGTCTCAAGCTTTTCCTTATAGTAACACACAGCTGATGAATACTGTTTCCATATTTTCAACAAGCATCTATGTGAGTATAACTCTGAACTTAAATGAGTCTATGGTTCACATTTTCACTAGGTAGAGTCATTTTCACTTCAGATAAAGAGATAAAATACAAGGATCTCAGCTTCCCAAATAAAAGTTTACTGTGCTGGATTTACAGTACATTTTATCATCTCAACAGAAAAAAGCTATGCAGATTCTACTCATTGTGTGAGTATAGAGTATAACATCAGCATCTTTACCATCATTTCCTTCCTTTATAGAAAACATAGAGATATAAGTAGCAACATCTTCATTGAGGCAACTCACTTAATTATTAAAATTAAGGGGTTGCAAAGTACCTACTTAACCTCAATAAACACTCAAAATATTGATGACTTTGCTTTTGTACTGTAAGCCATCAACTAAAATTATCCTATTCCAACTGGAAGTGTGATCAGGAGCCAGGCATGTTGCTGAAACCTACACTTGAGAAGTTTGGAGTTACAGACTTGATGATCTCCTAGATTACTAGATCAAGAAATACAAGATAATGTTAGTATTAGTGGAAGCTTAATATTGAAATAAATTTTGACTTTTATTTCTCAAGTGGATATCAAGAACATAACAATATCATCTGAGAATGTGAATTGAGATTTAGTATAAGAATTCTTTTTCTCTTTCTTTTGCTTTGGTATGTATGTTATGTATTTGTGTGTTTGTGTGTTTGTGTGTATGTGTGTGTGTGTGTTCAAATGGATATGTGCCTATGTATTTTTAGTATAACTGCACATGTGAACATATGGAAGTCAGAGGTGAGCATCAGGGTCATTCTCAATCACGTTCCATCTTATATTTAAGATTGTCTCACTTAACCTGAAGTTTTCTCATTTGTAAAGCCTAGCTGGCAATAGTGCTCTAGAGTTCCATGTATGTCTACCTGCCCACCATCTTGATTACAGGTGTATGACACCACACCCTGGTTTTACCCTAGGTACTGGGTATCTGGGATAGTTTGTATATGCTTGTCCCAGGAAGTGGCACTACTAGAAAATGTAGCCAAGTTTGAATGGGTGTGTTGCTGTAGGTGTGGGTTTTAGTACTCTTGTCCTAGCTGCTTGGAAGTCAGTGTTATTCCAGCAGCCTCCAGATGACGATGCAGAACTCTAAACTCCTCCTGTACCATGGCTACATGGATGCTGCCATATTCCTGCATTGACGATAATGGACTCAACCTCTGAACCTGTAAGCCAGCTACAATTAAATGGTATCCTTATCAGCATTACCTTGGTCATCATGTCTGTTTAAAGCAGTAAAACCCTAACGAAGACAGCATCCAAATCCAGGTCTTCAAGTTTGAGCCACAAGGAGTGTACTAACTGAGCCTTCTCTATCCAGTTCATTTGTCTTTAACTATTTTTCCAGATTTTACCTTTCTTTAATTCCAAAGGTTTGATTTATTTAAATTATATTTTGATTTGGTACAATTTTAATTGAAATGTGCATAAGAAACACCAAGTTACTCTCAAGAAGAAAGAGGGTATCCCTTGGAATTACTGGAAGTTACTGTAAACTGGTAAGCTGATGAAGCGCAGAGCTGTGCAGACCCTTTAACCATGTAGCATCTCTGACTCTGAGCATGTGTACAGTGTTGCTCAGTCTTGGTGCAGGCGTCACAAGCCTCCTGTTCAGCTCCTGCTTTGCTTCTGTAGCAGTTAGGCTCTATCGGAGATGATCAGTAGGTTCCTCTGTAAACTTGCAGA
>NW_028227257.1:81144910-81264910 GCF_978045245.1 Mus caroli | reverse complement strand
TATTTTCAATATCAAAACTAAGGCACTTGATCGTAACTTCTTACAAATACAGACTCCATAATTAAAATCCCTCTTTCAGTGTAATGGGTTTATGCTACTTTTACTGACTTACTTTATAGGCTGTCATTATGTAAGAAGGAAGTTGCCAGGAAGTGGTGCTTCATGCCTTTAATCCCAACACTTAGGAAGCAGAGGCAGGAGGTTTTCTGAATTCAAGGACAGCCTGGTCTATGAAGTGAGTTCCAGGACAGTCAGGGTTATACAGAAAAATCCTGCCTCAAAAAAAACAAAACAAAACAAAACAAAACAAAACAAAACAAAACAAAACAAAACAAACAAAAAAAATTTAAAAAATTAAAAATCAAGATGTAAGTTATAGCATGTGGCATGCTTTGTCAGTCTTGGCACACCATTAATAACAATAATTGTTCTCTGAATTTGGCCTAGCTCTCAAGTAGAAAATTTTGGTTTCTTTTGAGACACATTTGTGTCATGTGATACTTTTCTAGAAACTGTCTTATGAGAGGATGATTTGATGAAGCTGACACGTGGGAGAATATCTGTTCTGAGAACAGACAAGTCGTGTTTTTCATGAAATAGCCTGGAAAAAAAAAAAAAGGCATGTGTTTTCTTTCTAGAGCAGAGGCTTGAGAGAACACACAATGTTTGGAAAGGGTATATTACCCAACAGACAGAGGAAAATGCTGTGTGGTATTAGTTCACCTTGTCACTTCTTGCTGGTCATAGTTTGTTGTGACTTTGTAGAAAAAAAAAAATGCATCAAAAAAGCTTGTGGTGGCGTTCCCAGAGCTTCCTGCAGCTTCCATGGACTTAGGCCAATTGGCAGAGCCTCATGGTTTCATTTGGATCAAAATGTTACTGACTCATGAATGGTGTTTGTGTGCTACCACTGCTGAATCATGTAAGCTGAACTGTTGATATCCTGACAATATAAATTGTATTCACTCCAAAGAACTATTTCTAAGCAGGCCTACATCACCCTTTGCCCTATTAACTTTTCCTTTTCACTCTGTCTGATAGGTGATGTGCTAGAAGGGAGGTTAAAGCCTTTAAGCACACTTACCAGAGAAAGTTTAGAAAAATATAAGCCTCAATACCACCTTCTTTGTTACTCCATTATATTTAGCAAAGCATAGGTTCTACTAAACACACTAAATCATCACTCTTATTTTAGATATTCTAATTTTATTGCAAAATTTGTAACACTCATTATTCCTCAACTGTGTCAAGGCTTTCCCTTCCACGTTAGTTCTTTATGATTCTTCTTTCTAGATTTGAAGAATGATTTCTCTAGTCATCAATCCAAATGGCTAAATCCTATTTTTCTGTACTGACAACTGGCATTTTCATGCATCCTTCTCAATGCTCTGTATTTCGTTAATGTTTTCTTCCTGTGGGTTTCCATCTTTGTGCAGGCATATTTGTACTCCATTTGCACTCTCTAAGCTCTGCAAGATACTGTTCTATTAAAAACGAAGAGGAGAGTCTTGATGCCTTAAAAGAATTGGAGAATGCAACACAGGTATTAAGTAAGCTGTTTGGGGATTAGAGAGACACCTTAGCAGTTAACAATGCACACTGCCCTTACAAGTCTGTTCCCAGAGCTCAGTTTTGTGAGTTTACAAGTTCCTGTAATTCCTCACACCTTTATTATGGGAGTGCTCACATCCACACAGGAACATCTGCATGTTCTTTATTTTACCTTTAAAATTTCTTAAATAATAAAAATTGAAAGAAGTTTGAAATTAAATGTTGTTTTTGTAAACTTAGTACCTGGCCTCTTAATAATACTTAACATGATTAATCTTGCAGTTATATTAAATCCTGAGGATTTTAATGAACTGTCTCCTTCCATACTTACAGGGAAACTAGACTAAATGCCATTCCCCTAGATTTATATATGAGACAAGTGACTCAGTGAATGGTTAAAAATAACTTTGTATCCATTAAGTATTTTACAGTTTTATTGAATGGAGAAGAAAATTATTCTGAACCAAAACTCGGTACTGTCCCACAACTGCAGGACTCATGAGTATGTATTCTAGTAATTAAATTTAACGAAAAATGCATTAATTTAAGATACAATTTGCTTCGTTCAGGCCAATGTTAACCAAATGTAATTTAATTTAACATCATTAATAAAATAAAACTGTATCAACATTCCATTTATGAGTATATTTAGGTTTTTAGGAAATGAGAGAATTCATAACAAATTTTCTATTATCACAGTAAGACAATAAATATTGTTATTTCTCTTCTAAAATTGAGAATTTATATGCATTCATTTTTAGATAACAATTTTCCAAATCAAATACTATGAAAATAATTTATGCCAAATAGATTTGTGAATTGTTTTTTAAAATAGAAGCAAAAGCTTAGCTTTGATATATTATTTGTAGCCTAATTTTCAACATTTTTACAACACAACATATAACTAATCTTTTGTTTATAAAGATGAATAACATGTTTAATGTTGTAGAAAAACTAAAAATCTTAGAGGTAATATATCCACCTAGATAAATTTTAATAGAAGGAAGCACAAATAACTTATCTGATGAGTTTTGAGAGCACATAAAGAGAAAAAATTAGAGCACAGTTTGACACTATGTCCATTTAAAAATAATAATAGGCATAGATTAATCAATCAGCCAACCAGCTATAACTTCCTGGCCAAATTTATGATGCCAGCCAGTTCTTCTTCAAATTAAGGGTAATTCACTATATAAAGAACAAAGGTAGGTACCCATTAAAAATTCATGTCATGCATTTTATCTTTAGGTACTTGCCTTGCCAATTGTTATTGTGGCTTTAATGGTTTATTACTGGATAAATACCTCCATGTAAGTTTTCATTCACCTGATTAAATACTTTGCAATTAAATCTAGAAAGTAGGGAGGATGCATCCGTATAAGTAACTCCCTTGATATCTTGATATTCTTTTGACCAAAGTTTGTTGCATCCTCATAGTATAATCTTCCTATCTAGCTCTGGAGGGCAATCAAGAACTATGGCAATAATCTGTATTGTTTGGAGAGTAGCTGAGATTGCCATGACCAACAACTTCAGTGGACATATCCCACACCTAGCGTCGTGCTTTTTAACTGTCAACCTTTGTGTAGGGTAACTCCAGTTAAATTCTCATATGAAAATAAAATATAGAGAGGTTGGAAATTATAAAATAATATGCTTCCTCATGGCTTCTTCAAAATCCTTAGTGTTACTCCTTTTCCCATCCAGTGTTCTGCTCTGTCTTTCTATACCTTCCCCAATGAAACATACCCTCATTATTTTCCTTTTATGCTGTGTACCACCTGTGTTCCTTTACATCCTCCCTTAAAACATTGATTTCTCCTTTCTACCAGTAAACATTTTCTAGTGTCCTGATAGCATAAGTATTCCAAGTTAAACTCACAATTCTAAGGCATCTATAAGAGGTTCTGTATATCAGTGGCAACACTTGACATTAGGTCATGGCTTCTGTGCTTCTGTGGTACTCTCCCACTCATGTATCAAATCTTCTTCCTTTTTTTTACACATTCTGCAAGAGTGGCCTCACTCTTTGACTGCCTAGAACTGGTATATGGCCAGAGTATCCTAGGAGGCTGAGCACCAGCTGTTCGTGCATCTGGACAAGAGTACAGAGAGACAAAAGCCTACAGAACCAGACTGTTCAAATGAAACTCCATAAGTCTCGAGAAAGAATTGTCATTATGTAGATTTGTTTCATTACATTTTTTTTCATTACATTTTAAGGCAGTTTTTATATATACTTAAAAGTGTTTTAGGGAAGAGATAAACCACTTATCTACAAACAAGCCTGTATATTTTCTCTGGAATTCAGCTCCTTGTGGCTTGATATTTGTGACTGGGAGGGGAGGGGTGATTGCTGAAAAGTCTGTAGAATTATGCCCTTATTGACACCTATGGATCATACCTTGAGATCCATTAAAGAAAAACAGTGCAAGTGTATCATTTGAGCTTTTTTTTTTTCACTCAGAAGCATGTGAAAGACTCACAGTTGACCCAGGTGCACAGTGTGTTACTGTGTTTTGCTTAGACAGACATTGGATATCTATGACACATACGTTCCTCCAAGACTCAAAGAACCATCAGCAATGGTAACCCAATTTTTTTTAAGAGCCAGAGATTGGTGCAGACTGCATTCATACCTCAGTGAACATCATAGGAGAAGGGTTAAATAATTTTAAGAGTAATAATCCCAGGAATTTTGAGACTTTCATAAAAATTGCTGCATAAACAAAGCCTGAACAAGAGCAGGCTACAAAAAAACTACAAAAACAGACAGACAGAGAGGCAGATACACACACATACACACACACACACACACACACAATTTAACTAAAATATTACTTCATTTTGCTCATCACCATTCCTCCCTCCAGCCCCTCCACATCCTTTACTTACAGCTCTGCCCAAGACACCCACTCAAATGTATAACCCTAAGTTATATATATGTGTGTGTGTGTGTGTGTGTGTGTGTGTGTGCGCACGCTTGCACATGTCTGCAAAAATATGGAAGTGCAAAATGCTGTTTTGTAGTGCACTCACACAGACACACTGACACACACAGACACACAGACACACACAGATACACACAGACACACACACATATGTACATATAAACATCACTTTTATCTCCTTAGATGAAGTGATAAGAAGAGACCCAGACCTACACTGAGCCCAGAACATTTACTTCTCTGTTCTAAGTTTCCCTAGGCCTTGGCCAGGAAGTTTCTAGTCTCCCTACAATCTAATCTTCCAACCTGATTCAAACAGCTTCTCTCAGCTTCTGACTGAATTGCTCTGCCTGACCACATATTAACTTTGCCAATATGTTCTAGTCTTCTGACTACTCCTTCTCTGGCTCATTCTGTCTTCATCTGTGCATAACTTAACCTGTCTCTGTAAAGCTCCATACATACCTACAACCCATCATATACCAGAGCACACCATCATTTTTCTCTCTTGCTGTTCCAAGTGGTGTCTATTCCTTTCTATTTTTGTTTTTGTTTTTGTTTCTGTTTTGTTTTGTTTTGTTTTATTTTTTTGAGACAGGGTTTCTCCTTATAGCCCTGGCTGTCCTGGAACTCACTTTGTAGACCAGGCTGGCCTCGAACTCAGAAATCTGCCTGCCTCTGCCTCCCAAGTGCTGGGATTAAAGACATGCGCCACCATGCCTGGCTTTATTCCTTACTGTTCATTTGAAATTTGTGCTTATCCTATTTCCAACCCATTATTCTTTTTTTTTTTTTTTTTTTTTTTTTTTGGTTTTTTGAGACAGGGTTTGTCTGTGTAGCCCTGGCTGTCCTGGCACTCACTTTGTACACCAGGCTGGCCTCAAACTCAGAAATCCACCTGCCTCTGCCTCTGAGTGCTGGGATTAAAGGCGTGTGCCACCACGACAGGCCAACCCATTATTCTTAATCATCCTCTGATTCATCATTTTGTCTCTCAATAAGATATTGGTTTTGGAGGAAATTAAAGGTGTATATTAATGTCTGTATTCTGTCTAGAGGTATTGGAAATGTGTATTCCACCTAGAGGGGAATATGTTGTGTGACATGTCTGAATTCCAGCTATATAATTAATATCTTTGGATGTGGTCTCTTGACAGAGCAGTCATGTTGTTGGATTAAAATTCTTCTACATCATCCCTGTCCCCTTTCTTTTTAAAGTAAAAATTGTATTTATCTTTTAAAACAGAAACAATTATTAATCTCACAATCTTAACAATCCTAATGTCCTCATGAAGGTCCACTCATGCTATGATCCTTCATAACTGCATTCCTGTTGATCTTTCCTTCAGCAAAAGTACATTTCAACTTTGAGGTTATCCAGTCTTCCAGTCTGAAGAATGCTCTGTCCTTTGTTCAACCAATTTTTTGAGCTGTCCCCATACAGGGTGGTCAGCTTTCTGCATCATCTGTGTTGTTATTTTTCTAAATCTCTTCCTTTTTTTAATGTGGAAGTTTCTCTTACTCAGGATTTTTATCAATTTTGATAGAATCCATAGTCTTTCATCACCCATGGAAATATAGAAAAAAAATTCTTTTCCAATGTAGCACATTCCTTAACTTCCACGCTGATCTTTAAAAAAAAAAATCTTTAAGGTATTGAGATTTATCTACTTCTGTAGCTTTATTTTTTTATAATCCAGTGTCTTTCAGGATTTCCTCCCTCATTGGCATTCAAAAACTTTAAAGTTAAAATTTAAAGTTAATAAAGCACTATATAATTTATTTCTGTAAGTTCTCATGCCCTTTTATGTTTATCAATTGTACAATTAGAACTTTATGAATCTGTCTAAATCAAGAGCTAGCATTTTTACCTTTGAATTAGATAGGCATTACAATTCTATGCTGGCTTTGTGTCAGAGAACTAGGATTTGTACCTATATAAACACAGAAACAATGAGGTTATATTACATAAAGTGTCCATGTACAGTGTTAGTTAATGTAGTAGAATTTTAATTCAGAAATATGGCTGGACTAACTGGAATACAAACACACACTTGGCACACACCTGTAATTCCAAATATTACATGGTAGAAGGAAGCAGACATGTTTGAAAATGATGTCTAATTGAGGGGCAGATAGAGTGACAAATCAGAGAAGGATTTGACAAAATGAGTCAGGTATAGCATATACCCAACTCTCATGAGAACAGACAGGAAAGGGAATCTACTTAAGAACAGTACAGTCTCTGTTCCATTTTTGTCCTGAATTTCTTTTAGACAGGAACAATTCTGGGTCAGAGATTTTGAAGGTGAGTTTTGTCACTATAGCTCCACTGGGGACCCCGTCTAACCATTGGAGGTGATCTCTTTAGGTTCTATCTCTCCACTGTTAAACATTTCTGTTAAGGTTAACCCCATTGAATCCTGGGACCCTCTCATATTCTAGGTGTCTGAGACTTTCTAGAGGTTCCTCCTAATTCTCACTGTCTACCCCCTACAGCCAAATATTTCCATTCATTCTGCCAGCCATCTTCTCTTCTGTTCCCACCCCTGCCCCTGATACCTGACCAACCTCCTTTCCTGCTGCCCTTCTCTGTCACCAAGGTTTCTCCCTCCCTCTGCCTCGAATGACAATTTGGTTCCTACTTCTAAATGGGATTGAAGCATCCTTACTTGGACATTCCTTATTGTTTAACTTCTTTGGGTCTATGGGTTGTATCATGGATATTCTGTACTTTTTGGCTAATATCTGCTTACCAGTGATGACTCACCATGAAAGTCCTTTTGAGTCTGTGTTACTTCACTCAGTATGCTATTTATTAGTTCCATCCATCTGAAGGGCCAGGAAGGCCAGAAGAGTGAATAAAACATGTAGATGACAGGGGTTGGGGCAGAGGGGAGAATCTCTAGGACTTCCCATGTAGATGGCAGGGGTTGGTGCAGAGGGGAGAATCTCTAGGACTTCCCAGAGAACTGGGAGGAGGAATGATCCCATGAGACAATGTAGTTTACCACAGCCAAAATACTCAACAGTAGGGATATGGAACCCTGAAGAGACCAGTTTCAGTAGCCAAATAGGACCCCCTTTGGACGAATGGAGACACCAACCAACCTATCTAGCTTTTGACCAAATATTGAAAAGAAAAGCAGAGATAAAGATGGAGCAGAGCCGGGCGTTGGTGGCGCACGCCTTTAATCCCAGCACTCGGGAGGCAGAGGCAGGCGGATTTCTGAGTTCGAGGCCAGCCTGGTCTACAGAGTGAGTTCCAGGACAGCCAAGGCTACACAGAGAAACCCTGTCTCGAAAAACCAAAAAAAAAAAAAAAAAAAAAAAGATGGAGCAGAGATTGAAGAAATGGTTGACCAGTAGCTGGCCCCGATTTTTGGCCCATTTAATGGACAGGCAAGAATCTCTGACACTATTAGTCATGCAGTGCTGTGCTTTGCAACCAGTACTCTAGCATGTCTGTCTTCTGAGATAATCTACACAGTAGCTAACTGAGACAGATGTAGATGCTCACAACCAAACACTGGACACAGGACAAGAACCCATTTGGAAGGGTCAGGGGAATGATTGAAGGAGCTGTAGGGGATGACAACCCCATAGGAAAACCAACAATGTCAACTAACCTGGACACCTGGGAGCTCCCAGAGACTGAGCCACTAACCAAAGAGCATACACAGGTCCAAGGCCCCTGGCACATATGTATGAGAGGGCTACCTTGTCTAGTCTTAGTGGGAAAGGATGTGCCTAATCCTGCAAAGATTAATACACCAAGGTGGGGGAATATAAAGGGAGAGTGTTGCGGCCCGCCCGCAGTCCACAACACGAACGGTTCACTGAGAAAGGCAGTTCAGGCTGAAAAGAGAGGAATCTAGACGGGGCGGAAGAAAAGAATGGAGCCAAGACAACATACATTCTGTTCAAGGCTCAATTTTACTAATTCCAGACACTCAGTTATAAAGGAAGGGGGAGGGAACCCAATATCCCGCCAAGCAACTCAGGGTCCAGTAGCAGGACGAACACGTGTGTGCCTCCAGGCAGCAAAGGCAGGTTCCAGCAGTAGGTAGGCGTGACAGGACGAATGAGCCGGTAGCTCCACCCTTGAGCAGGCAGGTTCTAGGCTGGGGGAAGGGAGGCCACAGGAGAGGACCACCCTTTTAGCGGCAAAGTCAAGGGAGGACAAGGGGAGGAATTCTGTGAGGAAGGGCAGCATATGGGATGATAATTAATTAATTAATACAAACATTAGGGACCATTCACTTGGTTAATAAACAACAAAAATTAAAAGGCAACAAGCAAAGTAAACAAAGAAAATAACATCAAGCATGGAATAAATGGAGAATGAAATTAATATTAATTAAAACTTTTGATTTCCAATTAAATTATACAGCAGTACTTAAGATATTAGAGTTATATTTGTTTTCCAAGTGAAAGCTAATATTCAGAAACAAGGTTCAGAAATTTAATAATACACTAACAAAAATGTTTCTGGTAAGTGATAAAGTTAAATGTTTAATCAACTGCTTTTAAACCATTTCCACTTTCCCAGACCATAGAATAATTTTGATAAATAATCCCAAAGAACAAAGAACTGGGTGTTGTGTAACTAGTTCTAGTTTATTTAGATTTTATTGATTGCATACACATAAAAAACTTTAATTCAGTTATATTTTAATATATTCCATGAAATAAATTTAAGTAATGCTAGGGTTACAATGAAGCTTTATTTTTTTTCTAACATCTCTGCCTCTCTGTTTCAATATATTGCATTGTAGTGCCAGAAAAAAAATGCAGAAGAATGAATATTCAGGCAAAAAGAGATACAGTCTAATAGCATTCACAAGTCTCTTTTAGATGGAGAATATTAAAAGTTAATGAATTTGGCTTTAAAAATTAAAGGGCAGACATCAGCAATCTGAGATAATAGAAAGCTATGCCACAGGGAGTGTTCTATCTTGACAGAAAATTGAACCTAAGAAACTTGTCTTTATCAAGAGTTGCTGAATTAAAATAGTAGAAAAGTAACTGCAGGCAGAAAATCATGAAACACAGCAGGACACTGTGTATAAGACAAGTAAATTGTAACTGTTTCCTTGAATAAAGACTTCTGGATGGGTTTCTAATTGATGAATATATATTCAGAATTCTAAACATTACATACCAAGTAGTCACTGTATTCCTTTTTTATGCCAGAAAATAAAAATACAACTAATTTAATTCATTGTTCTAGTTTGGAGGAGGACTCTTTGAGCTAGGAAATGACAATCAAACATAGACTGGAAAAATGATTTTAATAATTTAGAGATAAATTTAATTACATACAATGTATTTTATTATTACTTATGTGTATGTTGATGTGTATGCTTACATGTATGGCTATATGTAGGCGAGTGTAGACACAGAGAATAGAGGGCTCAATTCTCTTTGGAACTGGAAATTAAAGAGCTTGTGAATCTCCATGTAAGTACTGAGAACTGAGTCCACATTTTCTGCAAGAGCAGTTATGGCAATTCTAAATATATAGCTGAAATATTACTAATGAAGTAAGTCAGTATAATAGATATACATTAAATAGTACAAATGAGTAACGTATTTTACATCTGCTTTCTGATATCTGTTACCTAAGTCCCTTGTGAGATGTTATATTCAAGTCTAGAAATAATTTTTGTTACAAATCAATGATTTTTTTTCTACTTGTATCTTAATTGGTTGGCTCACCAAATCATCAACAGCTCTGAAGAGGGTGGTTTGGAATAAAGATATTTTTTCCCATGCCCCTGGCTCACATTCTAGAAATTTCACATGTGTATATGCAACTGTGTTGCCTATTCTTCACTGTCAATTTGACTGCATCTAGAATTAACTAAAACCAAAATGACTGAGTACATCTGTGCAGGAGGTTATTATTTTTCTACAAGTTTTAGAATCTATTTTTTATTAACTATTTTATTTATTTACATTCCAAAGGTTGCCCCCTTCTTGTTCCCCTCTCCCTGAGTTCTTCAACCCACCCACCTCCCCTTTGTTTTTTCAAATGTGCTCCTCCCCACACTCACTCTTACCTCACAGCTCTAGCTTCCCCCTTTCCTGGGGCATCGAGTTTCTACTGCTTTAAGAGCATCCTTTCCCACTGAGGTCAGAGAAAGTCTCTGTTAGAGAAGGCCTCTGTTCTTCTGTTACATAGGTAGCTGGGGCCACAGACAAGCCCATATATATCCTTTGGTGGAAGCCTAGCCTCTGGGAGTTCTGATGGGTCTAGGTTAGGTGATAGTGTTGTTCTTCCTATGGGCTTGCTATAGGAAGAACTCTTCCATAAGGATTCCCTGACCTCAGTCCAGTGGATGGCTGTATGTATCCCCATCTGTCTCAGTCAGCTGCTGGTAAAGCCTCTCAGAGGGCAGTCATGCTAGGCTCCTACTGTCAACACCACATGACTTAAGTAATAGTGTCAGAGTTTGGTGCCTGCATATGGGATGGATTCCAAGTTGGGCTGGTCTCTGCATGATCTTTCCTTCAGTCTGTATTCCAATTTAGTCCCTGTATTTCCTTTAGACAGGAACAAATTCTGAGTCAAGAATTTTGAAGATGGGTGGGTTGCCCCGTGTCTCAAATGGGGACCATGTCTATCTGTTGGAGGTGAGTTTTTTTCTTAATTACATCACATGGATGACCAACTTTTAATCTAGATATTTGAAGTGGGAAGATCCAAGCATAACTGAAGCCATTTGTTCTATGTCTGCCACCTATTTCATAATGTTGCTGTAATATGCCAGCTAGTCATTGACACAGAAAAACAACTTGTTTCAGACCAAGGTTATGTTGATCACATATTCTGTTATGTTTTGTATAGGTTTTTCAATATTAAGAAATTTCACAAATTCTTACATATGATCCTTCAAATTAAAGGTCAATATGAACTCTAGTGTCTAAAATGTCTTGTGTCAGAGCTAACCACAGGGCAGCACTTCTTGTACCTGTGTATGAGCTTACTGTAGTTTTTGGGGCTTTTTCTCATTATAAGTTTACCCTGAGAAATGTTCATGGTAGTAGCTCTCTCTCTCTCTCTCTCTCTCTCTCTCTCTCTCTCTCTCTCTCTCTCTCTCTCTCTCTCTCTCTCTCTCTCTCCTTGTACCTATAGAATAAACAAACATATATTCATACACTATATATTATATGAAAATATGTATTCATTCTATAAGTTCTGTATTGTGAATAGTTCTTGGGTTGCTTGTATTTTGATGCTAATTCCACAAACAAGGAATATGTCATGTATTCAGGTGATTCCTTGTGAACCATCCCCTAATAAATAAGGGAACCATCACTGGGCAAGTAGACAGGACTTATGGTTTGGAGAGGGGGAGAGAGGAAGTAGAGGGAGAGAGGGTTCTTTTTGGACAGGGATAGCATGAGGATAAGATGTAGCTACTAGTGTCTCCCAGCTTATAGTGAATCCCACCAGAGGATTTAGATTTATTATGGTTTACAAGATTAGGATACTAGTTGGTGTGCTCAGCGATTGAGTTATTGTTTCTGAAATAATTTTGTGTGGCATTTTTCTTCACACTGTGGATCGACTGGGTTCAAGAGAGAAAGGTACAGGTAGCAAGTCTTGGGTTTGCCAGATGTGCACCGCAAAGGCCGTGGGGTTTTGAAGCACAGGGCTGGAGTGGTAATGACTTGCCAGTGGGAACTTAGTGAGCTGGGTGGAGAGATTTTGGAGCTGAGTCAGAGAGTCACCAAGAGATAAGAACTGGCTGGAGAGACTGCTGGGGCTGAGAGTAGCTGGGAGAAGTACGGCAAGCTTGCAGGTCTTTTTAATATTTCCCACACCAGTTCTGTTCCTGTAGACAATGTTACATCCCTAATATAAGGACTCCAATATTTCTGCTCATTTTATAAATATATTGTTGATTTTTTAAAGCCAATTCCTTAGGAGATAAATATTGATGATGCATATGGCCATTAGTGAGTGTTGCCTTCCTTCCATTGCTTATATTACTGTTCCTTTTTTTATATCATAATATGTTTAGAACATGAGTTAGAAATGGATAGTCCTCCCTAACTTCCTTCTCAACTGACTATTGCCTCCTAAATTAATGAAAATGATCAAGTTACAAATCTTTCATATTATAATATCTGGTGTGCCAGTGGACAAGTTGGAGTATTTATTAGGGAAAACTGTCAAGGAAATTATGACTTAAATAAAAAGGTATGAATGTATGTAAATATATTGAAACACAGCTGTGTAAAATTTTACACTGTCTTAAATATTTCTTATTTCTATCACAAGAAAACTGGTATTTAATATGAATTATGATGGATTCAGTTCTGTCTATGCCTGCTTTATAATATTTTTAGCTACACTTGAAATAAATTACTATTTATTCTGATTATGTAATTATCTACAAGGTTTAATTTTTATTATAGCCATATATAAAAAATAAAGAACAGAATAATATATAACTATACATGTGTTTGTTCATATATGTGCAGATACATGTGTATGCTTGCATGTGAATGGAGGTGCCAGAAGACAGACTCAGGTGTTGGTCTTCACATACTCTTCATCTTTGATTTTGTCTTTCTAAAACATAGATTATTAATGTCCCAGAGCTGAACAATAGGCTTGTTTGGATGGCCAGTAATGAATCTGCAGATTCACCTTTTTCTGTCTCCATAGATCTAGAATACTCCAGGATGCCTTATTCCAGAAGGACTAGAAAATAACTCAGGTTCTTTTGCTTGCTAAGCAAACATCTTAGTGAATAAATTATTTCTGTAGCTATAAATCAAAGAAGTATAAATCAAGTATCTTTAAGATCAGTTGTTTTTAATGCTGAATTTAAATGTTGAGTATTTAAATATATACCTTAAAGACTTGCAAATACACCTTGAGAAAATGGCCTGGCATATCTTGTGACTGCTTTTACCTGACAATTAATTTTCATTCAAACTGAAAAAGGAAAGGACAACTAAGTATATCTTACTGTAAATTTCAAGCTTGATAAAAATGTTCCTAACAGTAAAGTCTCACAAATGACCATTAACTTCACAAATATGTGTCTTTGTAAATGACAATTTTTAAGTGAGTGCTGGTTATTTAATATACTTTCAAAATAATTATGGATACCAACTGCATTTGACTGCTTGATGATCTGGTGACATTCAGATTCATAATTGGGACTACCTACTAGCATGGAAAGTTCAGATTTTGAAAAAGTTTATAGGTGAGAAAAGTTATTTGAAATATTAATATTTTTTGACGGTCTTTCTATTCCTAAGTCAAAAAATTAGGCCATTATAGGCATCTCATATGAATCCATTGCTATTCTGAAAACGACAGAATCATAAAAGTGACAATGTTTGTTGTCCTGGAGGTAAGGACACCTATTGTTTTTGAATTTTAGGTTTATGGATTTTTTTAACATTTCCAGGTGAGTAAAACAGACTTGATTAGTTTTTGCCATCTTGACATTTACTTTTACTCAATCAGAAAACATGGGGCTCTATTCCAGGTTAGGATTAGTTGAGTCTTTTAAATCACACTTCAATTGATATCTTGGAAGTATTATAAAAGGCTGAAAAGAGGGAAAATATTTTATACTTATCTGAATACATAAAAATCCACACAGCAACACATATACCACAGAGAGAGAGAGAAAGACAGAGAGAGACAGAGAGAGAGACAGAGAAAGACAGAGACAGAGAGAAAGAGAGAGAGAGAGAGAGAGAGAGAGAGAGAGAGAGAGAGGGGACTTTGAAAATACTAATTTTCCATTCCAATGTCAGATTTCATCAAGAATAATATATGTGTATATACTATACTAGACACACACACAGATTGTTCACAGTTATTTTTTTAATTTTAATCTCAACTAAAGACAAAGAATACCTCAAAGATCCTGTTAACAAAAAATCGAATATTTTTGCCTTGTTTTAAACAAAATCAAATCACAGGGAGAGACAGAGAGAGATAGAGAGAGAGAGAGAGTGAGAGAGAGAGAGAGAGAGAGAGAGAGAGAGATCACAGCAACAACACAATTAAGTATTTTGCTGTACGATTTTCTATATAATTTCGCTATTTATTTCTAATCTGATCAGTATTCAAAAGCAACTGTTAAATCCAATTTTTCTAGGCATTTTTCCCCTAGACTGTGAAAAAGATGATCTCAAGAGTTGATTGTACTTTTTTTATAATTTATTTTTTTAATTAGGTATTTTCCTCGTTTACATTTTCAATGCTATCCCAAAAGTCCCCCATACCCACCCTCCCAATCCCCTACCCACCCACTCCCCCTTTTTGGCCCTGGGGTTCCCCTGTACTGGGGCATATAAAGTTTGCAAGTCCAATGGGCCTCTCTTTGCAGTGATGGCCGACTAGGCCATCTTTTGATATATATGCAGCTAGAGACAAGAGCTCTGGGGTACTGGTTAGTTCATATTGTTGCTCCACCTATAGGGTTGCAGTTCCCTTTAGCTCCTTGGGTAATTTCTCTAGCTCCTCCATCGGGGCCCTGTGATCCATCCAATAGCTGACTGTGATCATCAACTTCTGAGATACAATTTGCTAAACGCATGAAATTCAAGAAGAACAAAGACCAAAGTGTGGACACTTTGCCCCTTCTTAGAAATGGGAACAAAACACCCATGGAAGGAGTTACAGTGACAAAATTTGGAACTGTGATGAAAGGATGGACCATCTTAGTGATTGCCATATGCAGGGATCCATCCCATAATCAGCTTCCAAACGCTGACACCATTGCATACACTAGCAAGATTTTGCTGAAAGGACCCAGATATAGCTGTCTCTTGTGAGACTATACCAGGGCCTAGCAAACACAGAAGTGGATGATTGTACTTTTTATAATATATGATTTTCATGGAAGCTTGAGAATGAACACATTGTAAATTAAAATATTGTGTTCACTTCCTGAAATGATGGAATGAGATGAGAACCTTATCCAAGCTTTATGAATACATGGCTTGGGCTGAGCCCAGTGTTTTGATATAACTATACTTAGTCCTAGGTCTGGAGGCCTCTATTCTCCTTATAATCCTATTTCTTCTATAAGCAAAGACCTTAAAGATTTCAGCTTCCAGTTTGCATCTGCTAACCTATACCTAAAATGTTTCAGCCTCTGAGAATTACTTCTAAATAAATTTAACCTTTCTAGCTCTTGCTGAACAATGGCTGGCTGGTTCAATTCAACTCTTTTCTCAAACTCATTTCCTAGCTGACTGATTCAAATAGGCTTATCTTGGCTTCAGAATGAATTACTCTGCTTAGTTAAGACTGCCTCTATATTCCAAGTACTAAAGTGCTCCAAACACAACACTTCTTCTCTACACTGCACTGCAGTGAAATGGAATAAACTGAATTATCTGAACTGATTTTTCTCTGTCTGATCCAGCTCTATTAGTAGCCATTTTTCCCTGTTTGTTTTCATGAGAGTTAGGCATATCCTATCTTTGATTCCTTCTGTCAAATCTTTCTCTGATTCATCACTTTCTCTATCCCTCCATTAGAAATCATTGTTTGGGATTAAAGGTGTGAAATTTAAAAAAATCTGTATTCCAGCCAGAGAGATTAAATGTGCTTAGAGTGTCTAATAATTCCTTGTGGAGGAGTCATATTGATAGATTAAAATCCCTCTATTGCAGGATATTTGATCACACAGTAAACCTGAGATGGTATTATGTACTGAGGGAAAAAAAACTGTTTTTAGCTGGACAGTGGTGGCACATGCCTTTAATCCCAGTACTTGGGAGGCAGAGGCAGGTGGATTTCTGAGTTTGAGGGCAGCCTGGTCTACAGAGTAAGTTTCAGGACAGCAGGGCTACAGAGAGAAACCCTGTCTCGAAAAAAACAAAAACCCAAAACTCAAAACCCAAAAACACCAAAACCAAAACCCAAAACCCAAAAACCAAAAACCAAAAACACCAAAAACCAAACAAACAAAAACCAAAACAAACAAGGAAACAACAGAAAAAGACTGTTTCTAGTTACAGTGTGTCTCAGCCCTTATCACAGAGCTTTAGATACTCTGGGTTGAATAAACATATGCTCTTACTTTTAACTACAAACAATGAAGATAAAGTTAGTTTGTAGAAGGAGGCACCAATGTTTGAAAATGTCTAATTGAGAGGCAGACAAAGTAATGAATCAGAGAAAGATTTGACAGAATAGGGTATACCAAACTTTCACAATAACAGAGAAGAAAGAGGCTATTAAAAGAGAGTATCACTGCCAAACTCATGCTATAAAGCTCCAGTTACCCTGATATTTAAACTACACAAAGACTCAATAACGAAAGAAAATTCTCAGACTAATTTCTCTCATGAACATTGTTATAAAAATAGTCAATGAAATACTTGCAAACCAAATTCAGGAGTACATCAAAAATATACACCAAGATTCATTAGGCTTCATCCCATGGATTCTGGAATTGTTTAAAATATGAAAATCACATAAACAGACTGAAAATCAAAAATAACATGATTGTCTCATTAGATAAAAAAAAGCCTTTGACAAATACCAACACCTTTTCATGTTAAAAGACTTAGAGATATCGGGGATATGAGGCACATACTAAAATATGATAAAAGCAATATGCATGCCAATAGCCAATATCAAATTAAGTGGAGAGAAACTGAAAGCAATTCTACTAACCAGAGACAAGGAAAGGCTGCCCACTTTCTCCCTGTCTATTAATAGTATTTGAAATTGTAGCTAGAGTTATAAAAAAATCAAAAGTAGGTAAAAGGGATACAAGTTGGAAAAGAAAAAAATCAAAGTAGCAGTGTTTGAAGATGATATGATAATATACATAAGTGACCCCAAAATTAGAGAACTTGTACTTCTGACAAATACTTTCCACAAAAGTGGATGGATACAAAATGAGCTCAAAACACAGTAGCTCTCCTTTACATAAATGATTAATAGACTGAGAAGTTAATTATGGAAAGAATCACCTTTATAGTAGACATGAATAATACAAATTACCTTGGTGTAACTCTAACAAAGCAAGTGAAAGACCTAAATGACAAGAACTTCAAAGTCCCATAAGAAAGAATTTGAAGAAGTTACCAGAAGATGGAAATATATCCGATCATCCTAGATGTGTAGGAATAACAGAGAAAAATAGACATTTTACTAAAACTGGAGGCAGGGGCAGGATCAAGTGTGGGAGGAGACAGGAAGATGTACAGAGGGTCAGGAAATTGAACAGAGATATGAACAATGGGGGATGGGGATCTACGGGTAGCCAACAGGCAAGATGTTCCCAAGTCCCAACGGGGATGACATCAGCTGAAATTCCCAAAAAAGGGAAGAGAGAACCTATAGAGGCCATATTCACAAGTTAGGCATGGCCCCCAGTTGAGGGATGGGTCAACCCACCCTTCTCAAAATGTTAACCCAGAATTCTCTCCTCTAAAGGAAAAACTGGGAAAACAAGTGGAGCAGAAACTGAAGGAAAGGCCATCCAGAAATTGCTCCAACTGGGATCCATCCCATATGCAGCCACCAAACTTCTTGGCTGAGGCCAAGAAGTGCTTGCTGACAAGAACCTGATATGGATGTCTCCTAAGAGGCTCAGTCAGAACCATACTAATACATATGAGGATGCTTGCAGCCAACCATCAGACTGATAAAAGGGGCCACAATGGAGGAGTTACGGGAAGGACTGAAGTAGCTGAAGGGGTTTGCAACCCCAAAGGAAGATTTACATCAACCAAACAGACTCCACAGAGCTCCCAGGGACTAAACGACCAACCAAAGAACACATATAGAGTGATCCATGCCTCTAGTTGCATATGTAGCATGGGATGGACTTGTCTTGGTCCTCTGAAGGTTTGATGCACCAGCATAGGAGAATGCTAGGGTGGTGGGGTGGTAGTGGGTGGGTGGATGGGTGGGGGAGCACCCTTACCCTTGCAGAGGCAGGGGAAAGGGGGTGTGATGGGGGGGTCTTTAGAGGGGGAACCAGAAAGGGGGATAACAATTGAAATGTAAATAAACTAATGAATAAAAATTTTTAAAAAATTCAATGCAATTCCCAACAAAATTCCAACAATTCTTTATAGACCTTGACAGACCAATTTTCTGTTTCATATGGAAAGAAAAAAAAAAACCCAAGATAGAAAAGACAACTAAAAGGTCTTGAACACTAAAAGATCTTGAAGAAGTATCGCCTCAAACTATACTACAGGGCAATTATAATGGTTTGTATTTACTTGGCCCAGGGAATGGCACTATTGGGAAGTGTGGCATTTGGAGTAGGTGTGGCCTTGTGGGTATGGTCTTTAATACCCTTGACCTAGCTGCCTGCTGGCCAATAGTCTCATAGCAGCCTTCAGATGAAGACATAGTACTTCCCCACATCTGCCTGTACACTGCTATACTCCTGCCTTGATGATAATGGACTTAACCTCTGAGCCTATAAGCCAGCTCCATTTAAATATTGTCCTTTATAAGATTTGCCTTGGTCATAGTGTCTGTACACAGCAGTAAAACCCTAAGACAGAAGTTGTTATCAGGGACTGGCATATTGCTGTGATAGGCCTGACATGCTTTTGTTAGAAGAATGTGCATTATGGGACTTTGGGTTTGGAAAGCAGTGGAATGCTTTAAATGGGGCTTAATGGGTTATCCTAGTAGAAATATGGAAGGCTTTGTTGCTGAGAGTAATTTGAACTGTGCATACCTGGCACACAAGCTTTTAGAAGAGAATTTGAGTATGTGCACTAGAGACTGTTTTTGTGTATTTTGGTGAAGAATGTGGCTGCTTCTTAACCTTATCTGAAGAGTCTACCTGAGGATAAGGTAAAGAGATATATATTCATTACATTTAAAAAGGGAGTCTCAAAAAGCCCCAGCAGAAACTTTGTTCTCTTGTTAAGTCTCCTTAAGAACATTTGAACAAGCATATTAATCTTAGAAATGAAAAAGAAAAAAAATAGGGACAGTATCCTTTTGGTCTCAACCTGCATCCCAGAGCTAAGGTTGTCCCAGAACCCTCCATACCCAAATTCCTTACAGAGAGAGCTGGTCTCACCAGGAGTGCTGACACACCTAAGATCACAGGCTCACAGGCCCACAGGAGGGACAAGCTTCAGTCAAATACATCAAGACCAACTAACACCAGAGAAAAACAAATGGCAAGAGGCAAGCACAAGAACCAAAGAAACAGAAACCAAGGCTACTTGGTAACATCAGAACCCAGTTATCCCATCACTGCAAGTCCTGGATACCCACAGCATAACAGAAAAGCAAGAGGACATGAATAACTCCCTAAAAGAAATACAGAACTTTGGCAAACAGGTAGAGGCACTTAAAGAGAAAACACATAAATCCCTTAAAGAGTTACAGGAAAACTCAAAGAAACAGGAACAGGAATTGAACAAAACCACCCAGGATCTAAAAATGGAAATAGAAACAATAAAGAAATCAAAAGATCTGATCTAGGGAGTCAGGTGAGAACTCCATCTTGTATCCTGAGTCTCTCAGAGATCACACTGCACAGGAGGGGACACTGGCCTCAGAAGCAACAGAACTTCTTGGACAGGGTTTCTTCAGTCCTTCATCTTTAGCCAGAGGCAGAGCTAAGATCTAGACTTCTGTGCACATTCCCTCCAAGAGGAGAGCTTGCCTGCAGAGAGTGCTCTGACCACTAGGACTCAGGATGGACTTGAACTCCAATGAGTGCTGAAAGAAGCTAACAGAATCACAGTAGGAACAAGCTCCAGCCAGAGACAGCTAGAACATCTAACACCAGAGATTACCAGATGGCGAAAGGTAAACATAAGAATCTTACTAACAGCTATATCTGGGTCCTTTCAGCAAAATCTTGCTAGTGTATGCAATGGTGTCAGGGTTTGGAAGCTGATTATGGGATGGATCCCTGCATATGGCAATCACTAGATGGTCCATCCTTTCGTCACAGCTCCAAATTTTGTCTCTGTAACTCCTTCCGTGGGTGTTTTGTTCCCATTTCTAAGAAGGGGCAAAGTGTCCACACTTTGGTCTTCCTTCTTCTTGAATTTCATGCGTTTAGCAAATTGTATCTTATATCTTGGGTATTCTAAGTTTCTGGGCTAATACCCACTTATCAGTGAGTACATATTGTGCTAGTTCCTTTGTGATTGGGTTACCTCACTCAGGATGATGCCCTCCAGGTCCATCCATTTGCCTAGGAATTTCATAAATTCATTTTTTTAAATAGCTGAGTAGTACTCCATTGTATAAATGTACCACATTTTCTGTATCCATTCCTCTGTTGAGGGGCATCTGGGTTCTTTCCAGCTTCTGGCTATTATAAATAAGGCTGCTATGAACATAGTGGAGCATGTGTCCTTCTTACTGGTTGGGACATCTTCTGGATATATGCCCAGGAGAGGTATTGCTGGATCCTCCAGTAGTATTATGTCCAATTTTCTGAGGAACCGCCAGACTGATTTCCAGAGTGGTTGTACAAGCTTGCAATCCCACCAACAATGGAGGAGTGTTCCTCTTTCTCCACATCCTCGCCAGCATCTGCTGTCACCTGAATTTTTGATCTTAGCCATTCTGACTGGAGTGAAGTGGAATCTCAGGGTTGTTTTGATTTGCATTTCCCTGATGATTAAAAATGTTGAACATTTTTTCAGGTGCTTCTCAGCCATTCGGTATTCCTCAGGTGAGAATTCTTTGTTCAGCTCTGAGCCCCATTTTTTAATGGGGTTATTTGATTTTCTGGAGTCCACCTTCTTGAGTTCTTTATATATATTGGATATTAGTCCCCTATCCTATTTGGAATAGGTAAAGATCCTTGTGAGACTATGCCGGGGCCTAGCAAACACAGAAGTGGATGATCACAGTCAGCTATTGGATGGATCACACTGCCCCCAATGGAGGAGCTAGAGAAACTACCCAAGGAGCTAAAGGGAACTGCAACCCTATAGGTGGAACAACAATATGAACTAACCAGTACCCTGGAGTTCTTGTCTCTAGCTGCATATGTTTCAAAGGATGGCCTGGTCGGCCATCACTGCAAAGAGAGGCCCATTGGACTTGCAAACTTTATATGCCCTAGTACAGGGGAACCCCAGCGCCAAAAAGGGGGAGTGGGTGGGTAGGGGATTGGGGGGGTGGGTATGGTTGACTTTTGGGATAGCATTGAAAATGTAAACGAGGAAAATACCTAATAAAAATATAAATTAAAAAAAACATGAAATTAAAAAAAAAAAAGAATCTTACTAACAGAAATCAAAACCATTTGGCATCATCAGAACCCAGTACTCTCACCACAGCAAGTCCTGGATACCCAAACACACCCAAAAAGCAAGATTCAGATTTAAAATCATGTCTTATGATGCTGGTAGAGGATTTTAAGAAGCGCATTAATACCTCACTTAAAGAAATACAGGAGGGGGCTGGTGAGATGGCTCAGTGGGTAAGAGCACCCGACTGCTCTTCCGAAGGTCCAGAGTTCAAATCCCAGCAACCACATGGTGGCTCACAACCATCCACAACGAGATCTGGCACCCTCTTCTGGAGTGTCTGAAGACAGCTACGGTGTACTTACATATAATAAATAAATCTTTTAAAAAAAAAAAAGAAAGAAATACAGGAGAACACTGCTAAACAGGTAGAAGACCTTAAAGAGGAGGCACAAAAATCCCTTAAAGAATTAGAGGAAAACACAACCAAACAGGTGATGAAATTGAACAAAACCATCCAAGATCTAAAAATAGAAGTAGAAACAATAAAGAAAATAAAGAGGGAGGCAACTCTGGAGATAGAAATCCCAGGAAAAAAAATCAGGAACCATAGATGTGAGCATCAACAACAGAATACAAGAGATGGAAGAGAGAATCTCAGGTGCAGAAGATTCCATAGAAAACATGGACACAATAATGAAAGAAAATACAAAATGCAAAAAGATCCTAACTCAAGACATTCAGGAAATCCAAGACAAAATGAGAAGACCAAACCTAAGGATACTTGGTATAGATGAGAATGACGATTTTTCAACTTAAAGCGATGGTGAATAGCTTCAACAAAATTATAGAAGAAAATTTCCCTAACCTAAAGAAAGAGATACCCATGAGTAGGCAAGAAGCCTACAGAACTCCAAATAGACTGGACCAGAAAAGAAATTCTTCCTGACACATAATTATCAGAACAACAAATACACTAAAGATATAATATTAAAAGCAGTAAAGGAAAAAATGTCAAGTAACATATAAAGGCAGAGGTATTAGAATTGCACCAGATTTCTCACCAGAGACTATAACAACCAGAAGATCCTGGATAGATGTTATACAGACCCTAAGAGAACACAGGCCTATATAAATATAGAGAAAGCCCAGGCTACTATACCCAGCAAAACTTTCAATTACCATAGATGGAGAAACCAAAGTAATCCATGACAAAACCAAATTCACACAATATCTTTCCATAAATTCAGCCCTTCAAAGGATAAAAAAGAGAAAATTTGAAAACAAAGAAGGAAATTACAGGCCAAAATAATCCTTCAACAAACCTAAAATTAGATAGCCTCATGAACAGAATCCCAACTCTAACACCAAAAATAACAGGAAGCAAAAATTACTTTTCCTTAATATCTCTTAATATCAATGGACTCAATTCCCCAATAAAAAGACATAGATTAATAGACTACATAAACAGGATCCTGCATGTTGCTGTTTTCAGGAAACCCACCTCAGGGACAAAGACAGACACTACCTCTGAGTAAAAAGCTGGAAAACAGGTTTCCAAGCAAATGGTCTGAAGAAACAAGCTGGAGTAGTCATTCTAATATCGAATAAAATCAACTTCCAACCCAAAGTGATGAAAAAAGACAAGGAGGAGCACTTCATAGTCATCAAAGGAAAAGTCTTCCAAGAAGAATTCTCAATTCTGAATATCTATGCTCCAAATGCAAGGTCATCCACATTCATTAAAGAAACTTTAGTAAAGCTCAAAGCACACATTGACACTCACACAATAATAGTGGGAGACTTCAACACCACACTCTCATCAATGGACAGATCCTGGAAACAGAAACTAAACAGAGACACATGGAAACTAACAGAAGTTATGAAGCAAATGGATTTAACAGATATCTACAGAACATTTTATTCTAAAACAAAAAGTTATACCTTCTTCTCAGCACTTCATGGTACCTTCTCCAAAATTGACCATATAATTGATCACAAAATAGGCCTCAACAGATACAAAAATATTGAAATTATTACATGCATCCTATCAGATCCCCATGGACTAAGGCTGATCTTCAATAACAACATAAATAATAGAAAAACAACATTCACGTGGAAGCTGAATAACACTGTACTCAATGATAGGTCAGTCATCTTGAAGAGGAGTTTGGGCTAGAATAGCTGAGTTGAATCATCAATCCAGAGTTCAGGAAAAAACAAAAAAAAAAACAAAAAAACAAAAACAAAACAAAACAAAAAACTATAAAGGGTGATCTTATACAGCTGTAAGTCTCAGAGGCAGAAAACATTCTAGGCCAAGATTAGATTCTGTAGGCAAGTAAGCCTCCAAAAACAACATTTACTTCTGATGAATAAAAGTTACTTTTACATAGGTACAATTCAAAGAGAAGAAATTCATTTGATTCACAAACTCCTAGATAGCAGTTTGATTGTACAAGATTTTCCACTTAGTTTTGATTTGATATTTTGCATGGGAATCCTCAAAGTCAGTGCTTACACTCAGAACTTGAAGCTTAATTATTGTTTTGTGAAGTTGTCAACAGAATAATCAACAGAGTAATTTCAGACAGAGAATCATTCATTTTAGGAGCTGAAAGACATCTGCTACATCAGATTTGTCCAATGGTAAATGGAAAGCTACTACAGAGAACTTACTTCAAAGAATGAATGATTTGCATTATGTAAGATGTGAGTTTACTGAATGTTGTCAAAGCAGCCACTTGAACATAATAAAGGAGACAGTCATCCATAAATAAGAGCTATGTCCCTGAGAGGCTAAGGCAGTTTTCAGATATTGAGAAAGGACAGAAAAAGCAAGTGGGTCATCAACAATATGAGAGATTAAAACACAAGTTACAGGCATGTGGTGCATGTGAAACTTCATTAAAAACTAGCAGTCAAGTAAAACAAAGAAATCAGTAAGTATAAACAAGCAGTAACAATAATATAAATAAAAGGAAGTAGGGACAGTGTCTTACTTAGGGTTTTACTGCTGTGAACAGACATGATGACCAAGGCAACAAGGTCTTATAAAAAACAACATTTAATTGGGGCTGGCTTACAGGTTCAAAGGTTCAGTCCATTATCATCAAGGTGGGAGCATGGCAGTATCCAGGCAGGCATGGCGCAGGAGGAGCTGAGAGTTCTATGTCTTCATCCAAAGGCTGCTAGTGGAAGACTGACTTCCAGGCAAATAGGATTAGGATCTTATGCCCACACCGACAGTGACACACCCATTCCAACCAGGTCACACCTATTCCAACAAGGCCACACCTCCAGATGGTGCCAGTCCCTGGTCCAAAGATACAAACCATCACAGACAGCATCTATAAAATAAGGAAAAATGAGGCAAAGTCATTGTGTAGAAGAAAACCCAACTTTTCAAGATTTCCTCATAGTTTACTAATCATGTATTAAGAGATACTACATGGGGCTAGGCATATCCTCTATGATTGATGCCACACAATCCAGCCCAGATACAAGAACATATCCCATGGACAGGCAACAGCTTCTGGGATAAATGAGGGTGAGATAGAGGAAAGGGTTTTCGAAGGAGGTAACCTGGAGCAGGAGCAGTGAGTGGGATGTAAAATGAATGAATACAAATAAAGAAATTTAAAAAAAAAGATAGTATAGATTTAGCAACAGATACGAAAACAAAAGAAGTATAGGTAAGGTTTGATTTGGAATGTATATGCAAATATACAAAGCACTTAAAGAAGTGTTCAACATCCTTAGTCATCAGGGAAATGCAAATCATAAAGATCCTTAGATTCTACCTTACAAACATCAGAATGGTAAAGATCAAAAACTCAACAGACAGCACATGTTGGCAAGAATGTGGAGGAAGAAGAATATTTCTCCACTGTTGGTGGGATTGCAAACTGGTATTACCATTCTGAAATTTAATCTGGTGGTTCCTCAGAAAATTGAAAACAGTTCTACCTGAAGACCCAGCTATACTGCTCCTGAGTATATAATTACAAGATGTTCCATCATACCAGAAGGTCATATGTTCCACTATTTTCATAGCAGCCTAATTCATAGTAGCCAGAAGCTCAAAACAATCAAGATGTCCCTCAACCAAAGAATAGATACTGAAAATGTGGGTTATTAACAGAATGCAATACTATTCAGCTATTAAAAACAAGGACATCATGAATTTTGCAGGCAAATGGATGGGACTAGAAAATATCATCGTGAGCAAGGTTACCCAGATCCAAAAAGACATGCATGGTATGGACTCACTGATAAGTGGATATTAGGCAAAAAGTACAGAATTTCCATAATAAAACTCACAGATCTTATGAAGTTTAACAAGAAGGAAGGCCCAAGAGAGGATGCTTCAATCCCATTTAGAAGGGAGAAAAATATAATCGTGGAAGGCAGAGAGAGGAAGGGACCTGGGTGGGATAGGGGAGGGAGAAGGAAAAGCGGGGACAGAATCAGGTATGGGGTAAGACAGGAGAAAAGTTCAGAGGGTCAAAAAAATGAAAAGAAATGTGCAGCTTCGAGGATGGGAGGTGGGGAGTGTGACCTCTAGAATGTCCCAGAGACCTAGGATTTGAGAGGTTCCCATGAATCAGTATGAATGACTTACCAGAAATGCCCAACAGTGGGACGATGGAATCTGAACAAACCACATCCAATAGATAGGTGGTGAGGCCACTCACCCAACTTCAAAATTTTCAACTCAGAATTGTTCCTGTATAAAGGACATGTAGGGACAAAAAAAATGGAGCAAAGATTGAAGGTAAGGCATCCACTGACCAGCCCAATTTGGGATCCAAGTTGTGCAGAGGCACCAAACCCTGGCACTATTACCATGTTGTGCTTGCAGATAGAAGACTAGTATGGCTGTCCTCTGAGAGACTCTCCTAGCAGCTGACTGAGACAGACGCAAATACTTACAGCCAGCCATTCGACTGAGGTCAGGGACCCCTATGGAATAGTTAGGGGAAGAATTGAAGAAGCTGAAGGGCTTGGTAACCCCATAGGAAGAACAACAGTATCAACTATCTTGGACCCCTAAGATCTCCCATAGATTAGACCATCAACCAAAGCACATACATGGGTTGGTCTGTGGCCCCCAGCACAACCAAAGAACACACATGGGCTGGTCTGTGGCCTGTAGCACATACGTAGCAAAGGACTGCTTTGTCTGATCTCAGTGAGAGAGAATGTGCCTGATTCTGTATAGATTTGATTCCCCATGGAAGGTGTGTGTATGTGGGGGGAGCAGGAGATGTACGTTTGGGTGTGTTTGATGGGAGTGGGTGGAGAAACACCTTCTTGGAGGCAAAGGGGAGGGAGACAGGGTGAAGAATTCTGAGACAGGGGACCAGGAATAGGGGTAACATTTGGAATGTAAATAAATAAAATAATTTAAAATACATAAACAAAAGCAATAAAATGTGTTATCATTACAATGGATACAAGATAAAAAATTAAGTATAGGTAAAGTTTGATTTAGAATGACTATGCAGATATATTTTCTACATAAATTATAACTATTTATTTTTGAAATTACAGCTTCTTAATTATTAACATAAATTAATAATATTGTGTATTATATGTATATAGTATATTAACCTAATTTATCTTATAAGTATGTGTGAAGTAACAATACAGATTCCAATTTTTTGTGGCCTCAATTTATTCATTAGGATATGTTCATTCATGTAAAGTGATTACTAACTACTTTCCATTTTTAAAAAATCTTTAGTAAACCATTTAATAGACTTTTATTTCATGGTGTATTTTAGAGGCTATCTATAATATTAATTAGCATTGCATAAAGGATTTAATTTAAAAAATTCAATTCATTTCTTGAAGTTTGTAGAGTGAATTTTAAGAACTTAAACAAAACACACTGCTGCTCAGTTTTTGCCAACAGCCAACAATGTACTGAAGGTCATTAAAGTTTGAATCATGAGATATAGCCATGCATTGATACATCTCAATTTGAAATATCAGCGTCCCTGAGAGTTTTGAAGCTGTATTCTCACTTGTACTTTTGTAGACCCCCCCCTCTCTCTTTCTCTCTCTCTCTCCCCGTCATCAAGAAAGAGAGCAAATTTCTCTCTCAGCCTCCCGGATGCTCTACATTCTGTCTTTATTTAGCCCTTTTAATGTGACAAAGTATTTCTATAGTAGTAGGCCTGTAGCAGTGAACACAATCTTCCCTACTTTATTTGAATTAAATGTTTTCTCTCTAATATCTTTCTGGTGTACAACAAGTTTGTGGGAACACTTAATGGTCTCAGCACATATTTTATAAGTCAATTTCCTGGGTAGATGCAACATGCATACACATTTACTGTCCATTCATGGAAACTGGAAACAACCAAATATGGATGCCACTGAATTCCAGCTTGTTGAAGCAATGAACTTCATTGAGGTTACTTATAGAGATATGAAGAATGGGTTGCTTCCTGGAGCCAAAGAGCATAAAAGACAGATGATATTATAAAACCACCAACCATCACACTATTTAGACTGTGAAACTTTAAACTGTCTCCTGATATAGTCCACAAAATGCATAACATATGAGAAACTATGCTAGGTGAGTTGGGACATTGTTAGGTGAGGTAATAACATTTTAATATTGCGCTATTTATTTCTGGTAAGACCTACTGTTTTGGCTAGCCTCATTGATACTTAATGACAGTATTATGCACTATATTTTCATAATTTTACAAAAATAAATTTAGCATATTGAACCATGTTCTATTTTAATCATGGTCCAATTTTATGTGTTTTAATAGATGCCACTGCAAACACATTATCAAACTGAAAGTTATACTTTTAGATTCTTTATTCAGGCTTCAAAACAAAATCAAACAACTTCTGAACACATCCTCCAGGCTTTCCCCTGTGAATTACAATGAATGCAAACATCAAGGGGAATTGTTCTTTTAGCTCTGGGCAACATGAGGCTATCACCAACACACAGTTGGAAGCTTGAAGTGGATTTTGGCTTATCTCTGTCCTTCTGCCTGCTGTTTAGTACACTGAAGGGCTAGAGAAGCAGCAGTAAAAAGTTCAGCACTGTATAATAGAGAAAAAAATACTGTTGCCTTTTTATTTGTTAATAGGGCATAACAATTGTTCCCAAACCTCCTGGAAGCCATTGTGCATACTCTATAGTATGGTGTTGATGCAGGGAAAGAAGCAACCACTTAGGTAATCAAACAAGGCATGCCTCCCTGCCCTGCTGACCCAGAGATGCCAAGGGCTTGTAGGCTACATTGATTTCAGGAAGTTTTATATTTATAATCTTAGCTGCACAACTGAATATGTCTCAATGAATCTTGTTTATTTGAAATAGATAAAGTATATTAATTAATTTTGACTTAGAAAACTGTTGTTATTATAATTGTTATCGTTATTATTATTATTATACTTTATTTTATTTCACTGATTGGTTGGTTGAATGTCTGTGTGTGTTTGTATGTGGGTGTGTGTGTGCATGTGTAGGCACTCACACAGACACACAGACACAAAGACACATGTGAATGTATGTACCATAGGACACTTATAGAGGAAGTCAGAGAACAAATTGCAGGAGTCA
This sequence comes from Mus caroli, assembly GCF_978045245.1. Classification (NCBI taxonomy): domain Eukaryota; kingdom Metazoa; phylum Chordata; class Mammalia; order Rodentia; family Muridae; genus Mus; species Mus caroli. The sequence goes on along the minus strand of NW_028227257.1, from coordinate 81,235,612 downwards.
TTTCTCAGCATCTGCCTTGTGAGTCCAGAGTAGCAAATTTAGCTCCTAAGGATTGGTAGTAAATCCCTTTCCTGATTGAGCCATTTTGCTGGCAGTGTTTTAAAATTAGTGTACAAAGTAAAAGAATTCGTTCTTTGCCTTTTACTTCTAGAATTCATGTATGTACCTTGTAACCTACCCATGGTTCTTGAATTCTCCTTGACATTTTCCAACCAGCATCTTAAAGATTTCTTCCTCCTGGTTTCTCCATTTAGATGAGGCAGTGTAACTAAAGCTGGGCTAAGTGTCCTTTGAATTTGATGATATTTCATTACACAATAGTGTCCTCTCAATTACATCTTGTTCATTGTAAGGGAGATACCTCTTCCAGAATTTTCTAATGACTATTCTATTAATCTTTCTCCACTAGGACCAAGAAAAGGGGTTTCAAAGCCCTGTATCTGTAAACACTACTGTTATATTTACTAGAGAAGACCTACATTTATAGCAAAACACCCTATGTCTGCTGCTCAAGTACATTCATGTTTCAGTGCTGAGACACCAAACTTTAAGCCATTTTTCTAACCTTGATTAATATTCTTGATTATTATTGCTATTATTATTATTATTATTGGTTCTATTATGTGGTCTGTAATTTTTCATTTTATTTCAAGAAATAATTGAGTCCCATGTCTCCTTCTATGCACTTGTCTCTTTTAAAAATTCGAGACAATTTTCTATCCTGTTGTGATATGTACAATTCGTGAATTGTCCTGAAAATTCTGTTTCAATTGTATATGCATATTCTTGACTAGTAAAACAATGGAATTGCAGGACATAGGCAAATGCCTTTAGAAAGGGAAATTATGTGGATTTTCTGAGCTAAACATATTGAAGCATGTATCAAGTACTTAAAGGGAGGGAAGTAAAGTAACCAGTGAGAGGCAATCAGAATCAGTGTAATAATTCTCTTTGTGATTGGAGCTGAATCTTAATGGTCTGCATTAGAAGGAATGTTCGGACACTAAAGAGCTGTGAGTCCTCCCAAATGACCCCACCAAGCAGACATCAGACAATAGTTTAATCAGAAGACTAAATACTTTCAACAATCCACAATAAATCTCAGGAGACAGAAATTGAACCTCACCACATCCATTCAAAAGATCAAAGTAAGTCTTCCATGTAGTGAGCTTCAATTCCATCTTGGGATACTGTAAGTGAACAACAGAGCCACACTTAGAAACTTTTAAAACCATGGTTCTTTAATTATCATTTATTCATGATAATTTCTTAAATATCAATGGGAAAGCCATCCCCCTGCCTATTCTATCCTTTTATGTATTTATTTTCTTCCTGCCTGTTCATAGCTGTTTTTGTTTGTGTATTTTCATTGTTTGAAAGATAGATGTTTATATTGTTTAGTTAGGAATTTTTTTCACTTACATTTCCAATGCTATCCCAAACGTCCCCCATACCCCCCCCACTACCCTACCCACCCACTCCCACTTCTTGGCCTGGTGTTCCCCTGTACTGAGGCATATAAAGTTTGTAAGACGAATAGGCCTCTCTTTCCAATGACAGCCAACTAGGCCATCTTCTGAAACTTATGCAGCTAGAGACATGAGCTCCAGGGGGTAGTGGTTAGTTCATATTGTTGATCCACCTATAAGGTTGCTGTCTTAGTCAGGGTTTCTATTCCTGCACAAACATCATGACCAAGAAGCAAGTTGGGGAGGAAAGGGTTTATTCGGCTTACACTTCCATGCTGCTGTTCATCACCAAAGGAAGTCAGGACTGGAACTCAGACAGGTCAGGGAGCAGGAGCTGATGCAGAGGCCATGGAGGGATGTTCTTTACTGGCTTGCCTCCCCTGGCTTGCTCAGCCTGCTCTCTTATAGAACCCAAGACTACCAGCCCAGGGATGGTCCCACCCACAAGGGGCCTTTCCCCCTTGATCACTAATTGAGAAAATGCCTTACAGTTGGATCTCATGGAGGCATTTCCTCAACTGAAGCTCCTTTCTCTGTGATAACTCCAGCTGTGTCAAGTTGACACAAAAATAGCCAGTACAACTGACCCCTTGTCAACTTGACACACAAACACATCACTAGTAAGCCTCAACCCTTACATTCTTACTCATCCCCAAGATCTAAATAACTTTAAAAGTCCCACAGTCTTTACATATTCTTAAAATTTCAATCTCTTTAAAATATACATCTCTTTTAAAATCCAAAGTCTTTTTACAATTAAAAGTCTCTTAACTGTGGGTTCCACTAAAACAGTTTCTTCCTTCAAGGGGGGAAATATCAGGGCACAGTCAAAATCAAAGCAAAACTCAATCTCCAACCGTCCAACGTCTGGGATCCAACTCACTACCTTCTGGGCTCCTCCAAGGGCTTGGGTCACTTCTCCAGCCATGCCCTTTGTAGCACACACGTTGTCCTCTAGGCTCCAGATGCCTATACTCCACTGCTGCTGCTGCTCTTGGTGGTCATCTCATGGTACTGGCATCTCCAAAACACTGCATGACCCCTTCAGTCCTGGGCCTTCAATTGCAACTGAGGCTGCACCTTCACCAATGGCCTTCCATGGCCTCTCACAGTACCGAGCCTCAGCTCCTCTGCATGACCCCTTCATGCCTTCAAAACCAGTACCACCTGGGTGACCCTTACACATTACCAAGTCCCACTGCAGAAGGAGTACAACCTTGCCTATCTCTGGAACACAGCCTCTTTGTGCTTTCAGAAAACACTTCCCAGAAGATGTCACCTCAACGATGCTGGTCTCTTCTTAATCACCGCTAATTTCTTAGCTCCAGCTAACCAGCATCAATAGTCCCAGTAATGCAAAGTTTTTGCTTTAGTAGTTCTGGTATCTTGTTAATCACAGCTGATTCTTCAGCCCCAGCTAACCAGAACTACAAAATCTTCACAATCAAAACAGCAATGACCCTGAAAAGTCTTTAATTTTCCCTCTGAAATTTCACAAACCAGACTTCCATCTTCTGCACTGTTCTCAACATTATCTTCCAAGCTCCTACACAACATCTGACAGAGCTCTTAACAACGAATGGATCTTCAAGCCCAAAGTTCCAAAGTCCTTCCACAGTCCTCCCCAAAACATGGTCAGGTTGTCACAGGAATACCCCACTCCTGGTACCAATTTGTCTTAGTCAGGGTTTCTATTCCTGCACAAACATCATGACCAAGAAGCAAGTTGGGGAGGAAAGGGTTTATTCAGCTTACACTTCCATGCTGCTGTTCATCACCAAAGGAAGTCAGGACTGGAACTCAGACAGGTCAGGGAGCAGGAGCTGATGCAGAGGCCATGGAGGGATGTTCTTTACTGGCTTGCCTCCCCTGGCTTGCTCAGCCTGCTCTCTTATAGAACCCAAGACTACCAGCCCAGGGATGGTCCCACCCACAAGGGGCCTTTCCCCCTTGATCACTAATTGAGAAAATGCCTTACAGTTGGGTCTCATGGAGGCATTTCCTCAACTGAAGCTCCTTTCTCTGTGATAACTCCAGCTGTGTCAAGTTGACACAAAAATAGCCAGTACAGTTGCAGATCCCTTTAGCCCCTTGGATACTTTCTCTAGCTCCTCCATTGGGGGCCCTGTGATTCATCCAATAGCTGACTGTGAGCATTCACTTCTGTGTTTGCTAGGCCCTGGCATAGCCTCACAAGAGACAGCTATATCAGGGTTCTTTCAGCAAAATCTTGCTAGTGTATGCAATGTTTTTTGTTTTTTTTTTTTTTTTTTAAATTTCTGTTCATGCTTAGATGTTTAGAATAAACATGTTTTGAGGTTTGTGCATATCTTCTAAAGCTCCCCCCAAGGGTCACATAATATTTCCTACATTATGAATGCATGTCCAGTGTTATGTATGTGCCAGCTAACACTATCATACATTAAATTGAATAGCCACATGCTGTTTCTTCCTTTGAGATATGATGCACAGTAACATGCAAGAGAGAGCCATTCTACATGAGGATTACCTTACTATATCTCAGGAGACCTAACTGTGTATGAACTTACCTGTAATAAAATATGTGCTGGGCAGTGGTGGCACATGCCTTTAATCCCAGCACTTGGGAGGCAGAGTCAGGCAGATTTCTGAGCTTGAGGCCAGCCTTGTCTACAGACTGAGTTCCAGGAGGGCCATGGCTATACAGAGAAACACTTTCTCAAAAAAAAAAACAAAACAAAACAAAACAAAAACTAAAACAAAAATAATCAAAGTGATGACTATTAGAACAACTTAGTAGATTGAAAACATTTAATATAGTTAAATGTAACCTTAAATTATTTTTCCTGACTATCAACAAGTAGTACAAACTTAGCATTATAAAAACATATAGAGTCTTCCGGTCAGAACAGCACCAGGGTAGCTAGGGCGCAGGGTCGGCTGACACTCGCCAGCTACCCACAACACCCGCAACAGGATCTTAAGACTTCTGGTGAGTGGAACACAGCTTCTGCTCCAATCCAATTGCGTGTGGGACCTGAGACTGCATTAGTTAGGGAAGCAGAAAACCGGCCTGAGTAGGGCCACAGGCCTCTTCCAGCCGGACCAGCACTGTGGTAGCTAGAGCACAGGGTCAGCTGACACCCAACAGCTACCCACGACACCCACCACAGGATTTTGAGACTTCAGGTGAGTGGAACACAGAGTCTGCTCCAATCTTTAAACAGTGACAACTATAACAACTAACCACAGAGATTACCAGATGTCGACAGGTAAACGTAATAATATTACTAACAGAAACCAAGACTACTCACGATCATCAGAACCCAGCACTCCCACTTCGACCAGTCCAGGGCACCCCAACACACCGGAAAAGCTAGACACGGATCTAAAAGCATATCTCATGATGATGGTAGAGGACATCAAGAAGGACTTTAATAACTCACTTAAAGAATTACAGGAGAACATGGCTAAAGAGTTACAAGTCCTTAAAGAAAAACAGGATAACACAATCAAACAGGTAGAAGTCCTTAAAGAAAAACAGGAAAACACATCCAAACAGATGATGGAAATGAACAAAACCATACTAGACCTAAAAAGGGAAGTAGACACAATAAAGAAAACCCAAAATGAGGCAACACTGGAGATAGAAACCCTAGGAAAGAAATCTCGAACCATAGATACGAGCATCAGCAACAGAATACAAGAGATGGAAGAGAGAATCTCAGGTGCAGAAGATTCCATAGAGAACATCAGCACAACAATCAAGGAAAATGTAAAATGCAAAAAGATCCTAACTCAAAACATCCAAGAAATACAGGACACAATGAGAAGACCAAACCTACAGATAATAGGAGTGGATGAGAATGAAGATTTTCAACTCAAAGGACCAGCAAACATCTTCAACAAAATTATAGAAGAAAACTTCCCAAACTTAAAGAAAGAGATGCCCATGAACATACAAGAAGCCTACAGAACTCCAAATAGACTGGACCAGAAAAGAAATACCTCCCGACACATAATAATCAGAACAACAAATGCACTAAATAAAGATAGAATACTAAAAGCAGTAAGAGAAAAAGGCCAAGTAACATGTAAAGGCAAGCCTATCAGAATTACACCAGATTTTTCACCAGAGACTATGAAAGCCAGAAGATCCTGGACAAATGTTATACAAACACTAAAAGAACACAAATTCCAGCCCAGGCTACTATACCCAGCCAAACTCTCAATTAACATAGATGGAGAAACCAAAGTATTCCACGACAAAACCAAATTCACATATTATCTCTCCACGAATCCAGCCCTTCAAAGGATAATAACAGGAAAAAAACAATACAAGGACAGGAACCACGCCCTAGAAACAACAAGAAGGTAATCCCTCAACAAACCTAAAAGAAGACAGCCACAAGAACAAAATGCCACATTTAACAACAAAAATAACAGGAAACAACAATTCCTTTTCCTTAAAATCTCTTAATATCAATGGACTCAACTCCCCGATAAAAAGACATAGACTAACAAACTGGCTACACAAACAAGACCCAACATTTTGCTGCTTACAGGAAACTCATCTCAGAGAAAAAGATAGACACTACCTCAGAATGAAAGGCTGGAAAACAATTTTCCAAGCAAATGGTATGAAGAAACAAGCTGGAGTAGCCATTCTAATATCTGATAAGATTGACTTCCAACCCAAAGTCATCAAAAAAGACAGGGAGGGGCACTTCATACTCATCAAAGGTAAAATCCTCCAAGAGGAACTATCAATCCTGAATATCTATGCTCCAAATACAAAGGCAGCCACATTCATTAAAGAAACTTTAGTAAATCTCAGAGCACACATTGCACCTCATACAATAATACTGGGAGACTTCAACACACCACTTTCACCAATGGACAGATCATGGAAACAGAAACTAAACAGGGATACAATGAAACTAACAGAAGTTATGAATCAAATGGATCTGGCAGATATCTACAGAACATTCTATCCTAAAACAAAAGGATATACCTTCTTCTCAGCACCTCATGGTACCTTCTCCAAAATTGACCACATAATTGGTCACAAAACAGGCCTCAACAGATACAATAATATTGAAATTGTCCCATGCATCCTATCATATCACCATGGACTAAGGCTGATCTTCAATAACAAAATAAATAATAGAAAGCAAACATTCACGTGGAAACACTCTTCTCAATGATACCTTGGTAAAAGAAGGAATAAAGAAAGAAATTAAGGACTTTTTAGAGTTCAATGAAAATGAATCCACAACATACCCAAACTTATGGGATGCAATGAAAGCATTTCTAAGAGGAAAACTCATATCTCTGAGTGCCTCCAAAAAGAAACTAGAGAGAGCACACATTACCAACTTGACAACACACCTAAAAGCACTAGAACAAAAGGAAGCAAACTCACCCAAGGGGAGTAGACAGCAAGAAATAATCAAACTCAGGGGCGATATCAACCACTTGGAAACAAGAAGAACTATTCAAATGAATCAACCAATCAAGGAGATGGTTCTTTGAGAAAATCAACAAGATAGATATACCCTTAGCCAGACTCACTAGAGGGCAAAGGGAAAGCATCCTAATTAACAAAATCAGAAATGAAAAAGGAGACATAACAACAGATCCTCAAGACATCCAAAACACCATCAGATCCTTCTACCAAAGGCTATACTCAACAAAACTGAAGAACCTGGATGAAATGGAGAAGTTCCTAGACAGATACCAGGTACCAAAGTTGAATCAAGATCAGATAAATGATCTAAACAGCCCTATATCCTCCAAAGAAATAGAAGCAGTCATTAATAGTCTCCCAACCAAAAAAAGCCCAGGACCAGATGGGTTTAGTGCAGAGTTCTATCAGACCTTAAAGAAGATCTAATCCCAGTTCTTCACAAACTATTCCACAAAATAGAAAGAGAAGGTAGTCTACCCAACTCATTCTATGAAGCCACAGTTACTCTGATACCTAAACCACAAAACGACCCAACAAAGATAGAAAACTTCAGACCAATATCCCTTATGAATATTGATGCAAAAATCCTCAATAAAGTTCTTGCTAACCGAATCCAAGAACACATCAAAACAATCATCCATCCTGATCAAGTAGGTTTCATCCCAGGGATGCAGGGATGGTTCAATATACGGAAATCCATCAAAGTAATCCAGTATATAAACAAACTCAAAGACAAAAACCACATGGTCATCTCATTAGATGCGGAAAAAGCATTTGACAAGATCCAACACCCATTCATGATAAAAGTCTTGGAAAGATCAGGAATTCAAGGCCCATACCTAAACATGATAAAAGCAATCTACAGCAAACCAGTAGCCAACATCAAAGTAAATGGTGAGAAGCTTGAAGCAATCCCTCTAAAATCAGGGACTAGACAAGGCTGTCCACTTTCTCCATACCTATTCAACATTGTACTTGAAGTCCTAGCCAGAGCAATTCAACAACAAAAGGAGATCAAAGGGATACAAATTGGAAAAGGTGAAGTCAAAATATCACTTTTTGCAGATGATATGATAGTATATATAAGTGACCCTAAAAATTCCACCAGAGAACTCCTAAACCTGATAAAGAGCTTCGGTGAAGTAGCTGGATATAAAATTAACTCAAACAAATCAATGGCCTTTCTCTACACAAAGAATAAACAGGCTGAGAAAGAAATTAGGGAAACAACACCCTTCTCAATAGTCACAAATAATATAAAATATGTTGGCGTGACTCTAACTAAGGAAGTGAAAGATCTGTATAATAAGAACTTCAAGTCTCTGAAGAAAGAAATTATAGAAGATCTCAGAAGGTGGAAAGACCTACCATGCTCATGGATTGGCAGGATCAACATTGTAAAAATGGCTATCTTGCCAAAAGCAATCTACAGATTCAATGCAATCCCCATCAAAATTCCAAATCAATTCTTCAACGAATTAGAAAGTGCAATCTACAAATTCATCTGGAATAACAAAAAACCTAGGAGAGCAAAAACTCTTCTCAAGGATAAAAGATCCTCTGGTGGAATCACCATGCCAGACCTAAAGCTTTACTACAGAGCAATTGTGATAAAAACTGCATGCTACGGGTATAGTGACAGACAAGTAGAACAATGGAATAGAATTGAAGACCCAGAAATGAACCCACACACCTACAGTCACTTGATCTTTGACAAGGGAGCTAAAACCATCCAGTGGAAGAAAGACAGCATTTTCAACAAATGGTGATGGCACAACTGGTTGTTATCATGTAGAAGAATGCGAATTGATCCATTCCTATCTCCTTGTACTAAGGTCAAGTCTAAGTGGATCAAGGAACTTCACATAAAACCAGAGACACTGAAACTTATAGAGGAGAAAGTGGGGAAAAGCCTTGAAGATATGGGCACAGGGGAAAAATTCTTGAATAGAACAGCAATGGCTTGTGCTGTAAGATCGAGAATTGACAAGTGGGACCTCATGAAACTGCAAAGCTTCTGCAAGGCAAAAGACACCATCAATAAGACAAAAAAAAACCACGAACAGATTGGGAAAGGATCTTTACCTATCCTAAATCAGATAAGGGACTAATATCCAATATATATAAAGAACTCAAGAAGGTGGACTACAGAAAATCAAATAACCCCATTAAAAAATGGGGCTCAGAACTGAACAAAGAATTCTCACCTGAAGAATACCGAATGGCAGAGAAGCACCTGAAAAAATGTTCAACATGCTTAATCATCACGGAAATGCAAATCAAAACAACCCTGAGATTCCACCTCACACAGGTCAGAATAGCTAAGATCAAAAATTCAGGTGACAGCATATGCTGGTGAGGATGTGGAGAAAGAGCAACACTCCTCCATTGTTGGTGGGATTGCAAGCTTGTACAACCACTTTGGAAATCAGTCTGGCGGTTCCTCAGAAAATTGGACATAGTACTAATGGAGGATCCAGCAATATCTCTCCTGGGCATATATCCAGAAGATGTCCCAACCGGTAAGAAGGACAAATGCTCCACTATGTTCATAGCAGCCTTATTTATAATATCCAGAAGCTGGAAAGAACCCAGATGTCCCTCAACAGAGGAATGGATACAGAAATTATGGTACATTTACACAATGAGTACTACTCAGCTATTAAAAGGAATGAATTTATGAAATTCCTAGCCAAATGGATGGACCTGGAGGGCATCATCTTGAGTGAGGTAACACAATCACAAAGGAACTCACACAATATATATTCACTGATAAGTGGATATTAGCCCAAAACTTAGGATACCCAAGATATATGATACAATTTGTTAAACGCATGAAACTCAAGAATAATGAAGACCAAAGTGTGGACACTATGCCCCATCTTAGAATTGGGAACAAAACACCCATGGAAGGAGTTACATAGACAAAGTTTGGAGCTGTGATGAAAGGATGGACCATCTAGAGACTGCCATATCCAGGGATCCATCCCATAATCAGCTTCCAAACACTGACACCATTACATACACTAGCAAGATTTTGCTGAAAGGACCCAGATATAGCTGTCTCTTGTGAGACTATGCCGGGGCCTAGCAAACACAGAAGTGGATGCTCACAGTCAGCTATTGGATGGATCACAGGGCTCCCAATGGAGAAGCTAGAGAAAATACCCAAGGAGTTAAAGGGATATGCAACCCTATAGGGGGAACAACATGATGAACTAATCAGTACCCTGGAGCTCTTGTCTCTAGCTGCATATGTATCGAAAGATGGCCTCTTCGGCCTTCAATGGAAAGAGAGGCCCATTGGACTTGCAAACTTTATATGCCCCAATACAGGGGAATGCCAGGGCCAAAAGAATGGGAATGGGTGAGTACGGAAGTGGGGGGCTTATGGGGGACTTTTGGGATAGCATTGGAAATGTAATTGAGGAAAATATGTAATAAAAATTATTAAAAATTAAAAAAAATCAATAATAAAACCACAAGCATCAATCACCATTCTTCTGCGACAACTGAAGTCAGAACTTCTACAAATCGTAAGGAATGTGTACTTTAGAGGTCAAAGGATGATTATAAATTTCCAAAAAATATTAAAGTAACCACACACTTGTTGCAGTGAGTTTCAAAGCAATTTGTCATCTATTTGCCAAAAATATTTTTTCATGTAAAGTCTTAGGTATAATTTTAATGAGAGGAAGAGAAAATGTGATAAAATATAACTGAGGATATGAAAAACAATGCAGCTTATAATTTACTGGTTATTATGAGTGGACTCTGAAACAATATCCTACACATAGGAATATTTCAGTTTCTCAGACTGTCGTCTATAGTACATACACACACACATGCACACACATACACACACACACACACACTCGTGCACACACATGTTCCATGGATCCAATTTTCCACCACTTTAACAGATTTTACAGAACTGTGAGACTAATAGCACTGCTATGTTAGTCAATAGTATTTCAAAATACAAAATACTGCTAAGATGTTTTTAGCAACCCATTACCATCTCAAATATTAAATGTATTTAGTACAAAAATGTGTTTGGTACAACAGTCACTAAGTGAGTTTTTCACAGATTTAGTAATTCAAAATTGGAACAGCCCATGCCTACTATGCAGATAATTTAAATATAAAATGCTATATACAAGGAATAACAACACATAAATGTGGCTTGTCACTGACTTAGTGTTTATGATTACTTAGTAGGATAGAATCTATAACATTCTAGTGAAGAAATACTGACATGATTTTTATTATTAGGAATATTTGGCAGATGTGATGAAATTATAATCTCAAAATTGAAAGGGCTCTTCAAAGAAGCATAAGTTAGAGTTTCAGAAATGTGTGGCAGTCAAACCCATGGAATTCTACTTTTAGGAACAGGGTACACATATGTAAAATTATACAATTAATGATATCAAATTATTAAACTTAAACAATATTAAGGAGTTTAAGGGCAACAGGTTGGATGGCAGGCATTAAGCTCCATAGAAACAAGGCTGTTTAATAATTTCAAATAAATTAATATATAATATAAACATTTACTTCTACATATTACCCATTTCCTTTGATACTAAAACTGCTAAGTAAAGAATTATTTAAATACTAACTAATTATTTTATAGCCCAGTCATTTGAATGGAAACAAAATAACTTATATCTCCTTCACTGTACAAGAACGGTGCTTGCTGGTAATCATTTTAATATTTTACAGGTGAGTTCCTCTGCTTTCTCACTTAAGAGACTGTTTTTAAAAGTTAACCAATTAACTAATTACATCCCAACTATATGAGTTTCACTTTAATATACTTTAATTTTAGAATTTTAAATAAACTGCTTAAATGTCAAAATAATTTAAATGCAGAAACTGTGAATGAATCATGCATCGCAAGCCTTAATAGACATTAAGGTTCAAAGGTCTGGGATCCATTTTTATATTAGCATTCTCTCACATTGTTTCCAGTTACTGCAGATGCCCATTGTGATTTTCCATTTTTGTAAATCTCAAATGGTCAGCACTTCTGCAGCTTTTCTGTTGTTATTTACACATCCCTTTTGCACAAAACTCCTTTTCAGTTACTCCTCAGTTCAGCAGGAAAAAACAGCTATTAAATCCACAATATTTGACTTGCAGAGCCTCTAAGCACCCCACCCTATAGAAATCTTCAGTGTAGAGATGTACTCATAGCTAAGAGCACACCTGACTCCTATCTATGCTATTCATTAAAATGAACTGTCTGTGCTTCAAGTGACATTTTGTAGATTAAACTTGTATTCTTTTGTATAATAAGTTGTGATCTTTTCCTCAGTTTACCCACAGAGGTCAACATTTGAGATGCTAGTTATTTCTTGGATTGTGATAATTTTCTTCTCAGAAGCTCACAGAGAGGAAATAAGAGCAAGGTTTCTGAGAAGCATGTTAGTAAGTCTTTGAGGTATGATGATTATTATAATTTTGTAATTGTTTCTGTGATTGTCTCTCACCAGACACAAGATATGATGCACATCACAAACCTTTCACACATGTAGACGGAATTAGTTTTACTTAGTGAGCTGGGTAGAGGACTCAAGCAGAGATCCGTTCACTTATTATTTGACTTGAGAAAGATACCCTGTATAATGAAGCATGCTGTGCTATGTATCTCATGATCAGCAAGACTTATATTTCAGTGAGTAGTGATATAATTTTATGGCATATATCTACAAATATCACACATACCTTAAAAAGGCAAAATTATAGTTTCTCATTGTAAAGCTTTCTCTCTTCAAAGGTTCTGATTTATATAACAGAAGCTTCACATTGTGACAATAATATTTGTTCTGAGACTTGCCCTTTCTAGAAATCTGGTTCATTTAACATTGCTTGCCACCTGAAGTGACCCCATTCCTCATCTGAAAATATAACCTTCACCTTTTTGAAGCATTTTTTCTTTGAAAAACCAGGAACATATATATGACCTTTTTTTCCCCACACCATTTTCAATTCTGACCAGTGTCAGAGAACATACTTCAAATGGATTTAGCATCAAAGATAATCTGAAAATGACCAGTTTAATTGACAAGCAGATGTTTAACCTTTCAAGTGCATGTTTGCTTTTTAACAGGAAAATGCTTTTAGTTTTTCATGCTCCAAGCTTTGGTCAATATTGGTCCAAACCCACTTATTCATATATATGAGTGGAAGGCCTATAAACACTGTGAGTGTACACTGATCCTAAACTATATTAAGACATGTAATAATTTATCAAGCTGTCCCATTCCTCCAGAGAATAACCTTGTCCTCTTGAATAGGTTCTTAGAACTGCCATTTGTGTCCTAGAGTCTTCTTATCTTTTCAGATTTGGTGTGTTGTTTGTTGTTAGTCTCTGCAGAACTAAGCACATCCTCTCCCACAGAGGCCAGGCAAGGCAGCCCTGCTAGAAAAACTTACTCCACCTACAGGCAACACCATTTGAGACAGAAATTCCAATTGTTCAGAAACCACATGAAGATCAAACTGTACATCTACTGCATATGTGTTGGGGGCCTAGGTTTAGCCCCTGTATGATCTTTAGTTAGTGGCTCAGTCTCTGAGAGCACCAAAGGGTCCAGGGTAGCTGCCTTCCTGTGGAGTTCCTATCCAGTTCAGGGCCCTCAATTTTTATACCAGCTCTTCCATAAGAATTCCTAAGGGCAATTCTATGTTTGGATGAATCTCTACATATGTCTGAATCATTCACTCCTTGAACATCTCAGAAGACACCCATGTGAGGCTCCTACATGCAAACATAACAGTGTTCCATTAATAGTGTCAGGAACTGGCACTTGCCTATGGGTCTCTCACAGGATCAGTTATTGCTTGGCAATTCCCTCAATCTTTGGTCCATTCCCCCATCCCTACATTTCTTGTAGACAGGATAAATTTTGGGTTGAAATTTTTGTGGGCTTGTTGATGTTTCTATTGATCCACTGGGGTTCAGGATAATATTCTTAAATTCAATCCATTTGCCTGCAAAATTCATGATATCTTTTTTTATTAGCTGAGTAATATTCCATTGTGTCAACATATCACCTTTTCTGTATCCATTTCTCAATCCAGCGACATCTATGTTGTTTTCAGTTTCTGGATATTAGAAATAAAGCTGCTAAGAACAAAGCTGTGCAAGTGTCCCTGTGGTATAATGGGGCATCTTTTAGGTATATGCCCAGGACTGGTATAGCTGGGTCTGGAGGTAGAACTTTTCAAGTTTTCTGAGAAACTGCCAAATTGCCAAAGTGTCTGCATCAGTTTGAACTCCCATCAGCAATGGAGAAATGTTCCCCTTGCTCCACATCCTTGACAGCATGTGCTGTCACTTGATTTTTTGTTCTTAGTCATTCTGACAGACATAAAATGGAATCTCAGACTTGTTTTGATTTGCATTTCCCTGATGACTAAATATTTACTTAAGTGCCACTTGGTCATTTGAGATTCTTCTATGAAGAATTCTCAGTTTAGCACTGTACCTCACTTTTTAGTTGGATTATTTATGTTGTTGGTATCTAATTACTTGAGTTTTTAATGCCTTTTGGATATTGCTCATCTGTCAGATGGAAGGTTGGTGCAGATCTTTCCCCAACTCATAGGTTGCTGTTAGGTCATATTGACAGTGTTCTTTGCCTTATAGAAGCCTCTCAGTTTCATGAAGTCCCAGTTATCAATTGATGACATTAGAGCCTGAGTCACTGCTGTATGGTTCATGAAGTTGGCACCTATACCAATGTGTTTAAAGCTATTCACCATTTTTTGTTCTTATTGATTACTGAATCCTGTTTCATATTGATGTCTTTGATATACTTGGACTTGAGTTTTGTACCAGATATGGATCTGGTACTTGAGTGTGCCAGATATGGATCTATTTCCATTCTTTTTCACATAGACATCCAGCTAGACCAGCACCATTTATTGAAGATGCTTTCTTTTATCTGTTGAATACTTTTACCTTTTTTTGGTTTTGTGTCAAAAAACAAGTGCCCATAGGTGTGTGTATTTATTTCAGGGTCTTAGATTTGACTTCATTGATAATCCTGTCTATTCCTTCCTATACTAATACCATACAGTTCTTATTATGATGTCTGTCTTAGTTAGGGTTTTACTGCTGTGAACAGACACCATGACCAAGGCAAATCTTATAAACGACAACATTTAATTGGAACAGGCTTAGAAGTTCAGAAGTCTGTCCATTATCCTCAAGGCAGAACCATAGCAGCGTCTAGGTAGATGTGGGGTGAAGGCTGCTACAAGACTACTGACCTCCAGGCAGCTAGGACAAGGATATTAAGGCCCATGCCCACAAGGCCACACCTACTCCAACAAGACCAGAACTAGAAACAGTGCTATTCCCTGGGCCAAGTGTATATAAACCATCACATTCCACTCCCTGACCCCTACGGGCTTATTCAAACACATGAGTCTATGGGTGCCATACCTAACCACAAAATACTCATTTAAAAAAACATATATTTAGCCAATCTTTCAAAGTCCTCATTGTCTATAGCAGTCTCAACAATGTTAAAAGTCCAAAGCCAAAAGTCTCTTCTGATATTCATCCAGTTACTTAAATTAATCCCCAAAGAAAGACCAGAAACCAGCTGGGTAAACTCCAAACTCTGTATTTCCATGTCTGATGTCAAATGAGACTTCAGATCTCTGACTCCTTTTTCATCTTTATTGACTGAAGCAAACATCTTTTTCCTGGAGTGACTCCACTCCCTGCTAGCATCTTTCCTCAGCAGATAGCCTGTGGCTATTCCATCTTTAAATTCTTCTAGTACCCAAGGCAACTTCAATATGACAGCGTCTCATTTGAATGTCTGGGATCCACACATGAACTTCTGGCCTCCTCCAAAGAGCTGCTGTCACTTCTCCAGCTCTGTGTTCTGTAACACTCTGAGCTCATGTTGATCCACTTCACTGCTGCTGCTGTTCTTGGTGATCAACCCATGGTACTGGTATCTTCAATATGCTGGGTTCTTCCAGGGCAATTAGGCTTCACCAATAGCCTCTCATAGGCAATCTTCATGGTGTCAAGTCTCAAAACCTTTGCATGGCCCCTTCTGTTCTGGGCTATTAACTGCAATTAGGCTGCACCTTCACCAATTGCCTTCCATGGCCTCTCACAGAGCCAAGCCTCAGCTGCTCTTCAAGACCCCTTAATGTCTTTAAAACCAGTACCACCTGGATGACTCTTACACATTACCAAGTACAGCTGCAGCACTAGGTACAACCTTGGCTCTCTTGGGAACACAGCTGGTCTCTTTTTAATCAATGCTAATTTCTTAGCTCCAGCTAACCAGCAGTCCCTTCTGTTTTGCCCTCTGAAACCAGAGCCACATGGTAAAAGGTGCAGAGCTCTGCTGTTTGCTGGAGCTGGAACATGGCTCTCTTGTTCGATTATATTATCACTAGCTTCCTGTTTTCCCACTCCTACAAAGTCTAAGCTGTAGAGTGACCTCGAACTCAGAGATCTGCATGCCTGTCTCAAGGTATATATAATGTCACCTGGACTTAAGCTTTTTTTCACCTAGAACTAGCTTTGTCCCAGGCTGACCTTGAATTCAGAGATCTGCTTGACTTTATGTCCTGCAATTAGAGGTGTGTACCATCCATGCCTAGATCTAAATTTAGCTGGATAGGCTCCTGTCCCAAAGTCCCACACCTTTAATCTGTTATCTTCTAGAACACAAGATTCAGCACCATTTTACATCCTGGTACCCCTATAATACATGAACCACATAGTTTCTTATGTTTTACTTTATTTCTTTTATTCTTTTTCTTTGTTTTTTTTTTTTCCACTCAGGTCCCCATCCCCCATTGTTACACACCTCTGTTCAATATCCTGACCCTCTATATATCAATCCTGTCTCCTCTCATACCTAATCCTGCTCCCTTTTTTCCTTCCCCTCTTCTCTTCATCCTAACTCCCTCCCACCCTCTACCTCCTAAGAGTATTTTTTTTTCCTCCTGAGAAGGACTGAAGCATCCACAGTTTGGTCTTCATACTTGATCTTCATATGGTCTGTGAAATGTATCTTAGATTTTCAAGTTTTTGGGCTATTTCTACTTATCAGTGACTGCATATGTCACTGGGGGTTTGCTTACTCAAGATGATGTGTTCTAGTTCCATCTATTTGCTTAGGAATTTCTTGAAGTCATGGTTTTTAATAGGTAAGTAGTATTCCACTGTGTAAATGGACCACATTTTCTGTAATCATTCCTCTGTTGAAGTACATCTGGGTTCATTCCCGACTCTTGGTTTTAAAAATAAGGCTCCCATGAACATAGCGGAGCATGTGTCCTTGTTATATGTTGGAGCAACTTTTGTATATATGCCCAGGAGTAGTATAGCTCAGGTATTCCTCAGGTAGTACTATGTCCAATTTTCCAAGAAACTGCCAGACTGATTTCCAACATGGTTGTACCAGCTTGCAATCCCACCAGCAATGGAGGAGTGTTGCTGGCCACATCTGCTGTCTCCTGAGTTTTTGATCTTAGCCATTCTGACTTGTGTGTGGTGGAATCTCAGGGATTCTGTGATTTGCATTTCCCTGATGGCTAAGGATGTCAAACATTTCTTTAGGTGCTTCTCTACCATTTGATATTCCTCAGTTGAGAACTCTTTGTTTAGCTTTGTACCTCAGTTTTAATAGGATTATTTGATCCTCTGGAGACTAACTTCTTGAGTTCTTTGTATAAATTGCATATTAGTACTCTATTGAATGTAAGATTGGTAACAAACTTTTCCCAATCTGTTGGTTTCAGTGTTGTCCTTTGTCTTACAAAAGATTTGTAATTTTATGAGGTCCCATTTGTTGATTGTTGACCTTAGAACATAAGACATTGTTATTCTGTTCAGAAAATTTTGCTATGTGCCAATATGTTCAAAGATTTTCACCATTTATTCTTCTATTAGTTTCAATGTATCTGTTTTTATGTGGAGGTCCTTGATCCACTTGGACTTGAGCTTTGAACAAAGAGATATGAATGGATTTATTTACATTCTTCTACATGCTGACCACAAGTTGAACCAGTACCATTTATTGAAAATGCTGTCTTTTTTCCACTGGATGGTTTTAACAACTTTGGCAAAGATCAAGTTCCTTTCTGGGTCTTCAATTCTGTTCTATTGATCTACTTACCTGTATCTGTACAAATACCATGCAGTTTTTAATCACTATTGATCTGTAATAGTGGTCGGGGATGGTCATTCCCTCAGAATATTTTTATTATTGATAATAGTTTTTGCTATCTAGGGTTTTTGTTTATTCAAAATGAATTTGCAAATTGTTCTTTCTAACTTTATGAAGTACTGAGTTGGAATTTTGGTGGGGATTGCATTGAATCTGTAGAATGCTTTTGACAAGATGGTCATTTTTACTATATTAATCCTACCAATATATGAGCATGTGAGATTTTTTTCCATCTTATGATATTTTCTTTGATTTTTTCTTCAGAAATTTGAAGTTCTTTTCACACAGATCTTTCACTTGATTGGTTAGTGTCACACAAAGGTATTTTATATTATCTATGATTATTGTGAAGGGTATTCTTTCTCTAATTTCTTTCTCAGCCTGTTTATCCTTTGAGTAGAGGAATGCTACTGATTTGAGTCAATTTTATATCCAGACACTTTGCTGAAGTTGTTCATCATGTTTAGGTGTTCTGTTCAGGAATATGTCCCCTGTGCCCATATCTTTGAGGCTATTCCCTACGTTCTCCTCTATAAGTTTTAGAGTCTCTGGTTTTATGTGGAGTTCCTTGATCCACTTAGACTTGAGCTTTGTCCAAGGAGATAAGAAGGGTTCAATTCACATTCTCCCTGATAACAGACAGTTGAGCCAGCACCATTTGTTGAAAATGCTCTCTTTTTTTTTTCCACTGGATGATTTTAGCTCCTTTGTCAAAGATCAAGTGACCATAGGTGTGTGGGTTCATTTCTGAGTCTTTAGTTCTATTCCACTGATCTACCTGTCTGTCACTATATCAGGACTATGCAGTCTTTAACACAATTGCTCTGTAGTACAGCTTGAGGTCAGGCTTGGTGATTCCCCCAGAGGTTCTTTTATTGTTGAGAAAAGTTTTGCTTTACTGGGTTTTTTGTTATTCTAGATGAATTTGCAAATTGCCCTTTCTAACTTAGTGAAAAATTGAGTTGAAATTTTGAGATTGCATGGAATCTGTAGATTGCTTTTGGCAAGATAGCCATTTTTACTATATTAATCCTGCCTATCCATGAGCATGGGAGATCTTTCCATCTTCTGAGATCTAAGATTTCTTTCTTCAGAGACTTGAAGTTCTTATCACACAGATCTTTCACTTCCTTAGTTAGAGTCACACTAGGGTATTTTATATTATTTGTGACTATTGTAAAGGGTATTGTTTCCCTAATTTCTTTCTCAGCCTGTTTATCCTTTGTGTAGAGAAAGGCTACTGATTAGTTTGAGTTAATTTTATATCCAGCTACTGCACAGAAGCTGTTTATCAGATTTAGGGGTTCCCGGCTGGAATTTTTAGGGTCACTTCTATATACTATAATATCATCTGCAAATAGTGATATTATAATTTCTTCCTTTCCAATTTGCATCCCCTTGACCTCCTTTTGTTGTCTAATTGCTCTGGCTAGGACTTCGAGTACTATATGGAATAAATAGGGAGAAAGTGGGCAGCCTTGTCTAGTACCTGATTTTAGTGGAATGTTTCTTCTCTCCACTTAGTTTGATGCTGGCCACTGGTTTTCTGTATATTGCTTTTATTATATTTAGGTATGGGCCTTGAATTCCTGATCTTTCCAAGACTTTTATCATGAATGGGTATTGGATTTTCACAAATGCTTTCTCAGCATCTAAGGAAGTGATCATGTGTTTTTTTTTTCCTTTGAGTTTGTTTATATAGTGGATTATGTTGATGGATTTCCATATAGTAAACCATCCCTGCATCCCTGGAATGAAGCCTACTTGATCGTGATGGATGATTGTTTTGATGTGTTCTTGGATTCACTTTGCAAGGATATTATTGAGTATTTTTGCATTGATATTCATAAGAAAAATTGGTCTGAAGTTCTCTTTCTGTGTTGTGTCTTTATGTGGTTTAGGTATCAGAATAATTGTGGCTTCATAGAATGGATTGGGTAGAGTACCTTCTTTTTCTATTTTGTGGAATAATTTGTGGAGAATTGGAACTAGGACTTCTTTGAAAGTCTTTCTACTCTGCACTAAACTAATCTTTATTTTTTATTTATTTTTTGGGGGGTTGGGAGACTATTAATGACTACTTCGATGACTTTAGGGGATATGGGACCGTTTAGATCATTTATCTGGTCAAGATTTAATTTTGGTACCTGGTATCTGTCTAGGAATTTGTCCATTACATTCATCTTTTCCAGTTTTGTTGAGTATAGTCTTTTGTAGAAGGACCTGATGGTGTTTTGGATTTCCTCAGGATCTGTTATGTTTCCCTTTTCATTTCTGATTTTGTTAATTAGGATATTGTTCCTGTGACCTCTAGCTTATTTGGCTAAGGGTTTATCTATTTTATTGTTTTTCTCAAATAACCAGATCCTGGTTTGGTTGATTCTTTGAATAGTTCTTTTTTCCACTTGGATGATTTCATCCCCGAGTTTGATTATTTCCTGCCATCTATTCCTCTTGTGTGTATTTGTTTCCTTTTGTTCTAGAGCTTTTAGGTGTGTTGTCAAGCTGCTAGTGTTTGCTCTCTCTAGTTTCTTTTTGGAGGTACTCAGAGCTGAGTTTTCCTCTTAGGACTGCTTTCATTGTGTCCCATAATTTGGGGTATGTTGTGACTTCATTTTCACTGAACTCTAAAAAGTCTTTAATTTCTTTCTTTATTTCTTCCTTGAACAAGGTATTATTGAGTTGAGTGTTCTTCAGCTTCCATGTGAATGTTGGCTTTCTATTATTTATGTTGTTATTGAAGATCAGCTTTAGTCCGTGGTGATCTGATAGGATGCATGGGATAATTTCAATATTGGAGAAGGTGTCTAGCTGCATATGTAGCAGAAGATGGCCTAATTGCCCATCACTGGGAGGAGGGATCCTTGGTCTTGCAAAGATTATATGCCCCAATACAGGGGAATGCCAGGACTAGGAAGAGGGAGTGGGTGGATTAGGGAGCAGGGCAGGGGAGGGTATAAGGGACTTTTGGAATAGCATTTGAATTGTAAATGAAGAGGATATCTAATTTAAAAAAAAAAAACAAACAAACAAATAAACAGATGGGCATGGTGGTGCATGCCTTTATCCCAGCAATTGGGAGGCTGAGGCAGGCAGATTTCTGAGTTCGATGCCAGCCTGTTTTACAGAGTGAGTTCCAGGGCAGCCAGGACGACACAGAGAAACCCTGTCTCAAACAAAACAAAACAAAACAAAACAAAACAAAACAAAAACAAAAACAAAAACAAAACAAAAAACAAAAAACAAAAAACAAAAAACAAAAAAAAATGATTGACTTAAAGTGGCTTCTCTCACATTCTGTCTAAATTGCTCTGTTTGGCCTCAAACTAACTCTGGCAATTGATTCTCATCTTCTGGATCCCTCTCATACTCTAGCTTCTTATGTCTTCACCTAAACCTGTCTTGGTAAAACTGTATTGCTAAAACTATGTCCTCCTCCCCATCTCTCTCTATCTGCTGTTCTAAGTTCCTTCTCTTTTCACACTTCTCTCATGAGAGTTGGATTTACCTCTGACCCAGTCTATCAAATATTTCTCTGATCTTTTCCCCTTAATGAAATATAATTTTCAAACATGGTTGCTTCTTTCTAGAAACTAACATTACCCACATTGGTTGGGTTAGAGGCATGTACTAAGGGTATTTCAGCCAGAGCAGCCATGTTGCTGGATTAAAATCTCTCTAAATACCTATAATTATATAACCTTTGTGTAATAGTGACAACAGTATCACAACTGTGGAACCAAGATTAATGTATGTAATTGAGGAGGCCTCTTAATAGGGTGCTTATTTGACATGATTTCTGTCTATGTATAAAAGTACAAAGAAAAGACACATGAATACACTTAGAGTCCAGAAGAGGGTGGTATTCCTTTCTAACTGCAATAACAAGGAATGCAAGGAAGCTACCATAGATCCTCTGCAACATTAGTGTGTTTTCTTAAGCAGTGATCCAAATGTTGTCCCCTGTTTCCTAGTATTAGAAAGAATCAGCAGATAATGAGTAAAAGTAGCATAGGTTGTAAGAGTGATGAACTCTTTGTCCATTAGTTTCTCCCTGAATCATATTTCCTTTCTGAGTTTCTGTTACATTGAATAAAGGAACAAAGTTTTTATTTCCATTCATTCATAGTGTTTAACAAATTATATCTATATTCCATATCTCACCAAGTGAAACACAGTAGCATTTAAGAAAATACTGATGTGGGAGTGAATGCAGTGGAGGAAAAAGAAGGCTGGAGAGCAAACTTCCTTTGTTTTCTGCTCCTGCTCGAGGAATCTTAATCTAGACACACAAGGATGAGGATCTTAAGTGGATCCTGACAAAACAAGGAAACCAAGCCCAGGACAATGGTTGCTTCCTCTGTCTACACAGAAATGCCCCTGAGCAATTGACCTCTCCCCTATAGAATCACAAGCAAGTAATATTCAACAAAATAGTGTGTGTAGTGCCCTATTTGGCCCGATTGCATAACCACAACCTTATTGGTTGAAAAGTTGTATATAAGTTATTGTAGTAAAATCCCAATGCTGATCTCTGGACTCTGAAGACCTGAACACCTTTGTGGGCTCTCTCTCCCCTTTCCTCTCTTTTTTCTGGTCTCAATAGTAGCATATATATGTACATTAAAATAAATATGTGTAAAGTATAATATATATTATAGAAAACACATATAATGATATATATTTACAGGTTACAGGCTGTACAAACTGTTCAGGATGTACAACAGGAGCCTTTCCCTAGACGAAAGGCTGAAAATAGGGTTGTTCTTTGTTTGAAGAAACTAAATGTCTCAGCAGTTCCAATCTGGTGTTGAACTCCTGAGAATTTCCTAAGGAACTGCTAGTCTTCAGTCTTCAATTGAATCCTACAAATGTAGGTTCTATTATGAACAAAGCAACACCTTAGGAAAAAAAAATAGATGAACCAACTAACAGGTATAAAAGCCAAGTATGACAAGTGGAAAACTTCAGTATTCCTTGACTTTTATGTTTGCTGAACTTGGGGCCAGTTTTAGTGGGTCTTCAGGATTCAAGTTCCCAGATACTCAGGGAAACTTACCAACTCTGTACCAGCAACTTTTCCATACATGCCCCAGTTCCTGAAATAACGACTTTGTAACTTATTTATAAGCAACTGCTTAGGTAATAAGCTTGGGCTTGTTCCCCAATTAGCTCATAACTTAACCCATTTATTCTGTTCTGAGTATCACATGGCTTGTTATGTCTTCTCCACTTCATGCACCTGTCTCCTCAGAGTTTGGGACAAATCTCTTCCCACAACTGACTCTATCTCATAGTTTCTTTCTTCCTACTGGAACTTTCAAGTCAAACAAACAACATGAAGTTGATCTCTGGTACTAACATAATGGAAGGAGAAAACTGACTCCTTCAAACTTTTCTGACTTCTACATAAGTGCCAAAGTACTGAAAGATCAAATTTAAGGAGTTCAGATCTTTGAGAACTGACCTAAGGGTTGAACTCTAATTAACCAACAGGTCAATGCCTAGCACTAATTTCCAGGTTACCCCTCAGCAAAACCTGTGTCTAACACTAGTAACAGTTAGACCTGTGTCTAAAACTAGTACCAGTTTCCAGGTTACCCCCCAAATAAATCTGTACCCCCTTTCCAGCCTGCCCCTGGCACTTCACTTCCTAACAACTACCAATCAGGAGGAAAGCAGAAGTTAAGTTTATGGTTTAGCTTCTAGCACCACCCAGTCATGTTAAAGGTCATAATGTCTACCCCCTCCTAATCAGATGTGTACCAGCTTAGATACCCCTTTCTTTTTTTCTATAAATGCTTGCCTAAAGCTAACCCCAGGGCTTAAATAAAGAGACCCTAATTCAATTGCATCAGACTCAGCTCCTAGATGGTCTTTTCGGGGTTCATGAAGGTTTCCTAGCACAAGAGTATATACACCAGAACATGCATACACATGCACACCCACATAACCACATGCACACATGCATATGAATACATACAGATACAAATGCACACACAAGCACATACACACAAACTTGTCCATGCATAGACACAAACATACATATGATCACAGACATGCTCACACACAAATAAGTACATAAGTGTAATTTTAAAAGAGTGACTTTTTAAAAAATCACAAAAATGAAATTATTTGATTATGGAATTCTTTTTTTTCTATACTAATACAATCACACATACACTTTGGAATGCTGGATGCATATGCGACTAATTTGGTAGAAATTACCTAGTATGCATGAAGCCTTCACTTCCATTCTCAGAACCACATAAAACAGGAGATGAATGCATGTCCATAATCTCATCACTTTGGTGAAGGGATCACCCAAAATTTCAGGTCTTTCTTTGATAAATACTGGTTTGAGCTTAAGTCAGGCTATATGGCACTTCATGGAAACATATGTTAAAGATATAAAATCGATCAACTAACAGTACCAAAATCAACTTATAATTGTGATTCAGGTTTCTCTTCTGCTTTTCAGGTCTGGATATTCTGATGTCCACTCACTGAGTACATTTCTTCACCTTACATAAATTTCAAATGTAACAAGTCCAGTATGTGAAGAACTGTGTGGCTAATACTTTTGATATTGTATTCCATCAACATGGATCAAATTCTGTCTGAAACAGAAACATTACTGTCCAGGTAGTTGTCAAAATCACTACCTAATTCATAAAATAATGGGAAAAAAAGTTGTAATTCACTTTCTATAAAGTTTTCTCTTTATTTATTTTTTATACTATCAGAAGGCCCTTACTGATTCTGAAATCTAGCTATACTTCTTTTCTCCCTAATACTATTAAACAAGGAAATTACAATGAATGCTAAGAACTGTGTTGGTGAATTACCAAATTTTGTGAACCAAAGTGAGCTAAGAAGTTACTTTGATCCCAAAGTGATATTTCAGATTCCTGGATAAAATATATGCAGTTCCTTTAAAATAAAAGCCCATGATAGTGGCTAGGAAGGCAGAAAGAAATGAATCCTTATAATTTTGATTTTTATCTCAAGCTCGTTTGGAACACATGATTGATTCTGAGGGGTCAGAGAATGAGCTAAGATACTGCTGCTGTCCTACACACACTTCCAGGTGACCATGGGCCAGCCAGGCATCAGAGCCCATGAGCTACAAACATTACCCTTAAATGCCAGCCTGAAGTCTTCCCAAGTACTGCACTGCTGTCCAATCAAGGCTCTTCATGCTCAGATCACAGAGTCACTAAATGCCCCATGGTTTACAGTATGGCCCGCAAATTTTGTTACTTAGGATATGGAATTCATGCCTCCCTATAGCTATAGCCAACAGTTATAAACAGCTAGCATAAAATAAGATATCATGCTACTTTGAGCAGCCAACAAAGTCTCTGTAAAATACAGGGCTCCCACAGGAAGACTAATGCTAGCTCATGAAAGCTAGCATGAGTTAGGGTGACATGCTACTCTGAGCAACCAGTCTTCTTAGACTTCCATGTGTTCCCACAGGAGAACTGATAATGGCTCAGCCTAGAACATGATACATAACCCAGGCCAAGAATTCTGAGTGTATATAATATGCTTGAGGATATGCTTGTACACTAAGATGGAAAGGATTTTAAACAAACTTAAATATAGAGAAATATATTAAAATAAGAAATATAACTGTAGAATAAACAAATTCACATAGATATTAATCTCCAAAGAAGGGACAAAAATGAAATTTGATATAAATGTTTTAATCACTATATGGATACTAAATAAACTCATGCATTTGACCCTAACAATTGGGAGACAAACTAGAGAGAGATAGTCTCTGTGAGTTTGATGCCAGCCTGATCTAGAGAGAAACCTTGTGTTAATAAGTATATATCAATGTAGAGAAGAATATTAGTCTCCATAAATCTTATTTTTGATTTATCAAAATGAAAATGGTTATATGTTAAATGGTAATCATTATGTTGTACATCCTCTTTGAGAGAATCAAAATGAAACAAACCTGGATAATAATGAGGCTCCTAGTTTGGATCCGTCTATAATTTTAATGACTCTAAATTGCTGGATAAAATGTATGTTATGTTGCAAGGGAGTGTTTGTGTCAACAGAAAAGGAGAAAAGATTTTAGATTCCATACAAAATAAAAAGGATAAGAATTAATTAAAGGAACCTCCTAAAGATCTTGGCTTCAGGGAAAAAAATCAAAATGAACCATAGGAACTGGTAATATAGAATGCTAAATTCTCTATTGAAACATCTGTAA
This sequence comes from Mus caroli, assembly GCF_978045245.1. Lineage (NCBI taxonomy): Eukaryota > Metazoa > Chordata > Mammalia > Rodentia > Muridae > Mus > Mus caroli. The sequence goes on along the minus strand of NW_028227257.1, from coordinate 81,209,239 downwards.
AACTGATTGGGACATACATATATCTCCAGCCAGAACTTAATCTTACATAGTCAACAAATCTTTGGCTAAACAATCCTCAGGCCATCCTTTCAATTAGCATAGATACAAAATTATATTACAGTTTTGGTTACAATCCAATCTAATTTAAGAAAGACATATGTTTTGTACCTACTCGAACAGAGAAGAAAAAATAAATTTCTGACTGAACTGTGCATCTTGCCCCTTTCATATATTGTTGATAAAGAACAATGTATTACTTTTCAGAAATTATTTTCACAGGAAACTATAACCAAAGATACAGTCCTGACAAGATCCACACTCAAGGATGCTGGGATGGGATGATCCCATGGTATTTCTTCAGGAGGTTTGTTTCCAGCACTTCTTTAGGAAAAGTTGCTGACACCAGATGACTTCAGTTTGTCCAGCTTTGTAGAAAGGGTATACAGATGCAGGGTAGTTGACAGGCCAAGCTCTGCCAGGAAATGGTAAGCAAGTCCTGCTTCAAAATATGTCTGTCAGATATTCTGGGCCAAAATCCTAAAGTTGATGATCCGGTGTTTAGAATACTGAATAGCTGTCCAGGCAGCCAACTGTCTTTCATTTTTGTAAATATGAAAGTGCTTGCCTATATTTCATTTATACTCAGATAATATTATTTCACTCTCAATTCTATAATGGGGTTGAATACTAGATATTTATCATCTCACAGTTAAGTTTAATTCGTTAAGACTTGAGATTTTTTGGACATAATATAAAATGGGATAGGAAATGATATAAAGAATTCTTGAACTCACCAAAGTAGGATAGGTAATAGAATACTTTAAGTTGCCAAATATCCGTGTAATAAATTTCACAACTTTTCATTTCTGTTCCTATTGTATGCTTTTTATTATAAGAGAGTCTTTTTTTTTCAGACAAAAAGGAGAAAATTTGAAGTTTAGTCTCTTGTTATATATTCTAAGGCTAAATTCTGTACTCCAAGGTCCAGTTGCCTCAAGATGAGTGGATTCTCATGTATATGCCAGCATGTGTTGTCTAATCTTCATGTGTTGTACCATAATTTACACATGTTGTTTGAATACAGATACTTAGAGCCTATAGCTAGTCAAAAGAAAGAAAGAAAGCTAGGCAGAGCTTCTGTTCCTGGAACTGGTGTCTGAGGCAGAGACCACAGTGGAGAGAGGAGGAAATGGGAATGGGATACCTCTGGCTAGATTGATCATGAGCATGTGGCCATGAGGGTTGGCCCAGGCAGACCACTGCAAGTGATAATTTAGTATTTTTAACAGAGAAGTAGACAAAGTAGCATGAAGTGTTGATATCTGCCCAGTGTAACCCTCTTATGGTTTATTATAAACATATTTAAGGTTTAATATAAATATATTTGTGTCTTTTATTTTGGAACTAAATGATCCAAGGTGGTGTAAAAACCCCCAAATAATATTTACCACAACTAAGTGATAAAATTATTAATATAATAACTGAAACAACACTGGATTAATAAATATTACTTACACTGTTAAAACTTCCAATATAGCAATTACATAACAGTGCACAATTATAATGAGGTAAAAGTAAAGATCATATAAAGCAATCTTCTCCATAGGATAGTAAGTATATCCCTCAGTGATGAAAGACTACAGTCATCTTTCATGTTGTATTACTTTGTCATTGTTTAATAGGTTATACTGTATACCTCTGGCTGCACTGTTGTTATTAAGACACAATTTTTCCTGAACTCACAGAGATTCACTTGCCTCTGCCTAGAAAGTGCTAGGATTAAGAACACCTGTTGCCTTCTCCTCAACTTCCCTTTTCTAAGACCAATCTGTTCTGATTGCTTATATACTGGATAAACATTACCCTTTTTTGTCCATTTCTAGATTCTGATAGAATAAGTTAGACCAAAAGAAGAAATTGTCTTTGTGTGCCAGATTCATCATTACCCTTAAAAACTGGATTTTTCCACTTTAATAAGTATCTGAAGGATCTGGATACCTTGTAGGTATTTAATAAAATGGTTCAGTTTAAAAAAAATCTTCTGTGCCCTACAAACTGTATTGATATAGAAATGAATAGACAACTGAATAAATAAATAAAATTTAATATTTTATCTAATTTTAGAGCTAAAAAATTCTGTCTAAGATTTTAAACCTCAATTCTTCAGTTAGTTCTTTGAGTTAGCCATTAATTATTTTTTTCTTATTTTTTTTTTCAGTAAAATGCAAGAAAACAGATCTCTGAGATGTTTGATAACCTTTAAATTTTCAATCTAGCTGTTCCAGGAAATATTATTAAAAAAGAAACAAAAAACAAAAAAACAAAACAAAACAACAACAAAAAAAACCCAACCAACCAAACAAACAAACAAAAAAACCCAGCATGCTCCTGCACTTGTGTGTTTTTCCCGGGTGGCCTGGCCAGCCATGCACTGGAGGGCAATGGCCAACCTGTTTTTATCTCATGGAGATTCTGACTTAGAACTACACAAACACTCCACTCAGCTCTCTATGTTCACACTGGTGGGTTATTGCCACACCAGCCCCATGATTCAAATCCCCAAAGGCCTTTGTGGTGCACTTCTGGCAACCCCACGCTTTGCTGTCATACCTTTCTCTCTTAAACTCAGGTAAGATGCTGCATGAAGGAAAATGAAACACAAACTTAGTTCAGAAATAATTGTAAAGCAATCTCTGGGTGCCAAAACTAAAACCTAATCTTGTAAGCCTTGTCCATGTTCCAAAAGGAAGCCAACTCTCTCCTGCTTCCTCTCTTCCTTAGTCCAACCCAGAAGTCCTGCCTACTCTCCCAGTGACGGGCTCCTTAATTCATTAGGTGATTGGTTCACAAGAACAGCACCAGGTCCATACACAAAATCTAGCCAAGTAGTTTGGTGAATAAAAACTGAAATTATTATTTTTACAACATTTCATAGTCCCTCAGAACAGCCTTCATTTTGACCAAGATGGATGCTTCCTTGCATACAATTTATGCCTTCCTACCCTAATTCCTCACCTTGGTGAGAATTTGTCACATTTTGAGCATATACAAGAATTATGTAATGTTAATATAAGTATGAATCATTTCTTAATCTCTTATCTCACCTTGGAGTACCAAATCTGGGACTTTTGTTCAAATACACAGCACTACATACATCAGCTGAGGCTGCTCTGAGCTTTGCATTAACTCAAATGTAAATATTATTAATCTGAGCCTATTTCCTGAGTCCTAGCCCAAAGTCAGATTCCTGCTCCAATGCCAAATTCCTGCCAAGCAGTCCAAAAAGCTCTTCACATCTCCCCCTTTTTTATTTCATAAACAAGACTGCGATTATCTTAAACTGTAATGACAAGAATGCCTTCCTCATGCTTTTGTTTTAATCTCAGGTGTGGGAAAATGGGGCTGCTTCCCAGGAGACAATTATGATTTGTCTCATGTTCTAGCAGAGGCATGGTTTTGCCACCTGCAATAGTTTCTGTGATTGTATGATGTTTGGAATTCTGGGAAACTTTCAGTGGGCATATAAATACTAGAGACCATTAGGGTTCTCTGGTGGTTGGTAGTCATTCAAAGGGTGGGTTGCAGTTTCTTAGTAGTCATATTCAAGGAAGAAAGAAGAAGAAATTAGATTCACATCTCTCTCTCTCTAATTCTCTCTTTTCTCTCTTTCTTCCTTTCCTATCTAGAGTTAAAGAGTAAAAGTGCAAGTGAAGGGATCAAGTGTGGGAAATAGAAAAACCCACAATGTAGTGAAGGTAAGTTATTTCACCTCTCAATGAAAAGTAAAATATCATATTTACAGTACTTCCTTTTCAAAGCCATAACATCCTAAGAAATCAGCCTTAGCTTGTGGCTGTATAAGCACTAATGAATTGATGTTTACAAACAATGATATTTATGTTTTAAAGAGTAATTGTTCAACTGTATTCATAAGTAACTGAGTTTATTTTTCAAATTTGACTTTCTTTCTAAATCATGACAAGTATCCATGTCCTGGTGTAACCCTGTTATCACATACTGTTTTATAAGGTTTATCTCTGTGTTCACCTGAGAGCAGTGAATTAGTAATTACCTCTTTGTTTGGCAATTAGTGTATTACACCTATATCCCTGTTTGAATTTCAGATATAACATTTATATTTAGAATTTTCAGCTGATCTTTAAAATATATAAATACTAATAATATAGGGTGGATTTCACCAAATTTCCCTAAAAAATATTACTAAATAAGTTCTTATACTAAATCCACATTATGTTCTCCTAATTGAATTTCATTTTCTTCCACGTGTCAGAATACTGGGATCACAGATGAATCTTGACAAAATGATATATTGTTATTACTCGTGTTTTTATTTCATCAGTGTTCCTCCTAAATAGATCTTTTTCTCTTCTTAGCACCTCACTGAAAGTTTAGATGGGTAATCTGAGCCCCTGTGTCTTTGATAAGTTCTGGACCGTCTTTCATTTCTCTTAAACATGTAGACAGATGACCTTGCCACTCTACTTTGCAGAAACTTGAACTTCTGTCAGATTCTCATAAAATCTGAGGTGGTGACCATGCTTGTCTTCGGAGGATGTTCAATTTCAAGAGCCTCCTGTTGCAAATTACAGTTTTTTTAAACTATATTTACCTAATTATAATAAGGATTTTTCATTAAAAGACTTTGCTTCCTGAAAGCAAAGCTTTACAGGGAATATCAAGATAGTAGAGGCACACATCCCAGATTCCTACTCCTCAGGTTTACTGACATACATATTTCAGTTTCCGTAGTGATGGGACACTGCTGCTTTCCTTTGTGTATATATTACTCTCCCAAGCTACTCATTAACAAATATACACAAGACATGTGCTGAAGGAAGTGTGAAATACTTCACCTCTATATGTCCCTTTGGAAGAAATCATATGTGCCACACCAACAAAATTTTTCTCATTATAAAAATTTTTGTGGTGTGTTGAATAGTCTTGTGATTTTTTATTTATCTGAAGGTTTAGTCAATGCAAGCTTTTTATCATTATCTTCCCCTTAGTGTTACTCATAAATATTTCTATAAGAAACTAAAAATATTTCTTCTGGAAAATTGTTGTAGATTCCCAAAACAAAGTAGTCTAGGAGTAGAAATTATCTCCATTGTAACTGAAAAGAAAATACTACTTCATTCTTAAGATTTTTGCTGTTGTTTGCTGTGTAGATAGCCCTGGTTTTGCTTGTATTTTGATGCTAATTCCACTTTCCCAAGAGAGTAGAATCTCCAAGCTCCTATGGTGGATCTGCCAGCATTCAGAACTGGAGGATTTAGATTAAATAAGGCTTATAAGATTGGGATTCTAGTTGTTGTGCCTAGCAATTGAGTTACTACTGTTTCTGAACTAACTTTGTGTAGTGCTTTCCTTCATGATGTGGTCCACTGGGTCCCAGAGAGAAAGGTATGGCGGCAAGGGGTGGGGTTTGCCAGATGTGCACCACAAAGGCCATGGGGATTTTGAAGCACAGGGCTGGAATGATAACTACCCACCAGTGGAAACTTAGCGAGGCCAGTGGAGATGTTTCAGGAGCTCTGGGCCAGAGAGTCTGCCAAGATAAGACCTCGCTGGTGCCATATGGACCACCAGTACCCAGCATAGCATGTGAACTTGCCACTGTATTTTTAATATTTCCCACAAGAGTGTTACATTGCATGACTTTTCATTCAAGGTTGCTATCTAAAATAATACCTTTTCAACTTCCATTACCATTTCTGATTCAATGACATATATGCAATATCTTAGTGCCTCAAAGCCATATTACTGCAAGAACAGAGTATTGCCAGAAAACAGAACATAGAATAGTGGTAACAGAAAGGAGGGTCTAGAAGTAATTTAACATATCTGCAACCAACTAATCTTTCATAAAAGATTATGAATGAATATTGAAGAAATGATAATCTTTTAGTAAATCATGCTTTTAATAAATATACACACAGAGCATAAAAGTGCTCACCAGCTACAAAATTCAGCTTAAATTGGATTAAAGGTTTATATTTATGATAAAAAACTAGCAGATATATTTAAGTAAAAAAAAAAACAAAACAGTAAAACATTTAAGGCATGGTAAATAGGAACAAAAATAATAAAGAATTAAAATTAAATTAAACATTTACATCAAACTGCAAAGCTGTAACTAACATAGAAAAGAGAACAATCAAGATATCAGCAATTCTTGCTGGCATATGCAATAGTGTCTGGTTTGGGGGGGGGAGCACGGCGGCAGGGGGAGGGTATAGGGAACTTTCAGAATAGCATTTGAAATGTAAATAAAGAAAACATCTAATAAAAAAAGAAAAAGATATCAGCAATTCTACAAGAAATTCAGGGACAGGGGATGGAGCAGAGACTAATGACTCACCAACAAATATTTGGCCCAACTTAAGTCTCATCCCATGGGCAAGCATCCAACTGTGACACTATTAATAATACCCTGTTATGCTTATACACAGGAGCCTAGCAGGGCTGTCCTCTAGAAGGCTCTACACAGCAGCTGACAAATACGGATACTCACAGCCAAACAATGGATGGTGCTTGGGGACACTTCTGAGAGAATAGGAAGAAGGATTGTGGGCCATGAAGGGGATAGGAAACCAACAGGCAAACGAATGAGTCAACTAATCTTGAACCATGGGAGTCTCAGAAACTAAACCATCAATAATTAAAAAAAAAAAAAAACAAGAAAAAAAGATGTCAGCAATTTAACAGCAAAAGTAGAATATCCAATTCTAAATGGACATAGACTCTGTGACCAAGATATAAGTAAGATACACAAATGGTCTTAAAAATAAAACAAAGTCAATACAAATAATCATGAAAAAAATAACATCATCTTACTTCAATCAGGACACTTTCTATAAAGATAATATTGAATGACTTTCCACAATTTTGATAGGAACATATATTGGTGCAGCAAATATAGAAAAGAGTACAGAAGTTCCATCATGGTGAGTTAATATGTTAGGTGCTTAAACCAGCTTGTCATACTGTATCCACAAGAATAATCAGTGATTAATATCAGTGAATCAACAGTATATACAAAATATATAAATGATATATAGCAATGTAGCAATAAATTATATACTATATTACTTTATATAATATACAAAGAGATGATAATCACAAAAATAATGAAATTTTATTATATGATATTTGGCAGCTGGAACAAGAATGTGTTATGGTAAGAAATGAAAGCCAGGCAGAGAATTACAAATGTTACATGGTTTCCCTGATAGGTAAGGTAATTGAACTATTAACATCACACAAATTTAAAATATAACAGCAGTTATAGGAGTCTAAGGTATGTAGTGAAAAGACTGGTGGCTATGTCTTGTATTACGTAAGTGGCTAATAGAAGTCTTACAAAACTAAAATCGCATATATGCAAACCAAGACAGGTGACATAAGTATAATTATAAGAATTAATTTTAATAGTAAATTATGTTTTACAGATACAGAGTATGCTGAAATAAGTTATAATATTGACTGTTCTATTGAGTTTTGTTAACTGGAAAAAGTAATGTCAACTTGAAACAGGGAACCAAAATCTAGGAACCTGCCTCCAAATGCCTCTGGATAGTTGCTGGGATATTTTCTTGACTGATGATTAAACTGGGTAAGCAAAACATATGGTGGGTAGGGGCTCTCCTAGGCAGATGAGCCTGGAATGTATAAGAAAGCCTGCTGATTCAGCCTGGGGAAACAAGAGTGTAAGCAGTCTTCCTTCAGGGCTTCTGCTTTAAGCTCAGGCCTTTAGTTTGTGCCATGACTTCCCTAGATTACCATAAATTTTAAGCTGAAATATACTCTTTCCCAGACTTGTGGCTTTTGGTCAAGTTGTTCATTCAAACAATGCAGAATTAAACTAGAATACTGACCAAATAAGAGGTCTACAAGATGAATTTTCCTTAAAATATATTACTAAGTAAATTTTTCTTGTATTCACAAAAACATGGGAACTGTATTTTTAATCAACTAAGAAGAGATCATAAATGTTCAATAATCTTTCTATTTAAAAGCTGAATGTTTTAAAGGCTACATTTTCTCTATGACTTCATTTTTCTACCTTTGATGAAAGTGAAAAACAGATTTATCTAGATGATCAATAACACTCATTAAGAATGACGTGTAGACTTGTATAATCAAAGAGATTTAGTTGAGACTGGGTAATCATTTTTGTACCTACATTTATCCAGTTGAAAAATTTCTCAAGCTCTCCTCCCAACACATCATAACAGGAGTTAAACTATTCTGACATGCTAAATTGGACAAAGGAATCATGCTGCTAGTAAGGTCTTGAGCTTGAAATCAGGCTGTATTATTGATATGATAATTGCCCTTAGGCAGATTCCACTCCCTGACTCTATTTACTTGACTATAAAATAGGCTAATGCCAACTTTAAAATGTGTGATCCTTTAGCATATTAAGTAGATAAGGGTGTCTAGAACAGTGTATGTAGGGACCAAATGTTACACGAATTTGGTTAATCAAGCTGCTTTCATGCATGTGATATTCACAATCACTAGAAGAAGATGGCCTAATCAGCCATCACTGGGAAGAGAGGCCCCTTGGTATAGCAAACTTTATATGCCCCAGTACAGGGGAATGCCAGGGCCAAGAAGCTGGAGTGGGTGGGTAGTGGAGCAGGGCGTGGGGAGGGTATAGGGAACTTTCGCGATAGCATTTGAAATGTATATAAAGAAAATATCTAATAAAAAAAAGAAAGAGAGAGAAGGAAAGAAAGAAAGAAAGAAAGAAAGAAAGAAAGAAAGAAAGAAAGAAAGAAAGAAAGAAAGAAAGAAAGAAAGAAAGAAAGAAAAACTTGTTCCATTGAGTAAATTGTGCTTTAAATTTTAGTTTCTGGCTGTACCTATATTCTTCAATTTTTTGTTTTTAGTTATAGATTATTACAATTTACTTTCATTTCCTTTACTCCAACACTTAAAATAAGCAGTCCTTTTATTAGTTGCTCACATCAATTCTTATTAATAAAGCAGACTTAATGCACATATATTATATAGTATATGCAATATATACATGTGTATTTATGTTGTAGTATCATTTAAATATTTTTATTCTCTTTGGCTTCTTAACAGGTACCTGTGTAGTTTTGCATGTATTGTCAGAACTCAAATTGAAGGGAAATTTAGCTATAGGAATGAAACACTTTCTGTATGACTTATTATTGTCTTATTTTCATATCAAAGAAGATGTGGAGGTCTTATCATTTGCTCTTGTCCTTTAGATAAGTTTAGATGAATATTCAAATTTTATATTCTGTAATACAAGTAACTGAGAAATTGATGTCAATTTAAATTTGATTATTATCCCAAGGGCCTTTTTTTCCCTGCAATTCCTGAATAAAGAAGAATTTGGTAAGCATTGTTTTCAAAGAAGTTTTAAAAGATCTATTTTCTATGTCAAAGAAAAAAACATGAAAACATAACTTCCATTGTTTGATTTTTTTTTTTTATGAATCCAACATTTTGATTACAAATTGTATGTTGGCAATGAGCACATACAGAAGTATATAAGGTTAAATATAATGACTTGTTACAAGGAAGGATCTCTTTCTATTATTCATTAAGTAGATAGTCTATATTGGACCATCTACTTATATAAAAATAAGTAGATTTATAAAAATAATGTACTTTTTATAAAAATAATGTTTCAGTTTTAAAAAAAAGAGTAAAGAATAGTTTCAAAAGAGGTGACTTTATGATGGTTGTTTTTCTGTTTGTTTAGCTGTTTTCCAAGGAAGTTTTCCAAATCTTAGATTATTAATATATTCATTGTTATTATATTCATTGATTTGGGAAATCTATAATGTTTAATTTTGATGTTACCAGTTCTATATCCCACCAATCTGAATCAGCAAATCTTGCCCCTCAAAGAATGAGGTCAATGACCACTAGGCCTTGTAAATCTATGCTCTCAGCTACTGTTCAGTAAGTGTGTAACAGTCTCTATATATGTAGAACTAACTCCCATGACCCTTCTTCTTACTCATTGCAACAAGATATCCTCTGGCTTGTTAAGCTTTGATGTTTTGTGATCAGGAGAGTAGGGCAGTCCCAAATGTTAAGTCTTATCTGAGAAGACTTCTGGAAGTAACACTCAGAGAAAGAAAAATTACAACCAATCCATGACTCCAAAGACAGGCTGACAACAAAAGAAATAGTAATTTTAATGCCAAATAGCTATATTGGGTTAAAACAGTGCAAGAACTTTAAGTTCCTCCTGTGACTAGACCTACCAGATAACTGGTAGTTAGTGCATCATCAGGACTGCTTTACTCTACAAACTTACTCACAATTTTTGCAGTGTTTCTTTCTACACAAAGAACTAGGAGTGCTGCTACACAATTCATTTGACTTTTGTCTGCCTTGTTTCCCAATGAGCCTTTGACTTCCCTGTCTCACCCCTTTTATCAGCAATCCCCTTCTTTCCTTCCAATATACAGTACCCTGTTATCTCTCTTCTTATTTCATTACTTGCATACTTCTGTTCTTCAATTTTATATCTTGAATAATTTTAATAATGATAATAGTTATAGAACTAGACTAAAGCTAACCAATGTATAATTACTGAAATTATTATTATTTTGAATACCTTTCTATATGGAAATTCAGTAGCCTAAGAGCTATGTTTTATGTGTAATAGAAAATTATCATAATGTCAATTTGGAAATTTCAAATAAAAGAAAATAATCTTATAACTAAGTCAGGTAAGGGGAAAAACTTTGATTTTAAAAACTCATGAGGGATAACTGGAACTGTAGCAGCCCTCCAGCCCCACCTAAACATTCTCACATTTTTGATATTGTAAACTATGTGATAAACAAGAGGAAGTGTAAGTGTTAATATTCTGGGATTAGAGATTTCTGGATATATGTTTCCTGTTTTTGGTATCTGTAGGAATTTATGGTCATATTTATCTTTTTAATATCATCAATAAAACCTAAACATAAAGTGACTCCATTAAAATAATATGACTTCACAACCATCAAATATTCATTGAAATATTTTATATGTAACATAATGCAACTGTTTATCAAAATAAAAGTCAACAAAATAAGGGAAACAGCTCACTGAATGAAAATAATTTATAAATCCATATTTTCTGATACTCTTTAACTTAGTGGTGTCTGTATAATTAATGAGTGTTCCATCAGTAAACAATCTGACATTGCTGATATGTTGTGGAATAATTGAAACTGATCCATGTTTATAGAACCTCTCATTTCAAGGACTTACACTGGGAGAAATAAATGCCATGGAGTTTTACTCAGAACCTTAATATGGGTTTTAAAATACACTGTGATTTTTTTTTTTTATATTGTGGTAAAATAAATTAACTAAAATGTCAAGGAAACAAAAGTAGAATAAATAATGACTAAAAGTATTATATACATAAAATCTACTACATATGGCAATAATAATAATAATATCGAAGACAGTGGTCTGATTTAAAATATATAATTAATAAACTCTTTTGGTGGGAGCACAGAGCACTGTAAAGTTAATTCAGAGTTTAAAGCACTTTCTGCTCTTGAAGCAGCCCTAATTCTGAATTCTAGCATTGACACAATAGCTTACAGCTACCTGTAACCCTGTTTCCTAGAGATCAGATGCCCTCTTCTGATGCCCTCCATAGGGGCAAGGTACACATATGGCAAACAAATATACATACAGGCAAAACATTCAGATAATAAGCATAAGTATATTTACTTTCTTTAAAAATAACTCTCAATAGCATGAATGCCATGATCCAGTAAGTCATGGGCTTCTGCTTAATTTATTTACTAATTCATAAACATGAACAACTATGTTTCACTGTTAGTTCCTTATCAGATTAGAGCTGGATGTAAAGGAAAGAATAAAACCTCCCAAATTATTTTCATTCCTTTATGTTTATCTTGTCTTAACCCTGAATTCTCCCCTTCTTCCTTCTCTTCTTCTTTCCTTCTCATTCCTTCCTTTGTTTTACTATGAATACAAATAGTGCTTTATTCATTGCTTTACACTCAGGATCTCTTACATACATATTCAATAATATAAATTCAAAAACTTTTCCTGTACTGTCCATAGTTGATAATGTGTAGTGTATAACAGAGGAAAGAGAACATGAGTGATAAAACATGTCTGTTTAAGAAAAGGACGAGGAAGAAATCAAGAGGGATTTTATAAACTTCATGAAAGTCAACTATATAACAAAATGGAGAACATGTGCAAAGTTCTTTTTGTGTGTTCATATTTAGATAGTTCAAACTCCTACAGAATTTCTTAGCTGATAGATGGATATAAGAGGTGAAATTTGTAGTATTTCACAGAACACCAAGTAATATCAAATCTATAGCAAACTCTTTAGGTCAGGCAAAATTAAATTATTACAAGGTTTTAAAGAGAAAAGAGCTTGTAAAAGATGAGATTTTAAAAGATGAGAGCCGCCAACAGCAGTAAAAAGCACTGCTAACCTATGCCTCATTTCATATCCCCTAAAAACTCTGCTTTCTTAAACAACCTGCCAGATACACATACAGCAGGTAAGCCCCTTCCCAACAAAAATTCCTGCAACCCAACTCCCCTAAAAGCACACAAAACAATGGTAAATTATATACCATACCCTATGCTCCATTTCCCATCCCACAATTCAGCCTGCTTTCCCAAGAAGTCTGCCAAACACAGATATGCCAGGTAAAACCCTATATCTCCAAGCTCCAGATCGCAATCTCATGTAAAATCGCACCCAACATCAGTAAACTTCAGCCAGTACAATGTGCTTCAGACTACCATACCCAGAAAAAGTTTCAATCACAATAGTTGGAGAAAGTAAAATATTCCATTATATAAAAAACTAGATTTAAATAATATCTATCTACAAATCCTGTCCTACAGAGGATAGTAAAATGTAAACTCCAACGAATGGTGATTGATTATCCACATAAAACAGGAAACAAATAATTCCATGCCAGGAAAAAAAAAAGAAGGAAAAACATAACAACACACGCACACACACACACACACACACACACACACACAACTACCACTAACATCCAAATAATAGGAATTAATAATTACTGCCAATTAATATTTGTCAATATCAATGGATTAATGTCCCAAATAAAATGACACAGGCTAAGAAAAGGGATGGGAAAACAGGATAATTCTTTGTGCTTATATATAAAAAACACAGCTCAGCAATAAAGATAGACAGTCTTTCAAAATAAAGGAATAAAAATTTTTTTTCAGGCAAATGGGCCTAAGAAGCAAGCTATATAAGCCACTTTAATATCTAACAAAATAGACTTTTATGCAAATTAACAAAAAGAGATGGAGAGCAGCAATACTTTATACTCATTGAAGAAAAATCTACCAAGATGAAATCTGAAATATAAATATCTCTTTCTCAAATGCAAAGGCACCCAAATTCATAAAAGAAACATTACTAAGGCTGAAATTATACATAGGACCACCCAATAATACTAGGCGTCTTCAACAACCTGTTCTCACCTATTGACAGTTAATCCACACAGAAACTAAACAGAAAAAAATGATCAAACTAATAAATATTATTAATAAAATTGACCTAAGGGATACCTTCAGTATATTTCAACCCAATACAAAGAATAGACCTCCTTTTCAGCACCTCACAGAGCTTTCACCAAAACTAACTGTAAACTTGGAAACAAAGGATGTCTCAACATTTGGAAGAAAATTCCAATAACTATCCCCACCCCCGATCATATGAGACCAGCATGAAGTAAAGTTGACCTTCAACAATAATAAAACCAACAGAAAGCCTACATACCTATGAAAAGGGAACAACTTACTATTCAGTGAGCATTGTGTCAAAGAATCAAGAAAAAAAGAAATTTAAAACCTTCTAGAATTTAATGAAAATGAATTCAAAATATACCAAAGCTATAGAACAAATGAGAGCAACACTAAAAGGAAAGTTAATAGAAACCAGGACCTTCATAGAGGAATTTGTTAGCTGCCATACTATTGACTTAGCAGCACACCTGAAAGCTCTAAAACAAAAAGAAGCAAATATATCCAAGAGGATTAGACAGCAAGAACAATCAAACAATCAAACAATAAGAAACAAAGGCAATAATACAAAGAATCAACAAAATTAAAAGTTGGTTCTGAAAAAAAAATGTTGTGATCAGCCAAAACTTAGCTAAACTAACTAAAAAATGGAGAGACTATCCAAAGTAACAAAAGCAGAAATGAAAATTGTACATAAAAAGAGACACTGAGGTAATTTAAGAATCATTTGGTCTTATCAGGAAAACAAAACAAAACAAAACAAAACAAAACGAAACAAAACATAACAAAACAACTGTTCTCCACAAAATAGAAAAATTAAAATGAAATAAATTACTTTCTTGATAGATACAACTTACCCAAATAAAATCAACATCATATCAACAATTTAAATAGGTCAATAGCCCCTGTGTAAATAGTAGCAGTGTGGGAGTTGGCAGGTTGAAGATCAGGGCGGGGTGAGGGTATAGGGGACTTTGGGGATAGCATTTGAAATGTAAATGAAGAAAATATCTAATTTTTTTAAAAGCCCAGGGCCATGTGGTTTTAGCAAAGAATTCTACCATACATTCATAGAAAAGCTAATGCCATACTCCTCAAATTATTCCACAAAATAGAAACAGAAGGAAAACTGCCAAATTCATTTTAAGTGGTCATAATTTTTTGATACCTAAGCCATACAAAGACTCAACTAAGAAAGAGAACTTCAAATCAATTTCACTTAAGATCAAACATGCCAAAATACTTAATAAGAATTCTCACTAGCCTAAACCAGAAAGATTTCAAAGACACTATTCCAGATGATCACATAGGCTTAATCCCAGGGATGCACGGATTGTTCAACATAAGAAAATCCATCAGTTTACAGGAACGTGTAAAGAAACAAAAGGTAAAAGAAACATATATGATCATCTTATTAGATGATGAAAAAACTTTTGACAAAATCTAACAACTTTTTATGATAAACAACATGTTAGATCAGGGATACAGGGCACAGACTTAAACACACACACAAAAGGCAATTTACATAATGCCAATAGCCAATAGTCAGTATCCAATTAAGTAAAGAGAAACATAAAGAATTTCCATTAAAATCAGGAACAAGACAAGGATGTCTACTCTTTCCATATCTATTCAACATAGTATTTGAAGTTCTACTAGAGTAATAAAACAACAAAATTCATGAAGGAGATACAAATTGGAAAGAGCAAAATCAAGGTGTCTATATTTGCAGATGATATTATAGTATGCCTAAGTGACCACAAAAATTCTACCAGAGAAATTCTATATCGGATAAATGATGTCAACAAAGAGACTGTATAAAAAAATAAATAAAATAAAAAAATTCAGTAACTGGTCTATGTACAGTTTCACAATGGTCAGAAAAAATAAAAAAATATCTTGGTGTAACTCTACACAAGCAATTTAAATACCTGTATAACAGGAACTTCAAGTCTTTAATGAAAGAAATTGAAGCTGAGCCCAGTGGAGGCCTCTAAGGGTTCCAGAGTGCACTCCATACCACAGGATCACCTGGGGATCACAGGCTAGTGGAACTCAACATCAGCTCCAAAAATATCATGGAGGGTCTTGTGCCTGAAGGAACAAGAGAAAGGAACCCCTCCCTACCAGAGGCTGGGATCCATTCAGGGCGGGGCCAGCCCCACCATCTTCTGCGTAAACCCATCGAGGGTATCTAGGTCACCAGAGGACTCTCCAGGCAGCAGGAACCCTAGCACATCCAGTACCTCATGATCACCTGAGAGCACATAGGCAATAGAAGCAAAAGAGGTTCTTGGTCAGGATCCCATCTGGTCTTCATCCTCAGCCAGGAGGCAGAGCTGAGACCCAGATCCCTGGGCACCTTCCTTGCCAGAGAAGAGTTGGCCTAAAGGGAGGGCTCTGACACAGGAGGTGGATCAGAGCACCAGGCAGCTAGAAACCTGCTCTGCAAGAGGAGAGATAGCCTGCAGAGAGTGCTCTGACCACTGGAACTCAGGTGAGAGTTGGACTCCCAGGAGTGCTGACAGAGGCGAACAGAATCACAGAAAGATCAAGCTACAGCCAGAGACAGCTTAAACATTAACACCAGAGATCTCCAGATGGTGAAATGCAAATGTAAGAATCTTACTAACAAAAACCAAGAACACTAGGCAACATCAGAACTCAGTATGCCCACCACAGCAAGTCCTGGATACCCCAACACACCCGAAAAGCAAGACACAGGTTTAAAATCATATCTCATAATGGTATAGAAGATTTTAAGAAGGACATTAATAAATCACTTAAATACAGGAGAACACTGCTAAACAGATAGAAGCCCATAAAGAAGAAGCACAAAATCCCTCAAGGAATTACAGGAGAACACTGCTAAACAGGTAGAAATCCTTCAAGAGTAAACACAAAAATCCTTAAAGAAACACAGGAAAACACAACCAAACAGGTGATGGAATTGAACAAAACAATCCATGATCTGAAAACGGAAGTAGAAACAATGAAGAAAAACCCAACAGGAGAAAACTCTGGAGATAGAAATCCTAGGAAAGAAATCAGGAACCAAAGATGTGAGCAACAGAATACAAGAGATGGAAAAGAGAATCTCAGGTGCAGAATATTCCATAGAAAACATGGACACAATAATGAAAGAAAATACAAAATTCAAAAAGATCCTAACTCAAAACATCCAAGAAATACAGAACACAATGAGAAGACAAAACCTACAGATAATAGGAATAGATGATAATGAATATTTTCAACTTAAAGGTACAGAAAATATCTTCAAAAATTATAGAAGAAAACTCACCATACCTAAAGAAAGAGATGCCCATTAATATGCAAGAAGCCTACAGAACTCCAAGTAGACTGGATAAGAAAAACAATTCCTTCTGACAAATGATTATCAGAATAATAAATGCACTAAATAAAGACAGAATACTAAAAGCAGTAAAGGAAAAAATTCAAGTAACATATAAAGGCAGGCCTATTAGAAATACTCCAGACTTCTCACCAGAGACTATGGAAGGCAGAAGATACTGGACAGATGTTATACAGACACTAAGAGAACACAAATGCCAGCCCAGGCTACTATACCCAGCAAAACTCTCAATTATCATAGATGGAGAAACCAAAGTATTCCATGACAAAACCAAATTCATACAATATCGTTCCACAAATCCAACCCTTCAAATGATTATAAAGGGAAAACACCAACACAAAGATGGAAACTACACCCTAGGAAAAGCAAGAACATAATCCTTTAACAAAACTAAAAGAAGTCAGACACAAGAACAGATGCCCAGCTTTAACAACAAAAATGACAGGAAGCAACAATTACTTTTCTTTGACACTACCTCAGAGTAAAAGGTTGGAAAACAATTTTCCAAGCAAATGGTCTGAAGAAAAAATATGGAGTAGCCATTCTAATATTGAAAAAAAAACTGACATCCAACCCAAAGTTATCAAAAAAGACAAGGAAGGGCGGCACTTCATACCCATCAAAGGTAAAATCTACCAAGATGAACTCTCAATTCTAAATATCTGTGCTCCAAATGTAAGGGCAGCCACATTCTTTGAAGAAACTTTAGTAAAGTTCAAAACACAAATCACCTCACACAATAAGAGTGGGAGACTTCAACACTGGACTCTCACCAATGGACAGATCCTAGAAACAGAAACTAAACAGAGACTCGTGGACACCAACAGAAGTTATAAAACAAATGGATTTAACAGATATCTACAGAACATTTTATCCTAAAACAAAAGGATATATCTTCTCAGCACCTCATGGTACCTTCTCTAAAATTGATGATATAACTGCTCACAAAACAGGCCTCAACAGTTACAAAAATATTAAAATTATCCCATGCATCCTAACAGATCACCATGCTCTAAGGCTGATCTTCAAAAACAGCATAAATAATAGAAAGCCAACATTCACGTGGAAACTGAACAACACTCTACTCAATGACACCTTGGTCAAGGAAGAAATAAAGAAAGAAATTAAAGACTTTTTAAAGTTTAATGAAAATGAGACCACAACATACCCAAACTTATGGGCCACAATGAAAGCAGACCTCTGAGGAAAACTCATAGCCCTGAGTGCCTCCAAAAATAAACTAGAGAGAGCATACACTAGCAGTCTGACAGCACACCTAGAAGCTCTAGAACAAAAGGAAGCAAATTCACCCAAGAGGAGTAGAGGGTAGGAAATCTTCAAACTCGAGGCTGAAATCAACCAAGTGGAAACAAAAAGAACTATTCAAAGAATCAACCAAACCAGGAGCCGGTTATTTGAGAAAAATCAACAAGATATATAAACCCTTAGCCAGTCTCACTAGAGGGCACAGGAACAGTATCCCAATTAACAAAATCAGAAATGAAAAAGGAGACATAACAACAGATCCTGAGGAAATCCAAAACATTATCAGATCCTACTACAAAAGGCTATACTGAA
This sequence comes from Mus caroli, assembly GCF_978045245.1. Taxonomy (NCBI): domain Eukaryota; kingdom Metazoa; phylum Chordata; class Mammalia; order Rodentia; family Muridae; genus Mus; species Mus caroli. The sequence continues at coordinate 81,190,713 of NW_028227257.1, read as the reverse complement.
CAAAACTGGAAAACCTGAATGAAATGGGCAACTTCCTAGACAGATACCAGGAACGAAAGTAAAATCTGGATCAGATTAATGATCTTAACAATCCCTTTTCCCATAAGGAAAAAGAGGAAGTCATTAATAGTCTTCCAACCAAAAAAAGCCCAAGACCAGATGGGTATAGTGCAGAGTTCTATCAGACCTTCAAAGAAGACCTAATTCTAACTCTTCTCAAAATATTCCACAAAATAGAAGCAGAAGGTTCTCTACCCAATTTATTCTATGAAGCCACAATTACTCTGATACCTAAACCACACAAAGATCCAACAAAGAAAGTGAACTTCAGATCAATTTCCATTATAAGTATCAAGGCAAAAATACTCAATAAAATCCTCACAAACCGAATACAAGAACACATCAAAATAATCATCCATCATGACCAAGTAGGCTTCATTCCAGGGATGCAGGGATGGTTTAATATATGGAAATCCATCAATGTAATCCACTATATAAACAAACTCAAAGAAAAAAATCACAAGATCATCTCCTTAGATGATGAGAAAGCATTTGATAAAATCTAACACCCCTTCATGATAAAAGTCATGGGAAGATCAAGAATTCAGGGCCCATAACTAAACATAATAAAAGCAATCTACAGCAAACCAGTATCCAACATCAAACTAAATGGAGAGAAACTCGAAGCAATCCCACTAAAATCAGGGACTAGACAAGGCTGCCCACTTTCTCCCTACCTAATCAATATAGTACTTGAAGTTTTAGCCAGAACAATTTGACAACAAAAAGAGATCAAGGGGAAACAAATTGGAAAAGAAGAAGTCAAAATATCACTATTTGCAGACAATATGATAGTATATATAAGTGACCCTAAAAATTCCACCAAAGAATTCCTAAACCTGATAAACAGATTCAATGCAGTAGCTGGACATAAAATTAACTCAAACAAATCAGTGGCCTTTCTCTACACAATGGATAAACAGAATGAGAAAGAAATTAGGGAAACAATACCAGTCACAATAGTCACAAAAAATATAAAATGCCTTGGTGTGACTCTAATGAAGGAAGTGAAAGATCTGTATGATAAAATCTTCAAGTCTCTGAAGAAAGAAATTGAAGATCTCAGAAGATTGAAAGCTCTCACATGCTCAGGGATTGGTAGGATTAATATAGTAAAACTTGCTATCCTGCTGAAAGCAATCTACAGATTCAATGCAATCCCCATCAAAATTCCAACTTAATTCTTCACTGAGTTAGAAAGTGAAATGTGCAAATTCATCTGGAATAACAAAAATCCTAGGATAGCAAAAACAATTCTCAACAATAAAAGAACCTCTGGGGAAATCACCATGCCTGACCTCAAGCAATACTACAGTGCAGTAGTGATAAAATCTGCATGGTACTGGTACAGCAACAGACAGGTAGACCAATGGAATAGAATTTAAGATCCAGAAATGAACCCGCAAACCTCTAGTTACTTGATCTTTGACAAGGGAGCAAAAACCATCCAGTGAATAAAAGACAGTATTTTCAAAAAATGGTGCTGGTTCAACTGGTGGTTATCATGTAAAAGAATGAGAATTGATCCATTCTTATCTCCTGTACAAAGCTCAAGTCTAAGTGGATCAAAGAACTCCACATAAAACCATAGACACTGAAATTTATAGAGGAGAAAGTGGAGAAAAGTCTCGAAGATATGGGTACAGGGGGAAAATTCCTAAAGAGAACAGCAATGGTCTGTGCTGTAAGATCAAGGATTGACAAATGGGACCTCATAAAATTGCAAAGCAAATTTTATGTAGGGCAAAAGATATTGTCAATAAAAGAAAAAGGCCACCAACAGATTGGGAAATAATTTTTACCAACTCTAAATCTGATAGGGGACCAATATCCAATATATACAAAGAGCTTAAAAAGCTTGACTTTAGAAACTCAAATAACCCCATTAAACATGGGGTACAGAGCTAAACAAAGAATTCTCAACTGAGGAATATCAAAGGGCTGAGAAACACGTGAAAAAATGTTCAACATCCTTAATCATCAGGGAATTACAAATCAAACCAACCCTGAGATACTACCTCACATCAGTCAGAATGGCTAGGATCAAAAATTCAGGTGACAGCAGATGCTAGCAAGGATGTGGAGAAAGGAACACTCCTCAATTGCTGGTGGGATTTCAAGTTTGTACACCTACTCTGGAAATCAGTCTGGCGGTTCCTCAGACAACTGAACATAGTACTACTGGTAGATCCAACAATAACTCTTCTGGGCATATACGCAGATGATGTTCCAACTGGTAATAAGGACACATGCTCCACTATGTTCATAGCAGCCTTATTTATAATAGCCAGAAACTGGAAAGAACCCAGATGTCCCTCAACAGAGGAATGGAAACAGAAAATGTGATACATTTACACAATGGAGTACTATCAGATATTAAAAACAATGAATTTATGAAAATCTTTGGCAAATGGATATATCTGGAGGATATCATCCTGAGTGAGGTAATCCAATCACAAAGGAAGTCCCTTGATATGCACTCACTAATAAGTGGATATTAGCCCAGAAACCTAGAATACCCAAGATACAATTTCCAAAACACAAGAAAATCAAGAAGGAACACCAATGTGTGGATACTTCATTCTTCCCTAGAATAGGGAATAAAATACCCATGGAGGGAGTTGTAGAGTCAAAGTTTGGAGCTAAGACGAAAGGATGGACCATCCAGAGACTGCCCCACCTGGGGGTCTATCCCATAATGAACCACCAAACCCAGACACTATTGCATATGCCAGCAAGATTTTGCTGAAAGGACCCTGATACAGCTGTCTCCTCTGAGGCTATTACAGTGCCTGGCAAATACAGAAGTGGATGCTCATAGTTATCTATAAGATGGAAACAGGGCTCCCAATATAGGAAGCTAGAGAAAGTACCCAAGAGCTGAAGGGGTCTGCAACCCTATAGGTGGAACAACAATATGAACTAATCAGTACCCTTGGAGCTCGTGTCTCTAGCTTCATATGTAGCAGAAGATGGCCTAGTTCGCCATCGTTGGGAGGAGAGGCCCCTGGGTCTAATAAACTTTATATGCCCCAGTACAGAGGAATGCTAGGGCCAAGAAGAGGGAGTAGGTGGGTAGGGGAGCAGGGCGGGGGGGTTATAGGGCACTTTTCAGATAGCATTTGAAATGTAATTGAAGAAAATATCTAATAAAACAATAAAAGAGGTCAGTAACTTGATAGATGACTGGAGACAAATGGTTTTCTGCCCCTTCCAACAGGAAGCAGACAGGCAGACACTGTGAGTGGAGCTGAAGCCTGGACTGTGATCCGAATCTAGATGCAAGAATGAGGCCATTTGAGACCAGAGGGAATTCTCCAGCTAATCCCAGACCAGTTGTGAACAAAATACTAGTTGTTATTTAAAGCTGCCAGATTTTAGGGTATTTGCTCTCTTGGGGAAAAAAACAAACAAACAAACAAACAAACCCAAAAAACTGGTTGAAAGGTAGTTGGACGGGTCACAATAAAAACATTTAGAATCTCTATGAAAGGGGAAAATATCTTTTTGATTTTCAGAAAAATATTAAATTTTTATGCTACAAAAAAAGAGAAAGAAATCGAAGAAGATATCAGAATATGAAATGATCTTTAATGCTCATTGATTGGTAGAATTAAGAGAATAAAAATGTGCACATTATCAAACAAAACCCACAGATTAAATGTTATTCCCATAAATTCCAACACAATCTTATAACCTGTGAAAGAATAATACTCACTTTCATAAAACATATACCAACTAATGAACAAAAAAATCAGTATTTCCAAAACAATCTTGTACAATCTTGTGCAATAAATGAACTTCTGGAGGTATCACTATCCCTGACTTCAACCTGTACTAGGGTGAAATATTAATAAAAACTACTTTATACTGGAATAAAATCAGGCAGGTTCTTCAATGAAGTAAAGTGACAGTGTAAACCCATGTAATTATGGGCACTTGATTTTTGACAAAAAATTCAAACCTAATCAATGAAAAAAGAAGGAATCTTCTAGAAATGGTGCTGGACCAACTGGATGTCTGTATGTAGAAGAGATGCATATGTATCTATTGGCCTGAAAAAAGCCTCAAGTACTAGTGAATCAAAAACATCAAAATAAAATTAAATACACTAAATCTGAGAGAAAATAATGTGACAAGTAACTTTGAGTGCCTTTAACATAAGAGACAGCTTCTTAAACAGAAAACCAACAACTCGCACACTAAGATAAGAAATAAATGGTATCTTATGAAATTTAAAATATTCTGTAAGTTGAAGGACACTGTCAAAAGAACAAAATGGCAACCTGCAGAATTGGAAAAGATCTTCACCAACCCTACGTCCAAAGGGTGCTGATAACCAAAATATATAAAAAATTTAAGAAACTAGATATTAACAAACCAAATAATTCAATAAAAAATCAGTTACAGATATAAGCAGAGAATTCTCAAGAGAAAAATCTCTAAAGGCCAACACTTAAAGATATGTTCAAAATCCTTAGTTATCAAGGAATTGAAAATCCAAATGGCTCTGAGATTCCATCTGACACCTGTCAGACTGACTAATATCAAAAACTCAAGTGACAGTTCATGCTGACAATGATGTGGAAGAAGGGGAACACTTTTCCATTCCTTGTGGGAGTGCAAACTTGTACTACCAATTTCAAAATCAATTTGGTCGTTTCTCAAAAAAATTTGGACTAGTTCTACTTGAAGATCCAGCTATATCACTCCTGTACATGCCCCTATGTTGCTTTACCATTTCACCAGGACATCTGCTCAGCTATATTCTTAGCAGTCTAATATTCATAATAGTCACTCAATGGAAACAAACTAAATGGTTCTCAACTGAAGAAAGGGTAAAAATAATGTGGTACATTTATACAACACAATATAACCCAGCTATTAAAAACAATGGATATCATGGAATTATTAAGCAAATGTATGGAACTAGAAAATATCTTATTGTGAGAAAACCCAGACGAAGAAAGACAATCATGGTATATATTCACTTATAAGTAGATACTAGCTATAAAGTACAGGCTAACCATGCTACAATCCAAAGACCAAAAGAAGCTAATTAACAAGGAGGGCCAAAGGGGGAACACAGGAAAGTCAGTGAGGGAACTAGAATAGACATTTTGGTGGGAGGAAGGAGGCATTGTAGTAGGGGAAGGATTGAGGAGGTGATCAAGAATAATTAAATTTGAGGGAGCACAGAGGAAAAAATGTATGAGTAGAGAGACTTAGAATCAGTGGAGGACATCTGTGGGAGAGGAAGAAACCTAGGACAATTGAAACTCCCAAGAATCTCTCAGTATGAGCCTAGCTTAGACTCCTATCTATGAGAGATATGGAGCCTGAAATGTCCACTCTTGCAACCAGAAAATACTTCAAACGGAGAGACTAGGATGGGACAACAACCTAACTACCAAACCATAGACCCAGTTTCTTTTGCCAACAAGATATGCAGAGGCAAAGATGGGGTAGACATTTAAGAAATGGCCAATGACTGACTGAGTTTGAGACTCATGACATGAGACAGAGTACATTTCTGACAGGATTAAAAATATTTTGCTATACTTCCAGAAAGACACATAGCATAACTGCAGTCTGGGAAGCTTTTCCCAGCAACTTATGGAATCAGATCCAGAGACCCAGAGATGAACATTAAGTAAAGTTTAAGGAATTTTCTAGAAGAGGGGGATGAAGGATTGATGGGGCTAGAGAGGTCAAGAACACCCACCATAAGTAAACATATATAATTAACTAATCTGGGCCCATAGGGGCCAGCAGAGTTTGAATCACCAACCAAAGAGTGCTCATGGGATAGACCTATGCCCAATACATATATGTAACAGATGTACAGCTAAGTAATCAAATAGGACAACTAACAGTAGGAGCAGAGGCATTGTGATACTTTTCCTGCCTTTGTTTCCCTTTTCTCTAACTGGATAGACTTGCCTAGCCTCATTAGATGATGAGCCCAGTCTACAACTTGATATGCCAAGGAGGGGTGACATCCATGAGAAGCTTTCCATTTTCTGAGTCTTTTCTACAGAGAAAGGGAGGATAGGAGGGTGGTGGGGAACTATGGTGAGATGGAGGAACTGAGAGGAAAGAAAGGAGGGAAGGAGAGGAGGAAGGGGATCAGAGAGAGAAGCTATAATCTATATATACATTAAACAAATTAAAAAATAATTCTAAAACAAAACAAAACTATTGTTCAATAGGGAAGCTACTTAAATACGATGGTTCCATGTAGAAAATCTACTCTGAGAATAATAAATGTAGAGATAAGATAACAAGAACAAGCAACATTTTATTTATCATTTATGAATTCTTTAAAGATCTCAAATTTAACAAGAAAGTTGAAAACTACAACCCCATGAACACGGATCTCTAAAGTGTATGGAGAGATATCTTTTTAGTCATGGTAAGATTCGCACTTTACTAGAAACCAGGTTACCAACATTGTGTGCAAGCTGTTCAGCAGAGGTTTTAATAGTTTTCTTTTCTAGAAATGAAATGAATTCCCTAACTGATTCCTGCTATTTGCTCTCTCATCCAGCAGATAAACCTCATGTTCATATGCATTATAACCCTGTGAAGGAAGTAGTCACAAGTTTCCTTTTGCACCTTAACTTTAAAGAGGCATGTTTACTAAACCCTTCTTAAAGAAAAATAACATTTTCTGAGGAGTCTTACTATTTTTCCTGCACACAGATTTACTTTGCTTGCATTTATTAAATTATGTTTATTATATTTAGAAATATTTTTCTGAAATAAAGTGGGTAGTCTTTTAAACAAAGCAAAACAACACAACACAAAACAACTACAACAAAAAAGTAAGACAAAAGAAAAAACAGAAACAAAAGGAGAAGATGAGGACCTTGGAAACTGACCATTACACCTAGTCTCTTTAAAAGGGAGGTCCCAGAAATGTGCTTCTGCCCTTTTGTGATGTGCTTACATTTGAAGTTGCCTTCTATAAAGCTTGAAAGTCTTTACCAGACATTGAATTCTATGTCTTAATTTTGAAAATTCCTTAACCTCCAGGAGTGTGAGAAATAAATTACTTGTGTTTATAACTTACCCAATTTATAGTGTTTTTATTATAGCCTTAATGGACTTAGGCTCAGAGTAAGGGAATAAAAGCATTGCTTCAGCTGATTGAGGCACAAGGAGATGAGGCTTACTTTGTAGCAAAGAAGGATTGCTATTATTTCATATTAAACTGTAAATTATCATTCAATATTCACTCTGATGGTTGGGTCAATTGTTAGACTCTCTTAGAAAGGTAAGAACTAGAGTGGGCATCAGAATGCAAACTTGAATGACTACAGACTACCAGTTTTCACACCTCAATTGGTGTGCAAAATGGTTCAAACCAAACATATTCATGCCTTTTCCTCATCCAGTCTCACCAATCCAAATGCATTCGTCTTTTCTTCTCAGGTAAGCCAGACTAAGAACAGGCAAGGAGGCCAAGATTTTCATTTTTCCCTAAGAACAGTTGTAACAATGCAAAGTCAGAGGATGGAATGGCTTTAGATGGGAGAAAGCTAACAAATTATTGGCTAAGCTCAAATCTGCACATTGAACTTTCATCTTGAATTTTATACTGAAAATTTTATAGCATAGAAAGTCATTGCCCTGTTGACATTATGGAAGACAAACTAAAGGGCGAGATGATTGATCTCCAGCATGGCAGCCTCTTCCTTAAAACACCAAAAATTGTCTCCAGCAAAGACTATTGTGTGACTGCAAACTCCAAACGGGTCATCACAGTGGGGGTCCATTAGCAACAGGGAGAGAACCCACTCAATCTGGTCCAGCAAAGTGAACATCTTCAAATTCATCATTCTGAACATTGTGAAGTACAGTCCACACTGCAAGCTGCCCTGTGCACCCTCACCAAACATGCCTAGGCCAACGAGCTCCTGGCTCAAGTGAGTATGTCCATTATGCATATCTTGTGCATAAATGTTCTACAGGATATTTTATATTTTAGGTGTCTGTAGTGTGCATTGCAATATTATGTAAGATGTAAGGTCTATATATGGATGATGGAACCAACCACTCAAGTGTCATGCCAATGAAAACACCAAATAAACCTTGAACAGTGAGAGAAAAAAAAAGTCATGAAATTGTCATCTATCATTTCTTTCATTATTGCCATATAGTTTCATATTAAATGTTTTAGTAAATATCTACTTTGTATTAAAAAAAAGAACAGGGACAGAAATGGAAAAGAGACTGAAGGAAGGACCAACAAGGAGCTGCCCCACCTGCAGAACTATCATGTCTACAGACACCAAACACAACACTGTTGCCATGGTCAAGACGTGCTAGCTGACAGGAACATAGTGTAACTGAGTTACTGAGGAGGTCTGGCCATGTGGATGCTTGGAGCCAAACATCAGACTGAGCTCTGGGAACCTGATGGGGGAGCTGGCAGAAGGACTAGAGGAACAGAGGGGAATCGCAACCCCATTGGAAGAACAACATAGGTTAGTCTGATCACCCAGTTTTCCCAGACTACACCAGCAACTAAAGAGTGTACCTGGAGGGATCCATGGCTCCAGATACATATGTAGCAGAGAATAGTCTTACCTGACATCAACAGGAGGGGAGGCGTTGGTCCCAGAGAGGTTTGATACCCCAGCATAGAGGGATTCTGGAGCGGTGGGGAAGGAAAGTGGGGGTGGGGGGAGCACTCTCATACAGGCAAAGGGGGGGCGGGTGGGAGAAAGAATGTGGAATGGGGTGGTGGTGGATGGGTAACTGAGAAATGGGATATCATTTGTGATATAAATGGCCAGGCGATGGTGGTGCAAGCCTTTAATCCCAGCACTTGGGAGGCAGAAGCAGGCAGATTTCTGAGTTCGAGGCCAGCCTAGTCTACAGAGTAAGTTCCAGGACAGCCAGGGCCATACAGAGAAACCCTGTCATAAAAACAACAACAACAACAAATACATAGATAGATAGATAGATAGATAGATAGATAGATAGATAGATAGATAGATAGATAGATAAAAACAAATGGAATGATCAATTTAAGCAGTGAATATAGATATTTACAATCTCTTATTAGTTAAAAATTAAGTGATCATAGCATCCTCAAGCAGTAACCTGTTACTTATCATTTATTCCTTTTCTATTTAATTGAATATTTTATTTATTTACATTTCAAATGTTATCCCCTTTCCTGATTTCCCCTCCACAAACCCCCTATCCCATCCCCTTCCCCCTGTTTCTATGAGGGTGCTCCATCATTGACCCACCAATCCACTCCTGCTTCCCTGCCCTGGCATTTCCCTACACTGGGGCATAGAACCTTCTCAGGACCAAGGTCCTCTCCTTCCATTGATGCCCAATAAGGCATCCTCTGCTACATATGCGGCTGGAGCCATGGGTTGTTCTATTTGTACTCTTTGGCTGGTGATTTAGGCCCTGAGAGCTCTGGAGGAGTCTGGTTGGTTGATTTTGTTGTTCTTCCTATGGGGTTGACAGTCAAGCTAATGCAACCTAACCTAAACATGAGTTAAATACCATTTTTCTCCTTCTAATGGAAATGACCTCTCCTTTTCCTGCCAAAAGGAAATAAAAAAAAAAGTCTGCATGATGTACTTAGTCATTTAATGCATGGAGTAGAAAACAAACACAGTTTGTTTAGAAGACTGTCTTATATAACAAACATAACAATTTTGCTTTGACATGTATGTGTTCATATTAGCTATTTCACACATGCATGACAAATGGATTTAAGAAAGGAAGATTTTACTTAGTTTAAAAAGATGTAGTCCATCGTGGTAGGATAGGCTTAAGAGTCCTAACATTAACCAGGCATTCTTTTATAGTCAAGAAGGATATGGGAGACATTTTTGGATGCTGGAAATTGGTTCTAAGACTTTCTCTGGTTATCTCCAAATAACTCTCTGCTAAACGCAGCCTTTCTTTTTCTTTTTTTTTTTTAAATTCTAGAAACTTTCTGAATAGTTCCATCTCTTGCAGATCAAAAGCCTAATCTTTTAGATATATATCAATTCAGTCATTACCCTAGGTTCTCTTTTAATTATCCCATGAAAAACCATCCCTAAGCCCTAGCCCCAGATTTTTAGAAAGAAACAGCAAGCACAAGCACAGACAATAAGCTAGCTGGGTGAGACCCCACCCTTTAATTACCATTTCCACCTTGCAGGACCTAAAGTCTGTCTAGCCCAGTCTGACCTTGAACTCTGGAATTAGTTTGCCTTAATTGTAAAGAAATAAACAAACAAAAACCAACAAAAAAAAACAAAACACTAACAACAACAACAAAACTTAGCTGGGTGGGGTCATGTCCTGTAATTATTACTTCCTAAATATCTTTATTTATTTCCAACAAGCCAGATTATATTCTAGCTTCCTCTGTTCCTTTAGATGTGAGAATCTCCTTTTATAATTTATATTATGTCTTTATATTTGCATAGTTGAGAAATTACATATTTTTGAATTCATGTTTTCAGAGTTCTTTCACAGAGCTTTAAGGGCTGTCCTGAAGGTCACAGAATTCTACCATTTTTCTGAGACATTGGACATATCCTGCTCTCCCAGATTCATGCTGTCTCTGGTTATCTTGGAGTCATTAAGTTTGGCAGACAGGACTTTCCTCTGAGGAGGAATATGAAAATATATAAATTATTACACAAATAAACCTTACTCCCACAGCATTTATTAACACTTGCGGGTTCCCATGCCCTCCTGGCTTTGTTCCAGGGGCAGGAACCATATCAATCTGTCCCTTCCATGTGGCCAAGCAGGACTCAGCAATATCTGAATACAATACAGAGAGGTAAGAGGATAACTTTTGAAGTGATCAGCTAGCTAAAGATTGTTGGAAAATTCCACCAGGCCTCAGAACATGAAGGCCCCTCTCCTCCTGGAAGAGAGAGGTCATGGAGCATTTAGCCACCCCTCCCCTCCTAGAAGAGAGAGTCTGATTACATTCTTCAGAAAGACCACAGGGGGACTAACCATAGGCCACATGCAGATGAGGGAAACACTTGCTATCTCATTCCCTGAGGACCAATCAGTTTTAAAACTCTTCTGCCAATCACATTGTGCCTAGTGGCTGTTGCTCCATTCTACCCCCTGAAAACTGTGTAAAAACTGGCCAAGAGGGCTGCCAGGGATCTTTGTCTCTCCTTTGACTGCAGGAGGAACCTCAGGGAGCTGGAACAATAAATTCCTCTTGCATTTGAATCAAGGGCTCCGTGGGGGTCACTGGGGGACCTAGGTAGCTAAGGCTTATTAGCATCTTACACTTTAAGAAGTAAATTCTCTCCATCTACCATGGGCTTCAGGGAAAGAACCTAGATTCTTGGGCTTTAACAACTACTTTATTCTACTTAATCATATTTCTAGATCTTTGATCATGTTTGCTGATTTTCTTGACCTTTTGTGCATCTGAGGCTGGTCTCACACTTCTGATCCTTCTGTATCTGCTTCTCCATCTTGAATTAAAAAATGTATCAAGATGCCTGCCCCAAACACCAGGGTCTTGTATGGACTACAGTAATTCCTGATTATATAATATTGCAGTACATTTTATTCAATGAATATCTTTTTCCCCATTGTGTAGCATCTTCTTTTTAAATAGAATTTATTTACTCTATATTTCCACTAATTTCCTTTTCCTCCTTTTCTTCTAACCCTTCCCCCTACACCTCTGCTCAACCCACTTTTTCTCCATTTTTCTTCAGAAAAGGAGAGGCCTGCATGGATTACAATCTTCCCTAGCTTATCAAGTTTCAGTAAGACTAGTCACATTCTTTCCCAATGAGGTTAGACAAGGCAGCCCAGTAGAATGAAAGAGCCCCAAAGATAGGTAACAGTCAGAGGCAGCCCCTGTTCCTGCTGTTAAGAATCCCACTTTAAGAAAAAGCTCCATAATTCTAACATATGTACAAAGGGCATAGGTCATTCTCATGCAGGCTTCCTGGTTGGTAGTTCAATCTCTAAGTGGCAATGGGCACAGGTTAGTTGAATCTGTAGGTTTTGTTTCAATGTTATTCAGTCCTCTGGCTCCTAACATTCTTCCCCCTACCCCTTCTTTCAAAGAATTCCCCAAGCTCAACCTTATGTCTGATTATAGATATCTATCTATTCCATCAGTTTCTGGAGAAGGTATGCTAGGCTCTTGTCAGGAGGTATAGCAGAACATCATTAAAGAGTGCCAGGAGTGGGCTTCTTCTCATGGCATTGGTGTCAGGTTGGACCAAGCATTGCTTGGCCCTTTCCTCAATTTCTGCTTATCTTTACCCCTGTATACATTGTATTTAGTATAAATTAGAAGTTGAAGGTTTTGTGGCTGGGTTGCTGTGTCAAGCCCTCCACTGAAAGTCTTTTCTGGTTACAGGAGATGGCAGGTTCAGGCTCCATCTACACCATAGCTAGTAATCCTAGCTAGTGTCACGCTCATAGATTCCTGAGATTTTCTAATAAATATTTATAATCACATAAGATTAGACAAATTGGAGTCATGTTTTGCTTTCAGTTTAATTTTGTTAAAATTGGCAGACAATCTGTCATGAGAAATTATTTCTAGCAATGTGCTAAAGCATATACCATCCAGCCTTTTGTGCTAATTGATTTTATTTCAAAATTGTATGCATTTTATCTTTGAGGTACTATGATCATTGGGAAAGTGTAAATGGGTGTTTCTACTTTTAATTTCATAAGACTACATTGATGACTTTAGATGAAAAATGACATAACTAAGACTCCTTATTAATTAATTCACCCCAGAATTTTTTCTTTCTTTTTTGTTTTGTTTTTTATTTGTTTGTTTTTGTTGTTGTTGTTGTTGTTGTTTTTTCGAGACAGGGTTTCTCTGTATAGCCCTGGCTATCCTGGAAAGCACTCTGTAGACCAGGCTGGCCTGGAACTCAGAAATCGGCCTGCCTCTCCCTCCCAAGTTCTGGGATTAAAGGTGTGTGCCACCACCACCATAATTCTTTCTCTTTAATATGAATGTATAATATTTGTAAGGTATATGTTACAAATGTAAGTGTAAACAATTGATTATAAAATAATAAATATATTTATTATATAATTTATTAATAAAGGCTCTTTTATGTTATATAACTATATATTTTGTATTAAATATTTAAATATTTATATGTTCAAAAAATTTAGTCAAATAACATATAATATAATCACTGACTTCCATATAATTAAGTTTTCCTTTTATCTAGTTTTGTACTATTTAGTAATCAATATTGCATGTCAATATATATCACTTCTATAAGTTTCTAAGGTTTTGGTAGGGTTAATTAGTTTGTCTCTATGTTCTCTATGGCTAAAGTTCAACAATTGGAAGCAGAAATTGTACCTTGAAAGCCATAATAAATTAATCAATAGAATCTTACTGAGAAACAAATAACACATCTTAAACATCAAGGACTATTTCAAGTTGAAATTTCTTGTTTCAAATAGACTGAATTAGTTAGTAAAGCAAAATAGTTCCATATTAGCCAATGCTCCCTGTTCTTGCTAATTTACAGCAAACTAAACTGTTTAAGATCCAACAGCTTTCAAAATTAAGCATTGGAGAGTTTGAAGTGCTCTCAATAATGTTTTTTAATAAAAATTTACTCTATAAGAATCCTCCCTTCCTGTGAGCTGGCAAGATATTTGGAATATAAAAATCCATATTTCTAGTCATACTGTTTAGCACTTATTGGGGAGACCTCTTGGGAGCAATTATTCACTAAGTGTTTAGCAAAACAGAGCTAAGGGAGCTGACAAGCAGGTCTCACATTGATGTAAACTGTATTGGCAATACTGTCCAGAGAATAAGCAGTGCCTCTAGAATACTTCAAAGGTGATATAAGAAGAAGTGTCCCTGAGTTTAACTTTGTAAAGATTGGAGCTGCTTTTACAGTTAGGGTCAGTTACTGTTGAGAATCATGCTGTACTGATTGCAAGCAGCATTTTAAACAACCGCACTCCAAGCAAACTACAGATAAACCTCTGAAAGGAGTTGGGAGAATGTTTGGTCTTTCATAACTTCAGGAAAGAGTAGCAAATTGCTTATTTATTACAATTGAACTTTCTAAGTGTGGGGTCTGCTATATATTAGCAACAGTCATTGCAGAACTTTAATAAATTTATTGACTTTAGAATTTCTATCTTTTTATATGACTTACTTTAGAAGTATCAAAAGATCACAAGGTAAATGCACAATTCTTCAAATTTTAGACACATTAAGCACAAAGCAGAGTATGAACTAGTTTTCTATTAGAGGTTGGATGATTTTGTTTTATTTTTTGTTTGTTTGTCTGTTTCCCAGCATGAAAGTTCAAGCCCTGGGACATAGATTTTCTACCTCTAGGACTTGAGGTACAACCTGAAGGGTTGCATGCTCCTGCCTCAGCCTCCAAAGTTGAAGCTTTGGCGACAGATGAGAATTTGCTATGCTGCTGCTTCCTTTTCCCAAGGTCTGCAGCTGTTCCTGTAGAGACCTGGGACTCCAGACCACACTGGTCACAGATAGTTCCTGCATGCTCTTTCTGTTTCATTTAGTGGCCTGATTACTGCAGAGCTGCTCGGCAAGGAAAAGTTATCAACTCAGACCAGGAAGCCCTCCAGGAGAATTTGAGCTTTAAGATTTGCTGACAATATTTCAATAGCACCCTGAACCTGCTGACAGTACAGAACTGTGATATGGAGATTAGCAATTTGTTGCCTTCCAGGGTACCAAAACTTTCTCTTTTCTTTTTAAATTTTACTCCCTGTGGTAAATGAAATCCCCTTTGCTTCCAGTTTGTTGTCTTTATGATAATAGTCCACATCATTGAACTGTGTCGTAAAATCAACCCTTCATTAATTGCTTTCTCAAGTTGTTTTATAACTATAGAAGAAAAAGATATCCAGTCATGATGATAATACACTCTAAAATTTTACCCCTTTTCATTAAATATTATAATCTTGAGTTTGGAAGGATGACTCAATCTGTCATGAAGGGGCCTGTACAGAAAAATTAAGGAATGAAATGGGGTCTGTAATATTCGTTATTCAGTTGTTGGTTGGTGCAAAGGAATATAAATATGTGGCACACCTTTGAGAGACAGCATTGAGTGTGATTAGTATTTCTGTTTACCAATGGAGTTAATATACATGTCTCTTAATTCAAACTAAGCAAAGGATGGCTGCCTTTGAGGGAAGTCCCCTCCTTCATTTCAGAAAACATTGGTTTATATAATACGCTGAGAAGTTTAAGCCTAAAGGTCAGATGTAATAATAAATAATAAAAGAGAACAACAAAAAATGGAAGGAATAAGTACATTTATGGAACTGCAAACTCACACACCAAATGTTCCCACCTTCTGGGCAGTTGTTTCTCTCTGATCTCTTATTCCCTTTTTGTCTCCCTCCTCCCAGCTCCTACCAAGATTTCAAGTTTACTGCTCTGTTACACTCTCTTGCTAAGTCTAATAAATGTCCTTATGCATTGCTTTTGAAGTGTTTTACCTAACAGAACCTGGAATAGACGGACCCTTTTCCAAGGTCATAATGTGTCATATCTGTTGGATCACAGATCTTCCTGTTTCCTCTTCACTTCTTCTAGGAATCAGGCCATATACCTGCAGCTCTCTCAGGAACACTGATTTGTTAAAAACAAACAAACAAACAAACAAACAAACAAACCAACCAAAAAAACCAAAACAAAACAAAAACAAAAAACAAAACAAAAAACAACCAAACAAAAAAACAAAAACAAAAACAAAAACAAAAAAACCCTGCAGGGCAGATTTGTATTTATTCACCATTTCATAGATGCAAGATAAGATTATGGACCCTTCAGTGCCTGTCTGCATGCAAGAAACCATGTAGGTCTGGCTATAACATATAGTAAAAAGTTTGCCAACTATCAAAGAAACTGTATAAAATTCAGAATCCCCGTTTGGTTTCTGGATTTCAGATATTCTTTCTGGTCCTTTTCTTCAGGCCTTCAGTAATGACATACATTGTGATTTTTCTTCCTAATGCAGCTCCACTCTAGAGTCTGAAGGTCTCCCTGCAAAGTCCCATCATGCTTTAGGTGATACTGTGATTTGTCTCTTTCAATGCTCTCCCTTCCAGTGTAAGGTAATGATCTTTTGTTGTCAGGTCTCGAGTTTCTTTCTCCCTTTGTATCTCCCTCCCTTCTGTCTTTCCCTCTCCATTGCCTTAACCATCTCTCTCTCTGCTATAAAGCTCATTCTGAAGAATAGTCTCATGTCAGCTCTGTTGTTGTACTGACTGATCTTTTATTTTTAAGGTATAATAACCCCACAGAGCAGGGAAGCAAGAAAAGATAGTTAATTCCACGTCATGTATTTGATTACTGTGTGATCATAGAATGTTAGTTATTCCTTTAGTTCGGAAATTGATCATTGTCTCAGTGTCATTCAGAAACTCATCATTGTCATTGTCTAAGTTTTGGGGGAGATCATATAAAAAATACAAAAACAAAAAAAAAACTTTTCACTCAGAAAACTGATCCACATAATAAGATGAGAAAAATAAGCACATTGTTCGATAAACATCAAAGATGAATGTGATCCATATTAAAGTCTATTCGCTTTTTATTTATTTTTTATTCTATTTTTACAGTCCAGTATTTATCTCCCTTCTGGTCTGACTTCTGACTGTTCCTACTGTTCCTTATGCCCTATTTCTTTGGTAGACTTCATAATACTTTAAATTCAGAAAACCCAAATATTGCTGAACCTACTCCTCCAATGATGTTAATCAGCACTGCAATGGCACTGGAGCAATTCCAGCATTGAAATTGTGTAACTGCTCTTCTCTCAAAGTTCTAAAATCATACAGACAGATTTTAATTTATTATATTGAATATATTTATTCTCAAATATATTTATTTTACTATATTAATTTTACAATATCATATGTTGAATATCTTCTTATTAAATGTATTAATTATAAAACATGGTATATTGAATATATGTATTAAAATTTTTATATTTATTAATTATATATTATAGAGTATATAATTGTACATACTCATGAAATATATAATCATATAATTATATAATGTAGATAGTATAGATTAATGTACATCATGCATATATCATACATACTTCATATATATGTTGAAGTTATATAAACTACAGTTATTTATGATATACAATATAGTTCTTTATGGAAAATAACTTTCCTTTTGTTTATTAATTAATATGTATGTACAGACAATTACTAAATAATATATTTAAATTATTTTAATTGTAAACCAATATATATCAAGATTCTGTCACCTTAGTTCTAGAAGATTCTTTTTGATAAAGTTTTTCTTCAAGGATATTTTCTCAAACATCCTTAACACTTGACATTCATTACATGCCATTCAGTATTTCTTCATGATATTTTCCTTTTTTTATTTTGTTTATGGTATGTGCAGTAGCTTCACAATTTTTATTATTTGGGTTGGTTTATGGTACCATTTTTTCTTCCTTCCCTTATTTTTCTTGTAATAAACAATTTGAGTTAGCCACTGTACTCTTTATAAACTTCTGATAAAGTTGTAGTTAAAATTCCTCACTTTCAATTTTTTTCCTAATTTTTAATTAATTTCCAGAGGATTTCTCCTTTCACCCTCATTCTCAGTCATATCATGACAGGGAGCTTCTGTCTCCCATTGACTGCAAGTCTGTGGTCCTTGGACATGCAAAGCAATAATCTATGAACTTTCACTTGAGACTTCAGTCCTTTCTCATGCTCCTACTGTTAGCTTTAATACTTGCTAAGAAATCTATAAAACTGTCCAGGTCCAACAAACTTTAGCAACAATTTCAAAAACCTTCTATATGTGATAGAGAAATCTCAGCTAGTATTAGCTCTGTGGTGAGTTATAATTTAATTGACAGCTATCTTTCATCTAGCACTTTCTGATCCCTGCCTGTCTCCAAGTTCTGTGTCTTCCTAAAGCACAGGTCAGAATTTCAACACTAACTCTGACAAGGAAGGGTCCATATACCTGCAATATCAACTGAGGAAGAAGCATTGTCATCAGGTTAACCTACGATCTATATTGGCAACATACATATTAATTTTATTGCAGAGAAACCAAAACAAGCAGAAAAAAAATGCCTTCTTGCTACTTTGTGCCTGCCACATACTTGAACTTCAGTAGGCTATTTTCGTTAATTTAGGAAGCATATTTTAGTATTGATGGACTACATCTGAAACTCTTCTCATTTTTATAGTTGACAGTTAATGCTTCTCTACTACCTGACATAAAATGATGGCGAATATTCAAATAGTGTAACAAGTACTGAAATCTTCAAGTACAGAAATAGACACATTTTAAAAAACATTTTTATTGGTTATTTTATTTGTTTACTTTCTGAATGTTATCCCCCTTCCTGGATTCCCCTCCAGAAATTCCCTATCCTACCCCCTTCCACACTGCTTCTATGAGGGTGATTCCTCACCCACCCACTCACTCCCACCTCAATGACCTAGCATTTCCCTACACTGGGGCATCAAGTCTTAACTGGACCAAGTGCCTCCCCTCCCACTGAAGCCAGACAAGGCCATCCTCTGCAGCATACACAGCTCAAACATAAGATTGGTTTCAGACAAAGTCATGGATTTCAGGAGTTGAATGACAGACACAGAACTTGGATATGAATTTCAAACACTCTCATTTAAGTTAATATAAAAAATAAATTTATGTTCTGGAAGATTTTATCAAAATTCATAGTAAAGATACAAAAACAAAGATTTTAAAAGCTATTTGTTTTTAAAAAGATGTCCTTAGTGGTCCTGAATTCAGTTTGTGTAATTACAAAATTATGTCATTAAAAAAATTAATTGTAGAATATTTTAACATCGAGACTAGTTAATTGTTTAACTTTACCAGAATTTGCTATATATTGGGTAGTATTTGGTATAGATCAAGCCCATATGTTCAGGACAGATCCAGTTTTATAGAATTTGTAATATCTGATTTTTTTGATCCAGAAAAGAGACCACATATATTTTTATTTTTATTAAAATTGACACAATATTGTGCTGTCAGTTTCTACGTTCATGTATTTTAGTTAATAAGGGCATAAAAGAAATCGGGATGGCAAAGCTTTGGTTTTTGGCTTTAAATTTGAATGACATCATACTTTAGACAGAAACAAACATAGATTTCCCACATAATGACAATATTTCATCACTGATTCAGTTGAATGGGTGGCAGAGCAGCGGAATTAGCAAAGCTATCTGTGTGTGTTGTTAGGCGGGAACTTCCAGAGATGACTTAGGGGAGAGGACCTGTCCTGAAAGTGAGTAGTCTCACTCTATAGGCTGTGAATCAGAATGAAATAAGAAAAAGTTAAAGGAAAAATCTCTATAATAAAGGAAACTTTTTGCTTGCTTCCTGGCTACTAAAAGTATGCTTTATCACATTCTTCCTACTGCAATCATCTAGAATCTATGAAAGTACAGAATAAAACAAATCTTTCATAAGTAAGTACTTATTCACTTTGGTGTGAAGCTTACTAGTACACAGAACTTGCTTGCTACATGTATTGATCAGTGTAGAGTGAACGAAAGTTTTAAAATGTGAGAACTGAATTGAGTGTCATAGGAACGTTATAAAGGGAGAAGCTAAGGTAAAAAGGGCTAAGATACTTTATAAAAAATAACACAGTAATAGAAAAAAAATGGCGGCATTTGAAATACTTAGCCCAGATATTTAGTTTGTTGTCTGTCTTAGTCAGGGTTTCTATTCCTGCACAAACATCATGACCAAGAAGCAAGTTGTGGAGGAAAGGGTTTATTCTGCTTACACTTCCATACTGCTGTTCATCACCAACGAAGTCAGGACTGGAACTCAAGAAGGTCAGAAAGCAGGTGGTGATGCAGAGTCCATGGAGGGATGTTCTTTACTGGCTTGCTTCCCCTGGCTTGCTCAGCCTGCTTTCTTATAGAACCAAGACTACCAGCCTAGAGATGGCACCACCTACAAGGGGACCTCTCCCCTTGATCACTAATTGAGAAAATGCCTTAGAGCTGGATCTTGTGGAGGCATTTCCCCAACTGATGCTCCTTTCTCTGTGATAACTCTAGCCTGTGTCAAGTTGACACAAAACTAGCCAGTACAATTGACCCCTTGTCAACTTGACACACAAACACATCACTAGTAAGCTTTAACTCTTAGTTTCTCATTCATCCCCAAGATGTAAATAATTTTAAAATCCCACATTAAAATTGTATATTAAATTAAATTGGAAATGTAATTGAGGAAAATATGTAATAAAAATATTAAAAATTAAAAAAAAAGAAAAAAAAAGGAATGAATTTATGAAATTCCTAGGCAAATGGATGGATCTGGAGGGCATCATTCTGAGTGAGGTAACATATTCACAAAGGAACTCACACAATATGTACTCACTGATATCCAATTTCCAATTTAATATACATTAAAAATGTATATTAAAGTTCATTCCCTTTATTTTTTTTAATTAGGTAATTTCCTCAATTACATTTCCAATGCTATCCAAAAAGTCCCCAATACACTCCCCCCCCCCAGTCCCCACCCACCCACCCCCATCCCTTGGCCCTGGCATTCCCCTGTACTGGGGCATATAAAGTTGGCAAGTCCAATGGGCCTCTCTTACCAGTGATGGCCTACTAGGCCATCTTTTGATACAAATGCAGCTAGAGACAAGAGCTCTGGGGTACTGGTTAGTTCATAATAATGATCTACCTATGGGGTTGCAGTTCCCTTTAGCTCCTTGGGTACTTTCTCTAGCTCCTCCATTGGGGGCCCTGTGATCCATCCAATAGCTAACTGTGAGCATCCACTTCTGTGTTTGCTAGGCCCTGGCATTGTCTCACAAGAGACAGCTATATCTGGGTCCTTTCAGCAAAATCTTGCTAGTGTATGCAATGGTGTCAGTGTTTGGAAGCTGATTATGGGATGGATCCCTGGATATGGCAGTCTTTAGATGGTCCATCCTTTCTTCACAGCTCCAAACTTTATGTCTCTAACTCTTTCCATGGGTGTTTTGTTCCCAATTCCAAAAAGGGGCACAGTGTCCACACTTTGGTCTTCATTCTTCTTGAGTTTCATGCGTTTAACAAATTGTATCTTATATCTTGGGTATCCTAAGTTTTTGGGCTAATATCCACTTATCAGTGAGTACATATTGTGTGAGTTCCTTTGTGAATATGTTACCTCACTCAGAATGATGCCCTCCAGATCCATCCATTTGCCTAGGAATTTCATAAATTCATTCCGTTTTTTTTCTTTTTTTTTAAATTTTTAATATTTTTATTACATATTTTCCTCAATTACATTTCCAATGCTATCCCAAAAGTCCCCCATAGCGCCCCCCCCACTTCCCTACCCACCCATTCCCATTCTTTTGGCCCTGGCATTCCCCTATATTGGGGCATATAAAGTTTGCAAGTCCAATGGGCCTCTCTTTCCATTGATGGCCGACTAGGCCATCTTTTGATACATATGCAGCTAAATTCATTCCTTTTAATAGCTGAGTAGTACTCCATTGTGTAAATGTACCACATTTTCTGTATCCATTCCTCTGTAGAGGGGCATCTGGGACCTCAGCTGCTCTGTGTGACCTCTTCATGCCTTCAAAACCAATACCACCTGGGTAACTCTTACACATTATTAAATAAAGCCACAGCCCAACGTTCAACCTTGGCTATCTCTGGAACAAAGCCTCTGTGCTCTCAGAAAACCCTTCCCAAAAGATGTCACCTCATTGATACTGGTGTCTTCTTAATCACCGCTAATTTCTAAGCTCCAGCTAACCAGCATCAAAAGTCCCAGTAATGCAAAGGTTTTGCTTTAGTAGTTCTGGTATCTTGTTAATCACAGCTGATTCTTCAGCCCCAGCTAACCAGAACCACAGAACCTTCATAAACCAAATAGCAATGGCCCTGAAAAGAGTTTTTAATTTTCCCTCTGAAATTTCACAAGCCAGGCCTCCATTTTCTGCAGTGTTCTCAACATTACCTTCCAAACTCCTACACATCTCACAGAGCTCTTAACAGCGAATGGATCTTCTGGCCCAAATTTCCAAAGTCTTCCCACAGTCCTCCCCAAAATATGGTCAGGTTTTCACAGGAAAACCCCACCTCTGGTACCAATTTGTCTTAATCAGGGTTTCTATTCCTGCACAAACATCATGACCAAGAAGCAAGTTGGGGAGGAAAGGGTTTATTCTGCTTATGCTTCCATACTGCTGTTCATCACCAAGGAAGTCAGGACTGGAACTCAAGCAGGTCAGAAAGCAGGTGGTAATGCAGAGTCCATGGAGGGATGTTCTTTACTGGCTTGCTTGCTCTGGCTTGCTCAGGCAGCTCTCTTATAGAACCAAGACTACCAGCCCAGAGATAGCACCACCCAAAAGGAGACCCCCGCCCTTGATCACTAATTGAGAAAATGCCTTATAGCTGGATCTTGTGGAGGCATTTCTCCAACTGATGCTCCTTTCTCTGTGATAACTCCAGCCTGTGTCAAGCTGACACAATACTAGCCAGTACATCATCTTACTTATTATAAATAAAAATATACAGTATTCAATTGTATATTAATACTCAAGGACATGAGAGCTATCTATCAAAAACTAAAAATATATAAAAGTCTTAAGGCATGTCATATTTTTCTCTTCCCTCTCTGTCTCTGTATCTACAAAGGCAACACCTGCCATGTTTTATCAGCTAGTTTGTTATCTTAGAAAAAAATATTAATTATTATATTAAAGCATTTTCCAAAGTAACCTTATTTTAGAATATAAGCCATAAGATATGTGGGTTTTTAAGTTGTAATTATGGTAAAATTTCTGACATGATTTGAGAATAATGGACTATAAAATTCTCCTTATAAATAAATTTTTAGCATGGGCTTAAGCTGTTCCTCAGAATATAATGCCACCTCAGAGGTAAAAAACAGGGTGACCTTGGCAAAGAAGACCATTTTGAAAACCGAGGCTGAAAGTTGTATATATTTCAATTGTGTGATATCCAAATCAACTTTTACCTTCTCATTTCAATCATCATGATTGATACTTTTTGCTGGTCTCATTCATCTTCTTTTGATTGGGACTTAGGTTAGGGAAAAAGATGTAGGAGTGATCAAATTTCTTTAGGTTTTCCTTGTAATTTATATATATTTAGATTGCTTACATAGTGTAAATATCAGCAAAAGGTAAAAGAATCAGTATGAAGAATTGAAAGGAAAGATGGGACGAAGGGATTTTCAAATGGAAGTAGAAAGGGGGATGAAAGGAGACAAAATGTTCAAAGCCAAGTTAGAGCTCCTGAAATTTAGAACTTTAGGGAAAGTTCTCTACATTTACTAAATGTAGTCATGGAAACATGTTTTTCTCCCTACACATTGACTGAATCATTGGGAACTACATGCAAGGCATATTGTTTTTTCTTTAGTTTTTTCTTCTAAATTATAGAATATTTCACACAAACTTAGTTCTTACACACATGTATTTTCTGGGATTTTGAAAATGTATCTTCTTTTCACTGTTTCAATCTCTACTTCATAACAAAGGAGATGAGAGGAGAAATTCTATAGAATATAGATGTATATTTTTTCAATTATTCCTTTGCTGAAGTGTTCTTGGTTAATAGTAATTATTATAAGTGAAAAGCAAGACTATCCAATAATGTTCTTTGAAGCTGGCCTTTATAGCTTAGTGTAGTTAGAAAAACTTGAACACCGAAAACTTTCATTCCCAATGGCCAAAATAATTTGAAATATAGGTATATTCCAAGGATATGTACAGATGAAATTCAAAGCACTGACATTGAAATGAAGAGATTAGATAACATTTACTAAAAGAGATCAACATGAGTACATGAGTGCTTCAAAATGGATGCCCTTTAGGCATGCTTTATCAGAACTGTCAAAGACATCAGAGATGGAAGTCTGAGATGAT
This sequence comes from Mus caroli, assembly GCF_978045245.1. Taxonomy (NCBI): domain Eukaryota; kingdom Metazoa; phylum Chordata; class Mammalia; order Rodentia; family Muridae; genus Mus; species Mus caroli. Next base: position 81,166,708 of record NW_028227257.1, on the reverse strand, counting down.
GTATACACCTTTTGATGATTAGGCAGTGCTGGTGTCTGAATGCAGGATGGGGTGGTACATGTGTAGATTTCACTTATGCTCTCATAGAAATGAAGGGATGGACAGAGACCTTAGACCATCAAACAAGCCTGCCAAAACTCACATGAACATGAAAATACACTTTTTCCAAGAGCTTCCAGAAAAGAATTTAGCCTTGATAACATCTCCTTTCTAGTTTGGTTTGATCTTTACTTGACTTCAGATCTACAGAGATGTAAGAATAAATATGTAAACATTTTGTTACAAAAATTATGAATATTTGTGACTGAGGCTATCTAAAATAGTAAAGGTATATATCTTTCTTGTGTTTTTTTTTTTTTTTCCAGAGACTCTTACCTCTCAGAAGACATGGTGAAAAACTTTATTGGCTGAAATCCAAACATACGTTGATGGTCACTTGTCACTTTATTTGTTACTGAGTAACCTAGAATAAGTTGCTTCTGAGTCCTTTATCTTATTTTTTTAACAAAAGCAATTATAAAATTATAATTTAATGAAGCATTATAAATAATGTAAATAATATGCAAATAGGAAGCATTTCATATACATTAAGCACCAACAACATTAGTGCCATTAGTAGTTAGTTTAGAAGCACATCTGTTGTTGTTGAACCAATTTTTTTAAAATGAGAATTGATATCAATTAAAGTTTTAGCAATTTCAGTACTTAAATAGGATATCATTAATCTTCATATCTCACCATTAGAATTTCCCAGCAATACCATACAATATACAAACTACTCATCTCATTAAAAATAAACAAAAATGGCTAAAATGATTTTAATATTTGTTCCATGTGTCATATGCTAAATATAATTACCCTATATTGTAAAGAAATATGCAAAGAGATGATTTTAGTATTAATATGTAATACTGTGGTTGTGATACATGCTCTCTGTTTGGCAAACATCTAGTGATGAAAATTCCTGTACCATCAGTTATAGGGTGGGTATATCTGTTCAACTTACATGCTCATTCACTCAGACAATTTGCTAATTACATTTTTGTATTTGTATGACATAGATGTATAATATCTATTTTACAAATTAGAAATCTAGAGATTTTAGGGATGAAATAGTGAGTACATAATGTACACTGGTAAGTGTGTACATATAATGATGTCTCTGAAAGCAGCCATTTAACATATTAGAAAAATTTTAAATTGTTTTATTTATTTACTTTCCAAATATTGTCTCCCCAAAAGTTCTTCATCCCCTCCCCTGTCCCCTTTGCCTCTTAGAGGGAGCACTCCTACCCACCCCTGTCATCCATTCACCCCCTCCTATCTCACCCTACCCATTTCCACATCCCTCTTCCCTGGGGCAACAAATCTCTTCCAGATTAGGCACATCCTCTCCCATTGAGGCCAGACAAGACAGTCCTCTGATATATATGTGCTTAAGGCTACAGACCACCACACATATACTGCTTGTTTGGTCTCTGGTTGGTCTAAGGGGTCTGGGTTAGTTGATAGTGTTGTTCTTTCTATAGGGTTGCCATTCTCTTCATCTCCTTCAATTCTTCCCCAGTGTCTTCCATAGAGGTCCCAACCTCAGTCCAATAGTTCATTGTAATTACCTGTATCTGTTTCAGTCAGCTGCTGGTAAAGCTTCTCAGAAGACAACCATGGAAAACTCCTGTTTTCTGTGATTCTCAGGGTTGAATTTAACTTGATTTCCAGCAGTTTCTGCCCTCTGACTAAAGAATATGAATCTTTACAATGCAATAAGGGCCTTCAATCTTTCACAGCATTCTCTAAGATAATATTTTGGTAATAAGCTAGATAACAGCTTTTGGGATAGCCCCTGCTCCAGTTGTTCCAAAATATAAACAAACTAAAAGAAAAAAAAATCCACATGAGTATCTAGACGCTGAAAAAGTCTTTGATTAAACCCAACATCCCTTTCATATTAAAGTTATTAGAGAAGTCAGGGATACTAGGCACATAGCAAAACATAATCAAAACATTATACAGCAAGCCAATTGACATCATGAAACTAAATGAGAAGAAACTTAATGCATTTTCACTAAAATCGGGGACAAGACAAGGCTGCCCATTCTTGCCCTATCTATTCAATGCAGTACTGGAAGTTCTATCCAGAGCAATAAGACAACCACAGGAGGTTAAGGGGACACAAATTGGAAAGGAAGAAGTCAAAGTATCATTATTTGTAGATGATATGATAGTATACATAAGCATCCCCCAAAATTCTACCAGAGAACTCCTGTACTGATAAACATCTTCAGCAAAGTGGCTAGATACACAATTAACTCAAAAGAAATCAGTAGCTCTCCTTTGTACAAATGTTAGAGGGGCCGAGAAAGAAATTAGGAAAACAACAACACCCTTTCTAATAGCCATAAATAGTATAAAATACCCTGGTATAACTCTAATGAAGCAAGTAAATGATCTGAATGACAAGAACTTGAAATTCCTGAAGAAATAAATTGAAGAAGATATCAGAAGATGGAAAGATCTCTTGGATAGGTAGGATTAACATATTGATTGTGAACATTTACCAAAACCAATCTACAGATTCAATGCAATCCTCATTAAAATTCCTGTACAATCTTTATAGACTTTGAGAGAGCAATTCTCAACTTCATAAGGAAAAATAAAAAACCCCAGGATAGCCAAAACAATCCTCACCATTCAAAGAACATTGAGAAGAATCATCTCACCATCCTTCATCTCAAGCTGTGCTACAGAACAATGGTGAAAAAAATTGCAGGGTATTGGTACAGAAACAGACATGTTGATCAATAGAACTGAATTGAAGATTCATGTATAAACACACACCTATGGGCACTTGATTTTTGATAAAGACACCAAAACCATGCATATTAGAAAAGTTTAAGAATGTTATTCTTTTTCAGTTCTGACTAATCCTGCGAATGTTAAGGAATGCTCTTAATTTAATATAATCTACTAGCAAGGACTCTCTCTGTATTAAGACAATGGAACTCATGAAGATAAAAAATAATGTTACACTGAAAAAGTTATAGTAAGTTAAATTTAAACTGACAGCTTAGCAATAATTATGCAGGGCCAACCTCAGAGTTTCACACATAAAGGAAAAGGGAAAAGAATAATTATATATCACATTAAAATAAATCCTTGAATGAAGAACACAAAATCAATTTTAACCTCCCATTTTGTCTTGACAGGGTTTTATATCATAAATTACATCAGTTCAAATAAAAGAAAATATCCATTATTTGTGTGCTTTCATGTTTTGCAACAATGACTACTAGAAAAAATCCCATTTTCAGATATTATGTCTCATCCTTTTATTTTTTTTCTGAACCAAATATTTACTGAGTTCTGATAGAACGGGACTATTTCTAATACTCAGCCATCTCTTCAGGCATACACATTCAGTGCACATAAATACTTGAGGCCCTTCTGATTGCTGTGTGTTCCTTTACTCAGCAGAGTTTCCTTTAAAATGTTCTGATGAAGAATCAAATCATCTACTGGTTGGACAAGTGGTAAAGAAAAGTGGACTTCATATTAGCAGAAGAAAGTAGAAATTACATTTATTGTGCTTTAGGCATGTACATAAATTACCACTAGAAGACACATGAATCGAGCCATTAAGGGACCCAGGCTCAGTTGCTAGGTAACATGAGAAGAGAAATGGAAAATTTAAATTTGCAGAAGTCAAAGTTTTATTTTTAAATCAATTATCTTTGCAAGCTATAAGACTTACAATTATTTCCATGTTATGCCAGTGAAGAAAGTGTTCAATTTAAAACACTTAAAAATTAAAAAAAAATTCACTTAAATTATCACTGATATATTTTTTTTCAAAATGGAATATCATAGCAACTTACTGGTTGTAATTTTTGTGAACAGTTATAATGACTGCCTTTAAACTTCATCTTTTATATTCAGAATCTGAGTCATATGGGCTATACAGGTCTGAATCATAAAACATGAACCACCTAAGGCCAAGAGAAAAAATAAAAAGAAAACCAAAATATTATACTTGTAATATTTTATAAAAATATATACATGCATTATATAAATAAAGATTTATTTTCCATATTATTAGACAAGGGCTCAGATAATTCATGTTTGAGGGTATAGACACTATATCAAACACTTCATCAATGATAGCATTTCCCCTTAATTTGCTGCTTTGAAAATCTTGAACATCCAAAATATATTTCTTCTGAAATTATACTTATTCTGACTTGACTACTGAATATATCCTAGCTAGACAATTTTTTCTTGTGTTACCTTTACATCTATATCTATATCTATATCTATATCTATATCTATATCTATATCTATATCTATATCTATATCTATATCTATATCTATATCTATATCTATATCTATATCTATATCTATATCTATATCTATATCTATCTATATCCACATCTATATCTACATCTATATCATTATCTATATCTATCTATCTATCTATCTATCTATCTATCTATCTATCTATCTATCTATCTATCTATCTATCTATATGTGTGTGTGTGTATCTGTGTGTATGTCCATGTGTGTGTCTGTGTGTGTGTGTGAATATTAATACCATAGAATGCATCTGTACATCAGGAGCAACTTGAGGGAGTCAGTTCATCACTTCTACAGTGTGGGTGAGGTTATTAAACCAGGGTGTCATGCTTGGCAGTAAACACATTTACCTGCTGTGCAGTCTCTCTGACCTAAGTTGCCATTCTGCAGCCTCTCTGACAAACGTTTTGATTTTTAGAGGATTCATGTTTTAGAAGTATTCTTTATTGTTTGTTGTTTTGGTTATTGAAGGAAAATAGATTTTAAATCTATGCTACTTATCAGTTTCAAAATAAAACAGAAAGTTGTTTTTTTTTTAATTAGGTATTTTCTTCATTTACATTTCCAATATGTCCAATGCTATCCCAAAAGTCCCCCAGACCCCCCCCCCACTATCCTATCCACCCTTTCCCACTTCTTGTCCCTGGTGCCCCATACTGAGGCACATAAAGTTTGATAGACCAAGAGGCCTTTCTTTCCAAAGATGGCCAACTAGGCAAACTTCTGATACATATGCAGCTAGAGACCTGAGATCAAGTGGTACTGGTTAGTTCATATTGTTGATCCACCTATAGGGTTGCAGATCCCTTTAGCTCCTTGGTTACTTTCTCTAGCACCTCCATGGGGGCCCTGTGTTCCATCCAATAGCTAACTGTGAGCATCCACTTCTGTGTTTGCTAGGCCCTGGCATAGTCTCACAAGAGACAGCTATATCAGGGTCCTTTCAGCAAAATCTTGCTTGTGTATGCAATGGTATCAGCATTTGGAGGCTGATTATGGGGTGGATCCCCGGATATGGCAGGCACTAGATGGTCCATCCTTTTGTCTCAGCTCCAAACTTTGTCTCTGTAACTCCTTCCATGGGTGTTTTGTTCCCAATTCTAACAAGGGACCAAGTGTCCACACTTTGGTCTTCGTTCTTCTTGAGTTTCATGTGTTTTGCAAATTGTATCCTGTATCTTGGGTATTCAAAGTATCTGGATTAATATCCACTTATCAGTGAGTACATATCATGTGAGATCTTTTGTGATTAGCTTACCTCACTCAGGATGATGCCCTCCAGGTCCATCCATTTGCCTAGGAATTTCATAAATTCATTCTTTTTAATAGCTGAGTAGTACTCCATTGTGTAAATGTACTACATTTTCTGTATCCATTCCTCTGTTGAGGGGCATCTGGGTTCTTTCCAGCTTCTGGCTATTATAAATAAGGCTGCTATGAACATAGTGGAGCATGTGTCCTTCTTACCTGTTGGAACATCTTCTGAATACATGCCCAGGAGAGGTATTGCGGGATCTTCCAGTAGTACTATGTTCATTTTTCTGAGGCACCACCAGACTGATTTCCTGAGTGGTTGTACAAGCTTGCAATCCTACCAATAATGGAGGAGTGTTCCTCTTTCTCCACATCCTTGCCAGCATCTGCTGTCACTTGAATTTTTGATCTTAGCCATTCTGACTGATGTGAGGTGGAATCTCAGGGTTGTTTTGATTTGCATTTCCCTGATGATTAAGGATGCTGAACATTTTTTTAGGTACTTCTTATCCATTCAGTATTCCTCAGGTGAGAATTCTTTGTTTAGCTCTATGCCCCATTTTTTAGCTCTGAGCCCCATTTTTTAATGTGGTTATTTGATTTTCTGGAGTCTACCTTCTTAAGTTCTTTATAAATATTGGATATTAGTCCCCTATCTGATTTAGGATAGGTAAAGATCCTTTCCCAATATGTTGGTCGCCTTTTTTGTCTTATTGACGGTGTCTTTTGCCTTGCAGAAGCTTTGCATTTTTATCAGTTCCCATTTGTCAATTCTTGATCTTACAGCACAAGCCATTGCTGTTCTCTTCAGGGATGAGAAATGGGGCATCCTACCCTACATTTAGGCAATACAAATAGATTCTTAATATAAAATTATATATTACCGTTTGGCTGTTTTGTTTTGTTTTCCAGTATCCAACATATTTAACTTTCAGTTTACTTAAGATTTTTGACATACACTGAGAGCTATTTTTCTTAATTCCAATAAATACCAACAATTAGAAAACTGAGAACAACATATAAAGGTCAATGAAGAACTTTACAACACTTTGAAAATAATAAAACAAAATATGACATACCTTATAGGGTTTTTCTTCAGCAAAATTTTCTATGCTTTAATGAATAGTTCTAAGCAAGAGACCATCTTAATCTTTTATCATTTTTGTCCATTATGATGTGGATTCCATATATATAGTAGAAACTTTTTTTCTTTCTATTTTCATTTTAGTTTACATATATTTAAATATCAGTATTGATTTCAATACCATTATATCTCTTTATATTATATTTTGTTTTGTACCACTAGAACCTATTTTTTTTATAAGTTTGGTTGAAAGTTTTGCATTTAATTCCTCTATTTACTTACCTGTTTCTTCCTTTTAAAGGTTCAGGAAGCCTTCATTCCATTTTACTGTGGCAATCAATCAGAGATTGAAGAATTCTTGTCATGCTATCCTTGGAGCCTGACATTTAGGAAAGAGTTGGAAATAATGTGAAATCCTAAAAGCAAAAAACAAAAAGAAAAAAAAAAGCACTTTATCAATCCAATATTTCTAATTTATTGTTTTTTGTTTGTTTGTTGTGTTTTGAATAAGAAATGTCCCACAAAGGCTTATGTATTTAAGCATTTGTTCTCTGGTTGAATGCAGCCAGAGAGATACATCATTAAGCAGTTATTGAGATTTGATCTCAATCTCAAAATATTAGTTATTTTCCCTTCTTGTGACTAAATTCCTAACCAGTAAGAATGTAGGAGGAAAGATGTTTGGTTAGCTCTTTGGGAGGATATGCTCTATCACGGCAGAGAGACATGGCAACAGGCTGCTCCAGTTCATACTTGCTGGAACATGTATCGGGGAATCCTCATTCCTTCTGTCTTGATAGAACAGGAAACAGATAGGCAGGAAGCAGATAGAAAGAGACTTGTACTTGTATATATATATATATACATATACATATATATATAATATATATTATATATAATATTATATATAATATATAATATATATTATATAATATGTATAATATATAATATAATATATATAATAATATATATAATATTATATATATATTATTATATATATTCATATTTGAGTAACCACTAGGGAAATATCCTTCTATAATTTATTGTTTTCCAAAACCCTTTTTGAAACTATAGCTACTTAGAAGATTCTCTAAATGGACATTCTATGTATACCTATTGTAAAATTCCTGCTGGAGAGACCCAGTGAGTTCAGAATTGAGGATGACCCAAGGGCAACAACTAGGAAGGAACTGAAGTTTCTCAAACCATTTCCTATGATACTGAAAGCCAAACATGAAGATTACTCCCTATTTTGTTTTTCATCTGGATGGAAGTTGTGTGTGTGTGTGTGTGTGTGTGTATGGAGTGGTGGGGAGAGTTAGAAGCCTGAGAAAACAAATAAAACAAAGTAAACAAAGTAATACAACTAATCAAACAGACATTCATTCACTTAATCTTTTTTATTTTTAAAAGGTAATTTTTAGTGGTATCTTATTTATGTGTCAGCTCTTACTTGATAAATATAGTGAAATTAATCACTGACTTGAATCTTTATGTCAATTATGCATGGAAAATTAAGTAGATGTTACTCAGAGCCACTAGTTTATTGAACAAATTTTTATATAATAATGTAAAGGTTAATATATTCTGCAAATCACATTTATATTTTTTATCATATGTTTATGAATCGTGTACTTTTCCAAATTTCTTGTTAAAAATATTGTTTTTTATGTTAAACAACTACATCATTAAATAGAATATATTGGACTGCACATACTTACAACATGCTGCTATGAATTGACACCAATTATTTACATAAGCTTTCTTTATCCTGAAGGGAGAGATTGTTAAACAAGCATGTAATTTACTTTGTGATATCTCCAACAATCTACAATTATGTTCTCATTATAAATTATGATAACCTTTACATAGGTGTCATTAGGGTCTTGTTAACACTTTATCTTTAATATGTAGTTGATTTACTTGTCATAATCAAGAATGGAAATATTTTCAGTCTTTCCAGTAGATGTAGATTCTGGATTATGATTTTATATTTGAGAACTTCATAAATAAGCAGCAGATGAAGTCCTGTGATAATTGTGCTTTTTGGAAAACTAAGATCTGTAAACTATTTATCCAATATTAAATAAAAACTGGCACAGTTTTCTCTTTCTTTCTTTTTTTCTTTCTTTCTTTCTTTTGTTTTGTTTTGTTTTGTTTTGTTTTGTTTTGTTTTGTTTTGTTTTGTTTTGTTTTGTTTTGTTTTTTGAGACAGGGTTTCTCTGTGTAGCTCTGGCTGTCCTGGAATTCACTTTGTAGACCAGGCTGGCCTAGAACTCAGAAATCTCCATGCCTCTGCCTCCCAAATGCTGGGATTTAAGGCATGCGCCACCACTGCCCAGCTATGGCACAGTTTTCAATGTCATAGATGTTTTATTTAAACCACACTTGTCTTTTAAAATAGATTTTAACAATATATTTTTAATTGATGGTTATGTATAAAAGCCTGAAAGTACATATATGAACCACTTGCAAAACGGAAGGTTGAAGAGGGTATCAGATACACTGGCAGTAGCCACCATTGATAGCCACCACATACCACGTATGTGCTGAGAACTGATCCCAGATATTCTGTAAGATCAGTATTCTATCTTAGCTGTTGATATACCCCTTCAGCTTCTATTATAAGTATTTAAATATACCACGACGATCACCATTATTTTGTTGATAGTAGTGTTTGCAAACACACATTCACCTATCTAATAAGGACAAAATTATTTTCTCCTGAAAAATATGTTCTTTAATAAAGAGGTCTTTCAAAAAATATTTCATTGTCTTTGCTTTCTTGAACCTTTCAGTCATTTGGCACCAGAGAGGGTGTATTTTTCTTATATATTAATAACATATTTTTGTAATATTTTATTTATTCATATTTAATTGTCATGATTCTTTTCCATCCTTCTATTTTCATGCAGATAACAAAGAAAACATCAGTCTCATTATTATTTTCCATTAGGTTCATCTTGATAAAAGCAGCTTTCTCCCTTTTACTGAAGAGTTCAAAGAACAGAGCATGATTTCAATCCTAAAACAAATGATACAGTGATTCACATTCTATAAATCACTTAATTCATGAAACATTAACTTACTAACTGAATTGTAACATGAAATATACTTTTATTCAATGGGTTGGGAATTTTTACTTAGACATTAATCAGATGTTAAATTAAATGTAAAATAAAACTCATCATATATAACATTTTTGGAGCATACTGAGTGATATCAAAGTGAACAAATCATTTAAATATGTATTTCTCAAAGGATTCTAGGAGTTATAGGACTCTTGAGCATTGAGTGTGCTAAGAATTTTCAAGGACAGGCAATAGGATTGAGAAACCACATTCCAATTCAGAGAATGATTTTCATTTCATATAAAGAATTGTTAAAATAGATGATACATTTATTAGACAGACAGATACATACATAGATAAATAGATAATGATAGATAATAAGATATGATAATATACATAGATAGAATATACATCCATATATATATATATATATGATAGATATACATATATATGATAGATAAGAATAGTTAGAAATCAATAATAGGTAGGTAGGTAGATAGATAGACAACAAATAGATGATAGATAGATGATAGATGAATGCTAGATAGATATACTTCTATCATATATATATAAATATATCTATCTATCTATATATACATACATAAAAAATAGATACATAGACAGAAAATTAGATAATAGATAGACAGACTGATAGGTAGTCAGACTGATAGAAGGTAGATGATATATGGATCATACAAAACTATATAGATAAAATGCAATTATACTGAAAATGCTGTATAAAAGCAACACATATTGGAATCTTTCATACTATTTAAAAAGCATATAACTTTGATGTAGGACATTGCTTCTACTATTTTGTTCTGTAACCAAAGAAAAGGAACCACGAGAATTGATAAAAGAGAGCATATATATTTTTGAATTTTAATTTTATTTTAAAATGTTATCATCAAATATTCAACAGAAGTAACTGAAGGAAGACAGGATTCATTCTGGTTGTAATAGTGTGTCTTAGTAGAATGTCATGGAGGTAGGATTGAAAGTTCATTTCACTACATCCTTAGTCAGGACAGATCATTGAATGCTGCTGCTAAGCCCTCTCTTTCTCCTTCTACCTTTTGCAACACAAGCATGTGATGTCCTGCTCACATTTCAGATATATCTTCCATCATTCAAAAATATAATCCGCAAACACACACCCAATTCCAATGAACTCCAATGAATGAGCTGCCATGGAATTACAATGGCAGCTCTAGATCATATGCAGGGAATAATCAATATAAAAATGTCCTTTGACCAATTGTCTTTTCAAAGAAAGGTAATAATTTTAGTGTAGGATATCTTAGTTTTATGCCTCTGTGTTTTCTGAAATGGAATAAAATAAAAATAAAAGTAGTTATCTTTATTGTAACAACATTTGAATATGTCAAACTACTTTGATGAAAACCAAACAAATAAACAAACAAAACCACACACCTTTTTTTAAATAATCCCTATAAAATATATTATAATAGTTTAAATACTAAGGATGAAAAGAAGAACCCGTTCCCTTTGTCCAAGGAGGAGCATGGGTGTATACGTGAATGTGGATGTTAGTAAAACTACCAATTCATTTCATATGACACAAATATCCTTTGGCATCTTGATGCTCCTGTACTGACCAATAAAACCAGTACAGTTACTGGCCTGATATTATCAAGAGTCTACGCAAATGTGATAAATTTTTTGTCCTGTCTTTTCTTTAATTTGATTATTCTCTGAAACTCATCACTTCACTTCTTCTTTTGTGGAGCACAAAATATGTTTTTATTTAAGTTCTTCAAGCTATATTTGTCCAGTAATCTTTTGTAGACTCATTTAGTGAGTTAGGTTGCTCTTTGTTCTTCTACCTGAGAAAATGTGGTGGATTTCCACCTTAGGTTAATTTAATGTTTTAAAAGCTTTTAAGTGTAGTATTTCAGTAGGGGCCTTGTTGATATTTTTCTCCATAAACATTTTCTGCAATAATATTCTGGAACATTCAATACTGACTATACTTCCAGAGAAACAAAGTTAAAAGGTTCTCAGAATGATAAGAAATGTTTCTCTTCATATTACTCTTCACATTTCATTTATCCAAATGTTAAAATACATAGCTCTATTTTACAATTTATTATGTTATATAGATATGTTAAATGGCAGTACAAGGAAAGGAGAGGCAAGTGTGAGTACAAGAGCAGCAAGGACGGCAAATGTAGACCTCTGCAAAAATATATAGTAATGTGTCATCAAGAAATATTTTAAAAGCAAGCAAAGATGAAACCATTATATTCAAATAAACTTTAATTTTCAGTAATCCCAAGGAATGAATACTTCTCATTCTCTCTTTGATCATCAATGATTATTTTGTTTGATATTCATCTTGTGAATAATATCTGAGATGTTATTTTATGGTAAAGATTTGGGGGATATAGCACATATACTAGAAAGAAAGTTTGTTTCTCATTTATCACAGACATCTCACCATCACAAAGAGAACGTAATAAGTTTTCTCAAAGGTAAAATCCATCATAACATTTTTTAAGATTTAAATATGAATTCTACACTTTGACTCATTTGTCTTTCAAGCCTGTTTAGAAGTCTGTGTAGTTAGAATGAAAAATCAAAAACTTTTGTTTTCCCAAGACAATGAAAATGTAATAGCTGCATATCATTTTCCATTAAGGCAGAAATAAAGTGAGCATCTTAAAATTTCAGTTATTATAATGCTACATAATGAATAAATAATTACTGTGTTCTGAGCTGTACTAATTCTTTCACATTCATTATTTCCTGAAATCTCTAGATACCTACTTATTTCACCTAAGTGCTCTACTAATATCTCAAACTTAATGCATTTAAACAGAAATATTTGAATTCAATCATAAAATTCTCTCCCAGACTGTCAAAATCAACATAAAATAGTAATGCCATAATTGATCAACTATTAATGGGAAAATCACTTTCAACATAATCTATCCCTTTGATAATAATGATTAGGATAATAATAGGTAAAAGGATTTCAGTAAATATATCAAAGTGCCTGGGGCCAGAGAGATGGTTTTGCATTTAAGAATAACTGCAGAGGAAGTGTTTCAGATCTTTGCACACAGGTGGTGGCTCACAACTATCTGTAACTGCAATACTCAGGAAGTGTGATTTTGTCTTCTGGTCTCTGATGGTACTCTACACATGTGGTGCACCTAGACAATTGCAAGCAAGACACCATATACTATATATATGTACCCATATATATCAGTTGAGGTTAAATTGTTTTCTAACTGGTGCCCTCATCTAGCAAGACTACAGTGCATATCATAATTGTCAGCACTCGTAAAATGCTATGCAATAGTACAGCACACCTTCCTTATGCTAAAGAAAGGTTTCTAGAACAATCAACATTGTCAGCATCTTTAACCTTGAGAGTATGTTCAAGATAAAATGGTAGTGTGTAAGCCAGTCAGTCAATTTATATATATTTTTATAGGAAACCAGAGGCACTGAAAAATATATCTGTTCTCTTCTCTACAGTGCAAATTTTGTTGAAAAGGTGAAAGCTGAGAAGATTGTAACACATATGTGGTCACACTATAAACTTCATCATGCTATTGAATATAATATCAGTTTATATATATTAAGAAAAGAGTCAGAGATGACATGTGAATTTTTATCTGTTTCTAAAACTCTTTGCTTAACTTTCCTGATAGATGAATCTATCTCGTAATGAATGAACAAATGTAATTCAGGTACTAATTATCATTGAAGTTGCTGAGCTAAAGGCGCTACTATCTTTAGGAATTTAGCTGTGCTTTCACACAAATTCATGCCAACTGGCCTTCTCTACTGAAGTTCCCTCACAAAAGGAGCAAGAAGCAGACCTGCATCTTGTAAGCATCAGTTCAATCCCTTCAGAACCAGTTGTATGCAATGGAGATTTAGTTGCAGATTGCCTATTTCCTAGGGTAAGGGTTAGAATGAGGAATGTCAAGCAAGGCCAGCCAGAAGGTCCCATCTATGCTGCTATGGCTATGGAAAAATTATCATTATTTCTGGGTAAATATATTCTAGTGAAGACATTTTTGGGGAAAGGGACATTCATATTCTTTTGGATAATCCCTCAACTATGCTTTATCAAAAAAGGAATAAACACATTGATGATTAAAGATGCATTTTGTTGGCAAAGTATTTGATTTGTTTTGTTGTTATTTTTTGTGTGTATGTGTGTATGTGTGTTTATGCCACTTCCTGGGGATGGATTTTAGCAGTCACCAACTTGCAATGTAATCAGATAAAGCATAATCATTTATATGTTCTTTAGGCCAAGGCTTTTAGTATTATTTTGCTTTGTTTTTTTATTTTGTTTTTATTTAAGTAGGTATTTATTTCATTTACATTTCCAATGCTATCCCAAATCTCCACCACCTGCTCCCCCACCCACTCTCCCACTCCCACTTCTTGGCCCTGGCCTTCCCCTGTACTGTGGCAGATAAAGTTTGCACGACCAATGGACCTCTCTTTGCACTGATGGCCGACCAGGACATCTTCTGATATATATGCACCTAGAGACACGAACTCTGGGGGGTACTGAGTAGTTCATATTGTTGTTCCACCTAAAGGGTTGCAGATCCCTTTAGCTCCTTGGTTACTTTTTCTAGCTCCTCCACTGGGGGCCCTGTGATCCATCCAATAGCTGACTGTGAGCATCCACTTCTGTGTTTGCCAGGCCCCGGAATAGTCTCAAAAGAGACAGCTATATCTGGGTCCTTTCAGCAAAATCTTGCTAGTGTATGCAATGGTGTCAGTGTTTGGAGGCTGATTATGGGATGGATCCCCGGATATGGCAGTCTCTACATTGTCCATCCTTTTGTCTCAGCTCCAAACTTTGTCTCTGTAACTCCTTCCATGGGTGTTTTTTTCCAAATTCTAAGAAGGGGCAAAGTGTCCACAATTTGGTCTTTGTTCTTCTTGAGTTTCATGTGTTTAACAAATTGCATCTTATATCTTGGGTGTTCTAGGTTTCTGGGCTAATATCCACTTATCAGTGAGTACCTATTGTGTGAGTTCTTTGGTGTTTTGGTTACCTCACTCAGGATAATGCCCTCCAGGTCCATCCTTTTGCCTAGTAATTTCATAAATTCATTCTTTTTAATAGCTGAGTAGTACTCCATTGTGTAAATGTACCACATTTTCTGTATCTATTTCTCTGTTGAGGGGCATCTGGGTTCTTTCTAGCTTCTGGCTATTATAAATAAGGCTGCTATGAACATAGTGGAGTATGTGTCCTTCTTACCTGTTGGAACATCTTCTGGATATAGGCCCAGGAGAGGTATTGCTGGATCCTCTGGTAGTACTATGTCCAATTATTTGAGGAACTGCCAGACTGATTTCCAGAGTGGTTGTACAAGCTTGCAATCCCACCAGCAATGGAGGAGTGTTCCTCTTTCTACACATCCTCACCAGCATCTGCTGTCACGTGAATTTTTTAAAGCTCTTCTCAAGGATAAATGAACCTCTGGTGGAATCCCCATGCCTGACCTAAAGCTGTACTACAGATCACTTGTGATAAAAACTGCATGGTATTGGTATAGTGACAGACAAGTAGACCAATGGAATAGAATTGAAGACCCAGAGATGAACCCACACAGCTATGGTCACTATAATCTTTGACAAGGGAGCAAAAACCATCCAGTGGAAAAAAGACAGCATTTTCAACAAATAGTGCTGACACAACTGGCAGTTATCATGTAGAAGAGTGTGAATTGATCCATTCCTATCTCCTTGTACTAATGCCAAATCTTAGTGGATTAAGGAACTCCACATAAAACCGGAGACACCGAAACTTATAGAGGAAAAAGTAGGGAAAAGCGTCGAAGATATGGGTACAGGGGAAAAATTCCTGAATAGAACAGCAATGGCTTGTGCTGTAAGATCAAGAATCAACAAATGAGACCTCATAAAATTGCAAAGCTTCTGCAAGGCAAAAGACACCATCAATAACACAAAAAGACCACCAACAGATTGAGAAAGGATCTTTACCTATCCTAAATCAGATAGGAGACTAATATCCAATATATATAAAGAACTCAAGAAGGTGGACTTTAGAAAATCAAATAACGTCATTAAAAAATTGGGCTCAGAGCTAAACAAAGAATTCTCACCTGAGGAATACCAAATGGCTGAGAAGCACCTAAAAAGATGTTCACCATTCTTATTCATCAGAGAAATGCAAATCTAAAAACCCTGAGATTCCACCTCACATCAGTTAGAATGGCTAAGATCAAGAATTCAGGTGACAGCAGATGCTGGTGAAGATGTGGAGAAAGAGGAACACTCCTCCATTGTTGGTGGGATTAGTATAATTTAAGTCTTTATTATATACTAAACTAGTGAAGTAAGAAGATTTTAAATTCAGATTATCTAAGTTTTAATACTACCATTCAAAGATGGCACAACTAAATTATCCATTCTTTAGTTTATCACCTAGAAAATGGGTAATATTTGAGCGGGGCATAATAATTTTAAATAATGTGTGAAAGATAAAAGCCATATGGTGAATTTTAATTATTTTACTGTTTAACAAAATAGTAATAATAATAGTAATAATAATAATAATAATAATTAATAACATTTGTACTTGTTAAAAGCTCATTATAAATTATTGGCATTATTACACTGTAATATGTTAGCTATCTTGAACACAATTTTGTAAGTTTGTGCTACATACTCATTAGTGATGTCCTTTCAAGGTTGTGATATAGATTATTAGATATATTAAGCACCCATCCTGAATTTGGGAAAATCAATGACATTTCATATAAAAATGTGAGATTTGATTTTACTGTGCAGCAAAATACTTTAAGTAAATTTAGACCTATGTGTTTCCATTTTTATTTTGAAAAACATATTGAGACTTGCTTTAATTTTGTCATCAGATAAATAACGTTTTAGTCAGACACCATGGATAAGCTCACACTTTAGAATTCCTTTCTTAGAAAATTTCCAGACCTCTTTTAATTTTCAGGACTAGCTAGAAAAAAATAACTTTAACTCTGTGTTCCTGAGTTTAAATCGTTTTTATGTTTATTAGAAAAGTTGGCAAGAGTTTATGTTCAACTCCTTGAAGTGATATCTCCTGAAGACACCCAGAATCTCTGGTCACATGTTTGTATATTTAGGAAGGGAAAATCATAAAGTATATATGCCCACTAGTGTGGGAAGTCATTCCAGACTCCCTGGCCAGCCAGACAGAAATCTGTGCCAGGCAGTAAACAAGCTCATATTTGGTGGATGGCTTGCCTTTAATCCCTGATTGGCTGAGCAAGCCTGCCTGGTGAGGTGATGTGACCTGTGGTGATTGGTTGAGGCCTGGTTGTGGCTTGAGTGGATATGCTTGTACCCCGAGGCATGGGGGATTTGAAGAGAGAAGCTGCCTCAGTAAACTGCTTTAAGAAGAACTGGTGGTTGCATTTTTCTTGCTGGTCAAGTTGGACGCAACACACTAGTGTGTCTATTCCATTTGTGAGAATACTCAGAGTCCAAAGAGAGTCAACTATCCCTTTTATGTTTTTAACTGACATTTACTTTCACTGGTAGGAAGACAAGATTGTATATTTATGTGGCAATAGTATATTTCTTGTTTCTGGATTAGCATCCTGTGCCTAGCAAAGTAATTATCCACTAGGTTTTTGAGTGGCAGCAGATATTGCTTTACCTAGATAAAATCAACACAGTCTCAGCAAATCATACAAGAAGAAAACTCTTTTGCCTTTGAAATATATAGAGGCCTTTTCTCAAAGGCCCAAGAGGGAAACCAATTCAACATAGGTGGAACTGGAAGGCAAAAAGAAGAATGTGGGTTGGTGGTCATTTGAAATCAAAGATGTCTTTAAAACATATAAAAGTAATTTGTATTTGCTCTAAGCAAAATATACTTAAAATGTATTTGAATCTAAATACACTAGTAAGTGAAAAACAAAGCTCCCACAAAGTGTAGTTTACTAAAGGAAAATTTCAGACCTATAAGTGGGTTTGCACCCTATGGAGTTTTTGACCAGGGTATTTTCTTGAATCACCAAAATAATATAAATAATCAACTGTGCCATTGGTTGCCTATCACAACTCATTGTTAACACGCATTCATAAATATATCACATGCTACTGACACAGAACATCAGGAAATTAAACTGGACCTGAGCTTGAAACTATTCATTGCTGAATTTTGAATATTCATTATTTATTGATACTAATCAAAACACTAAGAACACAGATTTCAATGGACATGAATGAAGGCACGTCTTTTTGCCATACAGTGCTCGGATAAATTTGGGAAATAATTGCCTTGTCATTAATAGTGCTACTTATTCATGTCTTTGGTGTACAGCATTAATGATCACCCTGGAAAGAAGAGCCAAGTGATACAATCATAGAAGGTCTTTTATAGGTGTAACAAGTTTTGTTTCTTATTGGATTAGATGCTCCTCAACAAGAAGTCATGCACCTTTGTCTAGGGAGGTACTAGCTAGAAGTGTGGATGATAGTTGTACTGCTTTGCTAAATATTCATGATGTTCCTAGTAAATAGAATTCGAAACAACACTTTGTGTCTGTAGTAAAATCATGTTGTGAACTTTGATCAGAAACATTTCTTTTTACATTTCTCAACAAGGTCAGAGACTTAAAACTTTAAAATACAAAAGGGACCAAATGGGCCCTTAATGGGTCATCTAGATATACCCCTGTAATCCTCAGGAGGTATCATTAAGGAAGGGGCATTAAAAATGTAAGAGTATTGGAATGGAAGGGAAGGGAAAGAGAAATAAGAAAAACTGATTTTTGAATAGGATCTCATCGTTATACTCTTGAAATTAGAGTATTCGCATTCTTTGCTCATGATCTCTACAAGTTTGAGACTGTCAACATCCTCATGAAGGCAGACAGATATATAGGGCCCACCCCCTCGAGTATTGATATATAGTGGCTGATTGGAGAAGGAACATTTTATTCATTGGTATAGTAACAATAAGATGAATGCATGTGCTCCTGTAACTAAGCTCTTGCCAATCCTCCTCTAAACAACCTTAATGAAACTGAATTTCAAAAATACATTAAAAGAGACATGAAAGTGGAAGGGAATAACTGGAAGAACACAAATATTAATAAGAATGTGAAATGCAATAAGAAAGATAATTGGGCACAGTGATTATCATTTAAATACATGTTTTACAAGTATGGAAATTCATTAAAACTCATTATTATGAATATTTGTCAATGCTAACCAAAGGAGTAAGAATTGAGCATAAATGAAAGCACTCAAATGGATGAATAATAGTGCTCCAAGAGTTTGTAGGTTATTAATAAAAAATTCTTATGATTGATGTTGCATTTCTCCCTTAAGATCTGTTAATCACTGAGAACCAGTGGCCCTTGAAAAAGTACAGGCTATTGTGTTTCTCTTGGCTCTCTACCTGAAATGAGTGATTTAGTGTCTTACTAAAGGCACTAAAGTCTGCAGATGCAGGACATAATGAAATGATGCAAGAACTAACCTGGAAGCTTCCTTCTGGCTTGCTAGCTGCCATAGTGTAGTAAAGTGTTATACAATCTGTCTAGGGAGAAGAGTCTTCAGGAATCTCATCCAGAATGAGTCCTGATGTGCTACAATACTGGCTTGCCAGGCAAGGTAGGTCAAGTACTGAAATGGAAGCATGACCGTTCTACAGACAGGAGCTGAGCATGACTGTCCTCTGAGAGGCTCTATCAGCATCTGACTGAGACAGATGCAGATACTTAACAGCTAACCATTGGACTGACATTGGAGACCTCTATGGAAGAATTATGGAGAGGACTAAAGGAGCTGAAGAAGACTGCAACCTGCAACCTTAGGAGGATATCAACACTATACTCTAACCTGGACCCCTCATATCTCCCAGAGATTAAGCCACCAACCAAAGAGCATACATGGGCTGGTCTGTGCCACTCGACCCACCTGTATGTATATATATGAAATAATTTTAATAAATATTTTCCATATGATATCCATCTATATCTATATCATCTATATCTATATCCTCTCTCTCTCTCTCTCTCTCTCTCTCTCTCTCTCTCTCTCTCTCTCTCTCTCTCTCTCCCCTAAAACTTTTCTTTAATGAGGTAAAGAAAGGCATGCATGTATGTTATTTTATTCACATAATATCTCTGTGAAATATAGAAAATAACCCTTTTCCTAAGAAGTTTATCAATTTGTAATTTAAAAATTAATTATTTTCAAAGTTCAGTTTTTCAAATTAGAAAGAGGTTATCTGCACTTTTTAAACTATTTGGTGCTTTTTCTATCGATTTTCAATATAAAATACTGTTAGAAGTGAAAAAATGACTCCTTGTAAGCAGCCAATAATTAATTTTCATTTAATTTTGGTTTCTCTAAGCTTACTGCTTTTACAATATTGTTGTATAATATCACAGAAATCTTGAAATGGATAAAACCCCATCTGAGATGTGAATAGTATTATGCCCTCACATATATCTTGTTGACAAATCCTGTTTATAGAAAAAATGTGTATCTTGCTTGAGCAGAGGACAGCATTTAGAATGTAGGCCTGTGCATAAATTCTGAAGGTACAAATTGACAAGATGCTTGACGACATGTCAAGAAATATTTGCAAATATCTCTGGTGTCAGCACAATTCAAATTCAAATAAGAAGTTGTCTGATGCAGACAATTTATATATAAACTTGTAAATAGGATGGAGAGGACAGAAATGAGAATGGGGTTGTCACCCTGGGCTACATTTTAGAGTGCAGAGAGGTAAATACCTGCACACGATCATGACTATTACAAACAAAATGAATACAGAATATTGAATGTATCTCCCTTAACTAAAAGACATATAGCAACTCACACAATTAAGTTTTAAGTCGTAATTTAGAATATATTGCTAAGCATGTCTGTCTTTCTTATCAAGTTCCTTGTAGTGAGGACACTAAGCATAGTTCCAATTTGTATTTTTGTGAGATGTAGTATTTTTCACAAATTATCTTACATCATATTAATTATGGTTGAAATGATGACTATCACATTGCAGAAGGGTACTGAATGTTAATGCTTCGTGTGCCATTTTGTACTGGAAAGTGGAGGTAGGAGATTTTAAGTGCTGATGGCCATCATGAAACCTGTTTTAAAACACAAAATGTAGGCTTAGAAAGAGGTTTCAGCAACAAAAGACACGTTTGTTGCTCACCAGCACTAAAATGGTGATTCACAACTATCACAACCAGAGGGTCTGACTTCTGCAGGCATCAGGCACATATGTAGTGCACACATCTATCTGACAATAAACCATATATATATATATATATATATATATATATATATATATATATATATATATATGAAGTAATGTAAAAGAGCACAAAATGATACGGTATAAATTCATTCCTCAGTTAGGTTATTAAATGACTTCAATTGTGATATTTTCTTTGAGAAATGATAACTTATGGTAGGAAACCAAAAACACTGCTTGTTTTTTTACACTTCCACAAAGCTGCTTCGGTAATTAGTGAGGAATATAGATCCCAGGAACACAATATTTCAAGTAAAACATACCCAATGTGCATACAGCTTGGAATGCTTAAAACCATTTGGCTTGTTAATGAACACATGAAAAAGACAAATAGAATGACTTTTTTGAGAAGCAGAAAGCAGTGAGTATAGAAAGAATGTTTACATAGGTGGAAGAGATGTGGCAAATTGCTGTCTGGTCATATGTGAGATATTTGCTCTTTCTGTACTGAAACTTATTCCTAGTAGGTTGATACACGTGAAAGACACAGCTATATCTAAGACAACATGATCCATCTTAAGGTAATGTGATTATAAAGAATGACAAGAACTATAAGAGGAACACTATTAGAACTGGATGAGTTTTCCATATCACAGCTTCTACCCTGAGACTGCAAAGTTTTCAGGTCGTCTAAACTGTTCAAATCTTGAACTGGAGTCTCAGGATCCCCTTGGTCTTAGGAAACTGTAAGACAGACTGAAAAACAATAGCAATTCAAAGTAAAG